>NC_089008.1:1565805-1878345 GCF_963932015.1 Anas acuta | reverse complement strand
AAACTGCCATCCCCAGGAGACAGCCCTGAGCAGGGATGTTGTGCATGGGGGCATCCAGCTGTGGGGCAGGTGGGGATGGGGTATCAGCATGGCTGGCCCCCACACCCACAGACCATCCACAGCCTTGCACTATGGGCTTTTAGACATCCCACACCAATACCTGGAAGGAACCAAGGTGTCCCTTCATTGCAGCTCCCAGTGCTGACATCTGGGGCCTTGGTGTGCAGTGGGGGACTCTGGGATAAGATGGGTTCAGGCAGGAGTGGAGCTGCTCAGCTGAGAGGCATAAGGCTGCATGGCTGCATGGAGGGAATAGGGGATAGGAAAATGGGTTCAAAACTCAGCAAGATCTGGTTAGATGCAGAGCTGGAGGGGAAGTGGGATTCAGGCTCCTTCCTGCAAGGAAATTCCCTCACCTCTCCAACCCCAATCAAAACACTTGTCTCACATCTACCTTCAGGCCCATGCATTCATGTTTAACAGCACAAGCCTCCAGGAGACTTTTCCTTAAAGGGTACAAATGGAGTTAGGTGCAAGGAGCTACTCCCTCATTCCCATACAGCCTCCAACCCTCCCTGGTGAGTGAATGCCCATTGTGGTGTCAGCTGCAGACTTGCTGAGGGTAATCTCTACCCCAGCATCCTCCGAATAATGCCGATGTTGAATTCAATTGGACCTCGTTTGGACCCCTGGGGTACACCACTAATTAGTGTCTTTCAACTAGACTTTGCAGCACTTGGGTGCACTCCAATGTTCACTCGCTCAGCCCAGACATCAACAGCTTCTCTATGACAATCTTAGGGGAGACACTGTCAGAGGCCTTCCTGAAGTGCAGGCAGGCAAGATGCATGCTCTCCCCTTGTCTACCAGGACAGTCGGTTCATCACAGAGGGTTGTTGGTTTGGACATGCATGACTTCTCCTTGCTGAATTCCTGCTGGCTACTCCTGATGATTGGTTTGTCCTCCAGGTGCCTGGAAATGCTTTCCCAGATGATCTGCTCCCTCATCTTCCAAGGGATGGAGGCGATCTGACTGGTCTCTACTTCCCCAGGTCCTCCTTCTTGTCGTTCTGGAAGAGCAGTGATGTTTGCTTCCGTCCCATCTTTGGGCCCTTCTCCCACTCGCCTTGACCCATCAAGGATAATGGAGAGTGGCCTCGCAATGACATCTGCCAGCTCCTTCAGCACTCACTCGGGGGTGCCTCGTAGCAGGGCCCACGGCCTTCTCTCTGCTCATTTGGCTGAAGCATTGTCCCACTTGATCCTCCTTCACCAAGGGGACACATTCCTTGCTGCAGGCCCTGCCCCTGCCTTCTAAGACATGGCGTTCCTTAAGGCTGGTTTTGATAGTACAGACCTATCCAAGGAAGGTATTTAGTACTTGTGTTTCTTCTCTCTTCTGAGAAATTGTGGTGGTTTCACTCCCATGGAAGCTTTTCTGGGCAGCTGTGGTGGTTTTACTAAGCAGGACAGAGAGCTCCATCACAACCGCTCTCTCACTCCCCCTACTGAAAGGGTAAGGGGGAGAAAATAGAATGAGAATGGTTGAAGGCTTGTGATTAGAACAGGGACATCACTCAAGCTTTATTGTCACAGGCAAAATGAACTCAGCATCGGGAGATAAATGAAATTTCTTACCTATTATTAACAAGATGGAGAAGTGAGAAGAAGACTAACAAACAAACCAATATATGTACATATATATATGTTCCCCCAAATCCCCAGTCTTCCACCTCCTCCCTTCAGAAGGTGCAGGGAAAGGAGGAAAGGGGGATGTGGTCAGTCCGTGACACTTCATCTACACTGCTTCTCCACACTCACTCTGTTCCCCTGCTCCAGTGGGGGGTCCTTGCCCCAAGATGCTGTCCTTCCAAGCTGATCCTGCATGGGATTCCCACAGGCAGCAGCTCTTGAAGACCTGCTCCATTACAGGTCTCCCATGGGCAGCAGCTCCCCCCAGACTCCTGCTCCTGCATGGGCTCCTCTCCACGGGCTGCAGCTCTGGCCCAGGGCCTGCACAAGTCTTCTTCCATCAGAGTTTCTCCCCTATTCCTTCGAGGAAGGGAATTGAGAGAGCAGCCTGGGGGAGCTCAGGTGCCTTCAGGACGAAGCCTCTGCCTTTCCTGGTTGTTGTGTGGTTGCATGAGGGTCAAAGCATGGGTGCCGATGGCTCCCACAGTGCTGTGCTGGCAGCAGTATGGCCCCAGCTGAGACTCCCTGAGAGTTCTTCATAAGCTGATTCACCAACAGGATGAAGGAGAAATCTGCCCAAAGCCTTGGCAGCTGCCCCAGAGCTCTGAAGTCACTTTGGCCTTGGTGCAGGACTCCCCTGATGCCATCGTTTGTCTAGACATTGAAAATAATCAGGGTGACATGTTCAGGAGAGAGCAAATCCAAGTGGGGACAAGGGGCAGGAGCTCTTTACAGGGACAATGTTGCCCCTGAGATACAAGTAAAACTAGCGTGTGTTGCAGTGTGTGAGAGGAGAGAAAAAACAGTGGGGGCTCAACCAAAGCAGCGGATGTAGCAGGTTCTTTTTTTGCCGAGGCGATCGGCTCCGGGGCAGATGCGTTCTGCAGCGGAGCGGGGGATCGGGCCAGGCAGGGCTAACTTTGCGGCATCGAGCCGACTTCAGGGAGCCGCCAGGACCCGGCAGCCCTCGTGAGGGAGGCTGACAAGGCGAAGGCGGAGCCAGCAGCGCCCCCTCCCCAGCCTTTCAAAAGCAGCCCCTAGGGAGTGCGAGCGACCAGGAGCGTGGTGAACAGGGCGGGCAAACAGGGAGTGGCGCGTTAGAGGGGAGTGGCGCGGCAGTTAGCGCGGCAGTTCACGCAGGCAGGGCGAGCAGGAAGGGCAGAGAGCAACCCCCTCCCATACGAACACCTGTTAACGACAGCCGTTAGCTAGGTGATAATGGTCTCCACCAGGCATGGAGCGCTCTGCAGGAGGTCGGTACACACCCAGACCGAGTACCCGTTAAAGAATGCAGCGGTTCAGGTCACGGGATGCAGGGAGTGTCAGAGCCTGTTCCTGCCATCGGCAGGAGGCAGAGACGCTGCGTGTGTGAGGTGTGAGCAGGTGGATGACTTGATCCGCATGGTGGCGGAGATCAAGGAGGAGGTAGAGAGGTTGAGGGCCATCAGGGAGTGTGAGCAGGAGTTAGACTGGTGGAGTAACTCCCTGCAGGGCCTCAAGGAGAGGTACCGGGGTAAGACACCCGAAATGGGGGTGGACCCCCTGCCCTGTCGCCGTCGGGCAGAGGGAGGGGATCTGGGAGTTGAGGAGGAATGGAGACAGGTCCCTGCTCGACAAGGCAGGCGATGCCCTCCTCTTCCGGCCCCACCTTCCCAGGTGCCCTTACAAAACAGGTTTGAGGCCCTGGAGAATGAGAGATCAACAGCAACTGAGGAAGAGGTAGAAAGTGTTCCCAGGAGGATTCCTAGGGCGAGGAGGTCGACTCCACGCATCAGGACTGCCTCCACCAAGAAAGAAAGAAGGGTGATTGTTGTGGGAGACTCTGTCCTTAGGGGAACAGAGGGCCCTATTTGTCGGCCTGACCCTACCCGTAGGGAAGTCTGCTGCCTCCCTGGGGCCAGGGTCAGGGATGTTGCCAGGAAGCTCCCCAACCTGGTACGCCCCTCTGATTATTATCCTCTCCTGATAGTCACAGAATCACAGAATCTCTAGGTTGGAAGAGACCTCAAGATCATCGAGTCCAACCTCTAACCTAACACTAACAGTACCCACTAAACCATCCCTAAGTTCTACATCTAAACGTCTTTTGAAGACTTCCAGGGATGGTGACTCCACCACCTCCCTGGGCAGCCCGTTCCAGTGCCTAACAACCCTTTCAGTAAAGAAATTCTTCCTAACATCTAACCTAAGTCCAGGCGGGCAGTGACGACATTGATGACAGAAACCTGAAGGCTATCAAAAGAGACTTTAGGGGGCTGGGACAGTTAGTGGACGGAGCAGGAGTGCAGGTAGTATTTTCGTCCATCCCTACGTTGACAGGGAGGGGTACGGAGAGGACAAGGAAAGCCCACCTGTTAAACACGTGGCTCCGGGGCTGGTGCCTACGCAGAAATCTTGGGTTTTTCGACCATGGGGCAGTTTACTCAGCACCTGGTCTGATGGCTGTAGACGGGTCCCTATCCTTTAGGGGAAAAAGGATCCTGGGCCAGGAGCTGGCGGGGCTCATTGATAGGGCTTTAAACTAGGTAAGAAGGGGGATGGGGCTGAAGCAAGGACTGTTGGGGCTGTGCCAGGGGGAGCAATGGCAAGGCCGGAGGATAAGGTAAAGGCCCAGCTGAAGTGCATCTACACCAATGCACGCAGCATGGGTAACAAACAGGAGGAGCTGGAAGCCATCGTGCAGCGGGCAGGCTACGACTTGGTTGCCATCACGGAAACGTGGTGGGACCAGTCTCATGACTGGAGTGCTGCGATGCCTGGCTATAGGCTCTTCAGAAGGGACAGACAGCACAGAAGGGGTGGCGGTGTGGCTCTCTATATTAGAGAGTCTTTCGATGTTGTAGAACTCGAGGCTAGGAATGACAAGATCGAGTCCCTTTGGGTTAGGATCGGCAGGGACAACAAGGCTAGTGTCCTGGTCGGGGTCTGCTATAGACCGCCGAACCAGGATGAGGAGACGGATGAGGAGTTCTACAGGCAGCTGACAGAAGTTGCAAAATCGTCAGTGCTTGTACTCGTGGGGGACTTCAACTTCCCTGACATATCCTGGAAGCACAACACAGCCCAGAGGAAGCAGTCTAGGAGGTTTCTGGAGAAAGTGGAAGATAGCTTCCTGACGCAGCTGATTAGTGAACCTACCAGGGGTGGTGCCCAGCTAGACCTTCTCTTCACAAACAGAGAAGGACTGGTGGAGGATGTGATTGTCGGGAGCTGTCTTGGGCAGAGTGACCACGAAATGGTGGAGTTCACTATTCTTGGCGGGGCCAGGAAGGGAACCAGTAAAACCACTGTATTGAAATTTCGGAGGGCTGACTTTGGGCTGCTCAGGACACTAGTTGGTGGAGTCCCATGGGAGGCGGTTCTGAAGGACAGAGGGGTCCAGAAAGGCTGGGCGCTCTTTAAGAGTCAAATCCTAATGGCACAGGAGCGGTCTATTCCCATGCGCCCAAAGATGAGCCAGCGGGGAAGAAGACCAGCCTGGCTCAACAGAGAATTGTGGCTTGAGCTTAGGAGAAAAAAGAGGGTTTATAATCTTTGGAAAAGTGGGCAGGCCACTAGGGAGGACTATAAGGATGTAGCGAGGCTGTGCAGGGACAAGATTAGGAAGGCCAAAGCTCATCTGGAGCTCAATCTGGCTACTGCTGTTAAAGATAACAAAAAGTGCTTTTATAAATACATCAACACAAAAAGGAGGACTAGGGAGAATCTCCATCCTTTACTGGATGCAGGGGGAAACTTAGTTACAAGAGATGAGGAAAAGGCGGAGGTGCTTAATGCCTTCTTTTCCTCAGTCTTTAGCGGCAAAACCGGTTGCTCTCTGGATACCCAGTACCCTGAGCTGGTGGAAGGGGATGGGGAGCAGGATGTGGCCCTCACCATCCACGAAGAACTGGTTGGTGACCTGCTACGGCACTTGGATGTGCACAAATCGATGGGGCCGGATGGGATCCACCCAAGGGTACTGAGAGAACTGGCAGAGGAGCTGGCCAAGCCCCTATCCATCATTTATCAGCAGTCCTGGCTATCGGGGGAGGTCCCAGCTGACTGGCGGCTAGCAAACGTGACGCCCATCTACAAGAAGGGCCGGAGGGCAGACCCGGGGAACTACAGGCCGGTCAGTTTGACCTCAGTACCAGGGAAGCTCATGGAGCAGATTCTCTTGGGAGTCATCATGCGGCCATCACTTGCAGGGCAAGCAGGCGATCAGGCCCAGTCAGCATGGGTTTATGGAAGGCAGGTCCTGCTTGACGAACCTGATCTCCTTCTATGACAAAGTGACGCGCTGGGTGGACGAGGGAAAGGCTGTGGATGTGGTCTACCTTGACTTCAGCAAGGCTTTTGACACTGTCTCCCACAGCATTCTCCTCAAGAAACTGGCTGCTCTTGGCTTGGACTGGCGCACGCTTCGTTGGTTTAGAAACTGGCTGGATAGGCGGGCCCAAAGAGTTGTGGTAAATGGAGCCAAGTCCAGTTGGAGGCCAGTCACTAGTGGCGTCCCCCAGGGCTCGGTGCTGGGGCCGGTCCTCTTTAACATCTTCATCAATGATCTGGATGAGGGGATTGAGTGCACCCTCAGTAAGTTCGCAGATGACACCAAGCTATGCGCATGTGTCGATCTGCTCGAGGGTAGGAAAGCTCTGCAGGAGGATCTGGATAAGCTGCACCGATGGGCTGAGGTCAACTGTATGAAGTTCAACAAGGCCAAGTGCAGGGTCCTCCACCTGGGGCGCAATAACCCCAAGCAGAGCTACAGGCTGGGAGATGAGTGGTTGGAGAGCTGCCAGGCAGAGAAGGACCTGGGAGTGATGGTGGACAGTCGGCTGAATATGAGCCAGCAGTGTGCTCAGGTGGCCAAGAAGACCAACAGCATCCTGGCTTGCATAAGAAACATTGTGGCCAGCAGTGCGAGGGAGGTGATCATCCTCCTGTACTCAGCTCTGGTGAGGCCGCACCTTGAGTACTGTGTTCAGTTTTGGGCCCCTCGCTACAAGAAGGACATCGAGGTGCTTGAGCGGGTCCAGAGAAGGGCGCCGAAGCTGGTGAGGGGCCTGGAGAGCAAGTCCTATGAGGAGCGGCTGAAGGAGCTGGGCTTGTTCAGCCTAGAGAAGAGGAGGCTCAGGGGTGACCTTATTGCTCTGTATAAGTACAATAAAGGAGGCTGTAGCGAGGTGGGGGTTGGCCTGTTCTCCCATGTGCCTGGTGACAGAACGAGGGGGAATGGGCTAAAGTTACGCCAGGGGAGTTTTAGGTTAGATGTTAGGAAGAATTTCTTTACTGAAAGGGTTGTTAGGCACTGGAACGGGCTGCCCAGGGAGGTGGTGGAGTCACCATCCCTGGAAGTCTTCAAAAGACGTTTAGATGTAGAACTTAGGGATGGTTTAGTGGGTACTGTTAGTGTTAGGTTAGAGGTTGGACTCGATGATCTTGAGGTCTCTTCCAACCTAGAGATTCTGTGATTCTGTGATTCTTAGGCAAGGTACCCACTGATGAGAGCCTCTGGCTGTGGGCCAGGCTAAGGCGGCCTCAGAAAGCCCACAGCACAGGTCCCAGCTGAACCGCAAGCTGCTGTCTAACCGTCCCCAGCTCACAGCAAAGCAGACACCTGAAGCAGATGCTGCTCCCCAAAAGGAGCACCCCAAAAGATGCTGGGGCATGCGCCATGGGCAAGGCTGTCTCCTTCTGGCTCTGCTGTCCTGCTGCTGGTGGTCTGTGAGTTGGGGCATTGCTGGGCATGGGGGCTACGGGCTGGAGTGTTGCTGCTTCTGTGGGCAGGACAGGCCCATGGTGGGCACAGGGGAGGATGGGGACAGTGTGTGTGGGACAGGCGTGCAGCACTGTGGGGCAGAGTTATTTTGCGGAAGGCAGGATTTGGTTGGGGCGATACGGGGGTAGGGAGATCTGGATGAGCCTGGACACTGCTCCTCTCAGCAAATCCCTCTCTGCCCATTGGTACAGGTGGCAGCATGACCTCCCAGGACATCTGCAGCTCCCCAGGTACTCGTGAGTCCTTCCCTCCCAGACCCAGGGCACTTTGAAGCCCAACCACTGTGAGCTCTGCCCTATGACAGCCCTTCACTGCTGTGTCTCCTCCAGGGGATCTCCTGGCTCCTGCTCTCCAAATGAACTCAAGGTCTGCTCTGCCAGGTACAACAGTTGTGCTCCAGTGTATTCTCCCTGTGGTGTCACCTGTAAGACGAATCATTTTCTGCAAGGATGGGCTGGAGGCCTACAGCCAGAGAGCTCAGCAAGGGCAGCTGAACTACTCCATGGTCCTGAACATCACATCAAGAACTACAGGAACTACCTGTGGGTACCAGGCGCTGAATGAGACGAAACACATGAGGAACTCTGCCCTCAGTGCTGGCCTCATCCTGGATGTCCCTGGTGAGACACATCCTCAGGCTGGAGGGGTAAGAAGGGACGGAGGCACTTGCCACCACATAGAATCATAGAATCATAGAATATCCTGAGTTGGAAGGGACCCTTAAGGATCATCAAGTCCAACTCTTGACACCGCACAGGTCTACCCAAAAGTTCAGACCATGTGACTAAGTGCACAGTCCAATCTCTTCTTAAATTCAGACAGGCTCGGTGCAGTGACCACTTCCCTGGGGAGCCTGTTCCAGTGTGCAACCACTCTCTCTGTGAAGAACCCCCTCCTGATGTCAAGCCTAAACTTCCCCTGCTTTGCCCTCATCCACTAAGCATGTCACTTTGTCATAGAAGGAGATCAGGTTCGTCAAGCAGGACCTGCCTTTCATAAAATCATGCTGACTGGGACTGATTGCCTGGTTGCACTGTAAGTGCCATGTGATGACACTCAAGGTAGTCTGCTCCATGAGCTTCCCTAGCACTGAGGTCAAACTAACAGGCCTATAGTTCACCGGGCCTACCCTCCAGCCTTTCTTGTAGACGGGCGTCATGTTTGCTAGCCACTGGTCAACTGGGACCTACGCTGATAGCCAGGAGTATTGATAAATGACGGTAAGAGGCCAGCCAGCTCCTCTGCCAGCTCTCTCAGTACCCTTGGGTGGATCCCATCTGGCCCCATCGACTTGCGTACATCCAAGTGCTGTAGCAGGTCACCAACCATTTCCTCATGGATTACGAGTGCCACATTCCACTCCCCATCCCCTTCCACCAGCTCAGGAAATTGGGTATCCAGAGAACAACTGTTCTTGCCACTAAAGACTGAGGTAAAGAAGGTATTAAGCACCTCTTCCTATTCCTCATCTCTTGTGACTAAGTTTCTCCTTGCATCCAGTAAAGGCTGGAGATTCTCCTTAGTCCTCCTTTTTGTGTTGATGTATTTATAAAAACATTTTTTTTTTATCTGTGAGATATGTTCATCTGATTCGTGTCAGTATGGAACAATGTTAGGGCCACATGGTATGGTGAATGTGACCTTCTGTCTTACATACCCTTATATAACCACAAGTCTAAGAAAAACAGAGTGGTTAATGTATATAGTTCTTGTGTCTTGCAAAGGAATGTTTTAGCAATTTGTGTCAACAGAGAGCTTGAAGGGAAATGTATTTGTAGACTTTTCCTTGGAGTCTCTGATATCTGGGGGGGTAACTGCTAACTATTATGACTATTGCATGGGACTCTATGCAAGTCTCTGATATCTGGCCAGGAGATTAAGGAGACGGGGAGAGCTGAAAAACAACTAAAAGACAAAGCTTGCAAGGGATGTTGTACAAGTCTCTGACATCCGGCCAAGCTGGACAAAGGAGAAGTACAAGAGGGAGGAAGACTATGAGCCTTCAGCACGAAAGACCCCCAGAGGGACCACCAGAGACTGATACGCATGCTCCAGTAGGAGGGTTTGGATTCCGGAAACTAATTACAATAACCCTGTTTTTTTTAGAAGTAGTAATGAATATGTATTAGCCTAGAGCATAAAAATCAGCTGCTTGATGTAACTGGTGTGTGTCTTGGTGGAGCAGAGACTCCCGCTGCACCCAGCGTTGTTTGCTTACCTCTATTCCTTTAATAAATTGTAAACTTTGATTATAATCCTATTTTGAAGACTGAGACATTTATTACAAATGGGGGCTCGTCCGGGATGGCTTTGGTTCCTGAATTCTGATTTGATCTAGGAGAGGCGCTCCACCATTTGGTGGCTCCTGTTTGAGTTGGGTCGGGACTAATGCCATCTTGAACCTGACTAAAGGTAAGCAAAGAATTTGATTTTTTTTTTATGAGCTCCCTTGCCGGCTGCAGCACTGTATTTTGCCCGTAATTCTGCACGCGATGATCTGAACAAAAACAATGGAGCCGTAGGTGTTTAAGGAGTATACCGTTCGGTCGGATGGGATTCGGTTGTCTGTGTGTGTAAGAGTGTAACTGAGACTTCCGAAGTGAGTGTAGAGGTCTTCTAACCACGGTTCCAATCTCCCGTGAGGGACTTGGCCGGTGAAGGAAGTGATTCCTATAGGATTCGTGTGTGGGTGATAGGTCCTAACTCCCCTGCAAGGCACTCTTACTAAGGTAACCAAGGGCTCTGGGAATTGCCATAGTAAAATTCCTTGATGGGTCAGACAGAATCGATGACCAAGGACCAGAAGAAAGGTAGCAAATTACCAGAAAGTCCATTAGGAATAATGACTAGAAATTGGAACAATAGGGGCCCCAGAAAATGAAAAGTAAATTAAAAATGGTCCAGTATGATATGATAGAATGACAAAAAGAACCCTTAAGACCCCATGTATTTTGGTTGAGGATGGGGTCTGTCAGGCTGTGAACATTAATGTTAATAGGAAGAGAGTAAGTATGCTGTAGCTGAAACATCGGAATTAGAAATTAGAGAGCAATTGATTAAGAATGAATATGTGCTACATTTGTGATGTACTGTGCCTGTGCTGCACTTAGACCTCCAGATAACAGGAGCCTCTCGGACCCCAAGAACCAGATCAAAACAACCTCATGGTTCGGACTTTAATCAAGGGGTCTGAGATAAGTAGGACTGTTCACAAAGGGACAGGTTCTGCATATCACAGAATAACAGAATCACAGAATCACAGAATTTCTAGGTTGGAAGAGACCTCAAGATCATCGAGTCCAACCTCTGACCTAACGCTAACAGTCCCCACTAAACCATATCCCTAAGCTTTACATCTAAACGTCTTTTAAAGACTTCCAGGGATGGTGACGCCACCACTTCCCTGGGAAGCAAGTTCCAATGCCTAACAACCCTTTCAGTAAAGAAGTTCTTCCTAACATCTAACCTCAAACTCCCCTGGCGCAACTTAAGCCCATTCCCCCTCGTCCTGTCACCAGGCACGTGGGAGAACAGGCTATCCCCCACCTCACTACAGCCTCCTTTAAGGTATCTGTAGAGAGCAATAAGGTCGCCCCTGAGCCTCCTCTTCTCCAGGCTGAACAAGCCCAGCTTCTTCAGCCGCTCCTCATAGGACTTGTTCTCCAGGCCCCTCACCAGAGGCCTCACCAGAGCCGAGTACAGGGGGACGATCACCTCCCTAGTCCTGCTAGTCACACTGTTTCTGATACAAGCCAGGATGCTGTTGGCCTTCTTGGCCACCTGAGCACACTGCTGGCTCATATTCAGCCGACTGTCCACCATCACTCCCAGGTCCTTCTCTGCCAGGCAGCTCTCCAACCATTCCTCTCCCAGCCTGTAGCTCTGCTTGGGGTTATTGCGCCCCAGGTGCAGGACCCGGCACTTGGCCTTGTTGAACTTCATACAGTTGACCTCAGCCCATCAGTGCAGCCTATCCAGATCCTCCTGCAGAGCTTTCCTACCCTCGAGCAGATCAACACACACACCTAACTTGGTGTCATCTGCAAACTTACTAAGAGTGCACTCAATGCCCTCATACAGATCATTAAAGAGGACTGGCCCCAGCACCGAGCCCTGGGGGACGCCACTAGTGACTGGCCTCCAACTGGACTTGACTCCATTTACCACGACTCTTTGGGCCCAGCTATCCAGCCAGTTTTTAACCCAACGAAGCGTGCGCCAGTCCAAGCCAAGAGCAGCCAGTTTATTGAGGAGAATGTTGTGGGAGACAGTGTCAAATGCCTTGCTGAAGTCAACCATAGACCATATCCACAGCCTTTCCCTCATCCACCCAGCGCATCACTTTGTCATAGAAGGAGATCAGGTTCGTCAAGCAGGACCTGCCTTTCATAAACCCATGCTGACTGGGCCAGATTGCCTGCTTGCCCTGCAAGTGCCGCATGATGACTCCCAAGAGGATCTGCTCCATGAGCTTCCCTGGTACTGAGGTCAAACTGACCGGCCTACAGTTCCCGGGTCTGCCCTCTGACCTTTCTTGTAGATGGGTGTCACATTTGCTAGCCGCCAGTCAGTTGGGACCTCCCCCGATAGCCAGGACTGCTGATAAATGATGGATAGGGGCTTGGCCAGCTCCTCTGCCAGTTCTCTCAGTACCCTTGGGTGGATCCCATCTGGCCCCATCGATTTGTGCACATCCAAGTGCCGTAGCAGGTCACCAACCAGTTCTTCGTGGATGGTGAGGGCCACATCCTGCTCCCCATCCCCTTCCACCAGCTCAGGGTACTGGGTATCCAGAGAACAACCGGTATTGCCGCTAAAGACTGAGGCAAAGAAGACATTGAGCACCTCCGCCTTTTCCTCATCTCTTGTAACTAAGTTTCCCCCCGCATCCAGTAAAGGCTGGAGATTCTCCTTAGTCCTCCTTTTTGTGTTGATGTATTTATAAAAACCTTTTTTGTTATCTTTAACGGCAGTAGCCAGATTGAGCTCCAGATGAGCTTTGGCTTTCCTAATTTTGTCCCTGCACAGCCTCGCTACATCCTTATAGTCCTCCCTAGTGGCCTGCCCACTTTTCCAAAGATTATAAACCCTCTTTTTTCTCCTAAGATCAAGCCACAGTTCTCTGTTGAGCGAGGCTGGTCTTCTTCCCCACCAGCTCATCTTTGGGCACGTGGGGACAGACCGTTCCTGCGCCATTAAGATTTCCCTCTTGAAGAGTGCCCAGCCTTCCTGGACCCCTTTGCCCTTCAGAACGGCCTCCCAAGAGTATGTATATATATGTATGTATATATATATATGTATAGGACTGTTGGGAAACTTCATGTATATGTAACTCTTTACTAGATATAACCAAAGCAAGTTGCCACTTTAGGCGTGAACGACTTTGGTGGGACTACTAGCCGCCCTTGTGCTGCCCAGAACTGAGTAAACATACTAACTTTACAATCTTACTGATTGTGGAGTCAGCTTTCTGTGAGTCATTTTGGTGAGCCAGGCAGGAGACACTCTGCTCAGCTGCGGGATTGGCTGCGGAGCGGACACCCCTAGGTGCACCCTGAGTGTTTGGCTCAGAGGGGACTCCACTCTCAGCTGCTCACTGCAGGAGCAAACAAAGATCTCCTGAAGCTGCGGACAAACAGTATGTTTTCAGCTGCTGGAGGGATGCTAACTGGAGTGTTAATAATTGTATGTGTTATTCTTAAATGTCCAGGTATTTTGTGTTGAAAGTATTTGTGTAAGTGTAAGGGTTTGAAACAAAGTGGAGTCACACCATGAAGAACACGGTCAGAGACAATACTTGTTTGGTTGTTTATCATTCTAAATTATATTCTTGTGGTATGAATGAGATGTACTAGAGGCCTCTCTGTGTGATTGCATGATTGTGCTGTATGAGTGAGATGCAGCGTCTCTGCAAAGCGAGTGCTGAGTTCCGATCCGCGGTTCCGTATTCTCTGCGAAGGGACTGGGCTGAGATGAACGAAGTGCATGACAGACCGAAAAGAAGTGCTATTTTATCCAAGTTTTGAGTGGTGGTGCCTAATATATGGGCCTGGCGGTGTATCTTGTGATCCTATTTTTGCTCTTAAATGCTTTGAGTGTGACAAGAAAAAGGCAGGAGCATTATCTAAGTAACTAACAGTTGAGAAGTGTTGGTGTATTTGCTGCGGTGTGTGGTCAGTTTCCCAAGTAGTGGGGGGCGAGGGGGCTGACTGATTATCAAAGTGGTAGAATGGAGAGAGTCATTTCTTTGGTGGTTCGGGCTTGAGCCCTGGGAATTTGGTAAGAAGGGGGAGAGTGAGTTTATTTAGGCATCAATACCTTTTAAGAGTGAGTTTATTTAGGCATCAATACCTTTTAAACCCCCATATTGACTGATACACAGGAGTGATTCCTTGTATGGGCTTACTAACAAAGTGCATGAGAAAAATTGACATTGGGCTTGAAATTCGGTCCTGTTGAAATGTAAATTTTTGTGGAAAAGGTGGTAATGTTTTTCTAGAAGACTGAAGGCTGCGTGCTTCAGTTGTTTTTCTGAAGTTCCATGATTGAAACGGGGCTCATTAATAATTTGAAATAGTGAAGTTTGTATGTGGGAAGAAGAGTTTAATCCCAGACAATTGGGACATTTGGGAAGATTAGGAAAAGATAGAAAAAACCTGCAGTAAAATGGTTTGCGTGGAAATTGAAACAAAGGACAGTAACTAGTGAGGAATAGTAATAAATAAATAAATAAATAAATAAATAAATAAATAAATAAACAAATAAAAGGGAATGGGAAATCAAGGAAATGGGTAATATCCAAAACAAAGACATTTTAAATAAAGCCTCCTTGGGTGTATATTGGCACATTCGAAGGATATTGTTAGAACTGGGGGCACAGAAAGCAAGAGGACTTTCACTAAGGATTGCAATCAGTGGTGGCCACTATATAAAGTGAATGGCCACTTTATGGATCAATTGACTATAACACTATCTTGCAATTAATGTTGTTTTTGAGGGGAGAAAGAAAATAGGATTAAGCGTATTATACTGATATGTTATTTCAGCATCTTAGAGGGAAAAGGAGTGGAATTAAGTTGGCCCCTGACTTAGCCTTTGGTGTTGGCATGAGAAAAGTACAGGCTGGAGAAAAATAAAGGAAGGGTTAAAAGAGTTGTTAAAGGTGTTAAAGGTGTGGCACGTAGTATTTCACAAAGCTGTTTGAAGTTGAATGAGCAGTGGAAGAGGATGTAAGAATGTTAATAGTTCTGCCTCAACAGGAGGCTGTGATCTCAAAATCACCAGTGTGAGCCCTTTGGGGCAGAGGCACCATGATGGTCCAAGAGTTGTCACGGAAACGGAAAAACAGTTAGCTCTTAAAAAAAACTGAGTTTATGAGAGAGCTCAGATTGCCCAGGGAACTGTTGACGATTGCATTCCCCTGACCGACCCCATGCTGAGACTATAGTCATCCCGGAAATAATGAATGGTAAATACCAAAATCTGGTTAAATTGGGAATGGAGAATCTGTTCCAACAAAATCCAAAAGAAACCCCTACAGAATTTTTGGACCGACTATGAAATGCAATGAAACAAATTGAAACAAAACAAAACAAACAAACGAAACTGGAGAAAATAGGGGCTAAGATAGAACAAGGAAAATGGACACTGCCAGACAGGCAAGAGATATTGCCAAAAGCTTATGAGAAGCAAATATTGGGACGTTTGCATGTACAAACACATTGGGGTACAAAGGTGTTAAGTGATCATTTACTAAAACAATTTGGTTGCATTGTTTGTTTGTTTGTTTGTTTTTTGTTTTTTGTTTTTTGTTTTTTTTTTTTTTGAAATAGCAAAGCAAATTACATAACCGTTGCTTAACTTGTCAGAAGATAAATAAGAAAGTGTTTCAACAAGCAGCCACGGGAGGGAGAAACAAAACAAAACAGCTTATAGGGCTTTTGAGAAAGTACAAGTTGGTTTCACTGAATTGCCCAAAGTAGAGAGGATAAAATATCTATTGGTAATAGTAGATCATTTAACACAATGGGTAGAAGCTTATCCCGTAGTACAAGCTACAGCACAAATGGTGATAAAAATTCTATTAGAACACCTTATACCTAGATATGGGATAATCCAGTACATTGATTCTGACCAGGGCACACACTTTACTTCTAAAATAATAAAATTATTATGTCAATCATTAGGTATTCAGTAGGAATACCATACTCCATGGCACCCACAAAGCTCAGGGAAAGTAGAAAGAATTAATCAAACAATAAAACAACAATTGGCTAAATTAATGAGCGAGACACAAATGCCCTGAACGAAATGCTTACCATTAGCACTTTTAAACATAAGAACTAAACCATACAGTGAGACTGGATTATCACCATATGAAATGTTACATGATATGCCTTATTCTCAAGGGATGACTCTAGGGAACAATGTAGTTGAGGATCGTAGCATCCAGAAATATCTAATTACTATTGGAAGGAGATTACAAGAGCTAAGAGAAATTGGAATGATGGCTCAAACACCACCTTTAGGATTTGCTATTCATAAGATACAACCAGGAGACAAGGTCTCAATAAATAAACCTGGAGGGAAGAATCACTGAACCCCTGATGTGAGGGACTGTACCTTGTTTTACTTACTACTGAAACAGCTGTGAGAACCGCAGAAAGGTGTTGGACCCACGCATCCAGAATAAAAGGACCAGTAACTACCGAAACTTGGAGGGTTGAACCCACTCCTGGGGAACTGAAACTCAAGCTAAGGAAGAACTAATATTCTGGCAATGAGGCTCTGCATGAGTTAAGGATGCCAAATAAAGGGGACAAGCCTGAAGGGAGGAAAGGGAGAAGGCAAGACCGGGGACCCTCCACTGCGGTGTTTATGGTCTACCAAGGGAGGCAACCCCTATGGGTATTGAATGCTGAGTGAGAGGGCCTAGACCAGAATTCTCCCACACTAAGGTCAGGTTGTCCTGAGAAAATAACATAAGAACCTCTTTTTTTTTAAACCTATATAAAATTGTGATTCGTTTTCCAGGAGCTGGATCACCCTGACAGGCTGAACGGTAACACAAGACTGAATTGACCCTGAAAATGGGTCCAACCCCTTGATTGAAGGCATTTGCCTATTATCACAGAATCACAGAATCACGGAATTTCTAGGTTGGAAGAGACCTCAAGATCATCGAGTCCAACCTCTGACCTAATGCTAACAGTCCCCACTAAACCATATCCCTAAGCTCTACATCTAAACGTCTTTTAAAGACTTCCAGGGATGGTGACTCCACCACTTCCCTGGGCAGCCTGTTCCAGTGTCTAACAACCCTTTCGGTAAATAAGTTCTTCCTAACATCTAACCTCAAACTCCCCTGGTGCAACTTAAGCCCATTCCCCCTCATCCTGTCACCAGGCATGTGGGAGAACAGACCAACCCCCATCTCGCTACAGCCTCCTTTAAGGTATCTGTAAAGAACAATAAGGTCACCCCTGAGCCTCCTCTTCTCCAGGCTGAACAAGCCCAGCTCCCTCAGCCGCTCCTCATAGGACTTGTTCTCCAGACCCCTCACCAGCTTCGTCGCCCTTCTCTGGACCCGCTCAAGCACCTCGATGTCCTTCTTGTAGCGAGGGGCCCAAAACTGAACACAGTACTCAAGGTGCGGCCTCACCAGAGCTGAGTACAGGAGGATGATCACCTCCCTCGCACTGCTGGCCACAATGTTTCTTATGCAAGCCAGGATGCTGTTGGTCTTCTTGGCCACCTGAGCACACTGCTGGCTCATATTCAGCCGACTGTCCACCATCACTCCCAGGTCCTTCTCTGCCTGGCAGCTCTCCAACCACTCATCTCCCAGCCTGTAGCTCTGCTTGGGGTTATTGCACCCCGATGTAGAACCCGGCACTTGGCCTTGTTGAACTTCATACAGTTGACCTCAGCCCATCGGTGCAGCCTATCCAGATCCTCCTGCAGAGCTTTCCTACCCTCAAGCAGATCGACACACGCACCTAACTTGGTGTCATCTGCAAACTCACTGAGGGTGCACTCAATGCCCTCGTCCAGATCATCGATGAAGATATTAAAGAGAACCGGCCCCAGCACGGAGCCCTGGGGAGTGCCACTAGTGACTGGCCTCCAACTGGACTTGACTCCAATTTGTGGGCATGGTGGGGCCCTCCCCTTCTTCTCAACACAGACACACTCCAGAAATAGGGGGGTTGTGGAAGTGTTGCTAAGGACCTTCAGCACCTTTTCGTTTTGCTCTTAATATTCCTCTGCGTGGTGCTGGTAGTGCTCAAGACTCTTCTGCTGACCCCAGCCATTTCTGTAAGTGCCAGTCCCTTCTTCACCCTTCTCCTCTAGGCACTGTGTGAAGTGCGGATGCCTTTACCATGGCAAGCCGTGACCAGGGGGCAACAGTGGTGGTGAATGGGGAAGCCCTGCCTGCTGTGTGTGGCTGGGAACTAACTCAAGTTCTCCCTCCAGGTTCCAAAGTGGATGAGATGGGCAGAGTGAAGGTGAGTTCAGCCCCAGCTCAGCCTTCCACGTTGAGCGTGCACGTGATGGTTGCGAGAGGGCAGGCTGTTGGAGAGCAAATGCAAGCCAGAAGTGCATCCGATGGCAGGAGCCTGGGAGCTTCATGTGGCTGTGCTCTTTCTGAATCCCCCTCCTTCCATGCTCCCAGCACTTTCCCATGGTGGGCACTGTGAGAGCAAAGCTACTCCTTGTTCCGGCTTGAGGCGATGCAGCTGGTTCTCTGAGAGAGGCAGAGAGCACTGGGGAAAGCCCGGCCGACCTGCCAGCTGTGAATAAAGCCATCCCAAACAGGCAGGAGCTGGTGTAGTTCTTCTCGGCAAGGTCTGTCTGCAAGACTCTTCACATCCCTTCATATTAACACTACTGCCCCTTTCTGTCTCGATGTCTGTCTGTCTGCTCCATCCCATTCCATGTGTGGCTGCATGAGATGGAGTTGCCATCAGGAACACAAAGTAAGAGATGTGTATTTGTCATCAAAGTAAAACCACATCTGCAGAGCACACACTATTGACCCACACATGCGAGGACATCCCTGCAGTGATATCTGTCCATGTAGGTCAAAAATGGGCATCTCCATGGGTGGCTGGAATAACATCCCCACGACATCATAATGCAACTTAGGTGTACACATCATCCACTGAGCACAGCGAGAGGTTTTCTTTTGTTGAGAAAAAATCAATACACTCACAGTAAGATTTGGTATAGGTCATATATTTTAGAAGTATTAATGTATTGTAGATGGAAGTGTGAGTCCTACATCATCTTGGCTAGACACTGACAGCCCTTCCCTGTGACAAAAAAAAAAAAAAAAAAAAAAAAAAAAAGACGAAAGTGCAGCCCCGAACCCCACGTTATGGCTGCACAAGCCCTCTGCAAGAGAGCAAAGGCAGCTGTGGGCAAGGCTCCTGTGCCCTTCCCCTGTTTCAGCGCTATCGGGTCTGGGTGCAGGTCACCGTGGCATACGTTGTGGTGTCGCTCATCTGCTGCATGGGAGGAGGCTTTAGGGAGAAAAGAAATCCTGTTACTTCAGCTGCTGTGAGCCCTGCACAATGTGCGGGCACTAGGATCCAGAAGTGCAAAAAGGAGCTGTGCACAGCTGTGCCACGACTCACCCTGTTCCGTCGAACGTGGGCGATGGTGGAGTCTGTGGGGGCAAAAAAAAACACACCATGAGCTCATTCTGCCTGTTGGTGGAGGGCTGAAACTCGCACTGACCTTGGGCAGCAGCTGCCTGTGGTCAGCTCTCGATGCCCGGCCACATTTCCCCTCCCATCACTCTTATCTTGGATGAGCATTAAGCAGCAGTGGAGCAGAGATGTTGAAGTTTTGGTGTATTTCCAGCTTTCTGTGGAATCTCCTCTCTTTGCACAGCCAGCACACCTTGCAAGCTGCTCTGTGCAGGCGTGGGAAAACAAGGTTGTGCTGCATCTCGAGGGAGGTGCAAGTAGGGTGGGGATATATTTATAGCCTGTTACCCAACCACAACATCCTCCCTTGGCTGCTGCCTGTGGTTTCAGAGCAAACTATAAAATGTTTTCCCCACAAACGCAAGGAAACAGACCCACATTTTTCATTGCTGTTCTGTCCTTTCTACTAGAGGAAAATGTTTTCCCCACCAGGAGAAGGAGCCACATATTTCAGTGCTGTTCTTCAAGCAGAAATGCCTCTGAAGGGAAACTGAAGAAAGGACAAAAGCAGCAGCTGGAGCAGGGGAAATGCAGCCTGGGGCTGGAGCAGGTGTGGAAGGAGCCCTCCAGGCAAAGGGGCTTTGTCCCTGTGAGCACTGGGATGCTGCCATGTCCCTTGTGCAGGTAGCAACCACGCTCTGCATGCAAGGAAGAAGCAGGACATGAGGACACCTGGCCTTGATGAACGGGCAGGGATTTTGCATGTCCCAGTGGGAAATGAAGGGGTAGGATTGCACAGGGGATTGCACAAGCAGGGATGACCATGGTCAAAGGGACATGTGGCTTTCCCCAAGGGAGGAGGTAGTACACACACTGGACTTCTCCGTTTCTGGTGTCTTCCATCTGTGGGCTGTCAATGTGCTGCTGCCTGGAGAGGAATGGAATCATTCTGGAGTGTACATTTGTGGACAAGAGGCACTGTGAGAGACACTTTTGGGTGGTGCTGAAATCCATGCCTTGACAAACCCCGTCCTCCCTGCTCCAGCACAGGGAATACAGCCACACACAGAGACAATGCTGCCCCTGGCCAAGGAGCACCCCAGGACGTCGCCATGCCCCCAACTCCCTCCTGCAAACCCCACAGCCAGCAGCCCTTGGTGCTCACCTTGGGCATCTCCCTCTGCAGGCACCTGCAAGAAGAACAGGGGCTGAGGTGCACAGGCCAAGGTGCTGCCCAGCACTGGCTCCCATCTCGGGGCTGGGGGATGAAGGCTGAAGCTCCCCAGCTCCCTCAGCAGCCTCCCCAGCTGGGCTGCCCACAGCAATCACCCCCAGGCACCATCTGCCCCAGCTGTGAACCCCCAGGTTCCCCCCACCGCCTTTCCCACTGCACCAGCCCCGCAGCAGGACCCCCACAACCTCAGCATTTTCCCCCTTTTTCCCTCTTTTTCCCCCCTTTCCCCCACTTCCTCACCTTTCTTGATGACAAACCAGCTGCCTGCAGCCAGAAGGACGAGGCCAACGGCTGCCACTGCCAGCACCATGCCTATGGGGAGGGTGTGCGGGATCTGGGCATGTGGAGCTGGGGGACAGAGGGTGTGAGGCCAGCAAGTTGTGATGGGGAGAGGCAGGGAGCAGGACATGCCCATGCAGCCGGCACACCTGCATGCTCATCCTCACCTGGGGAGCTGTGGATGTCCTGGGTGGTCTCACCAGCACTTGAACCTTGTGGAAAAGCAGGCTTTGCTTAGTGACGCCAAGACCTTACACAGCACCATGCCCATGCCTGTTTCCCTGCTGTTGGTGCTTGCTGGACAGGGACATTCCCATCTCTGTGTCTTCCACTTATGCCATTGAGGTCTCCCCTCTGTCACTATCCCATACACCTGCTCACATGTAAGTAATAGCCCTGCTCATGACAATTGTCCTAATTCCCCTGCCACAGTCTCATCAATTTACAGGGCAGACCTTGGAGCATCCCTGGCTCAGCACAGGGTCCATCAAAATCCCCACTCCCATGTGGGATCCACCCCAGAGACATGCCCTGCCTGCTGCAGCACACAGCACCAGCACCAGCAGTGTCCCATCCCTTCTCTATCCATTGCCCTGGGGCCATGTCTCACCTGGCACAGAAAGGGTCCGGGGAGCACTGAGAGCAGAGTTCTTCACCCAGTTTTTCTCATTCTTCTTCTGATACCCACATGTGTATGTCCCAGCACTTCTCGAGGTGATGGTCAGGACCAGAGAGTAGTTGATGTTCCCATGCTGGGCTTTCAGGCTGAACTCCTCCTGCCCATTCTTGCAGAAAAACACACGTGTAGCAGGAAACTGCTCATCAATGGTACATTGAACCAAAACTGTTTCCCCCTCCTGGGCACTGGAAGCATTCAGGTACAGGACTGGAGTCTGGTGGTTACCTGGAGAGAATGCAGAGGGATTCCCCAGGCAAGCGTTAGTGATTGCTGGGTTGCAAAACCAACTGCTTGCCAAGGCTAGAAGAGTCTGCTCTCCTGGGGTTTACAGGGTCTGCTCTCCTGGGGTTTACAGGGGGAATTGTGAGGGAATAATCCCCTTTCTCTTCCCATCTCCTTCCGCAGAACATGTTCATTTTCGGGACCCACCTCCACGCTCCTTCAGTCCTGGAGAGCTGCAGATGTCCTGGGTGGTCAAGACAGCACCTGCAGCATGGGGAAGATAGGGCTTTGCTTAGAGCAGCAGTGACCTCCTCCCTCCCCAAAACATCTCTGCCCCGCAGTGCTGCACACCTGCCCCGCACAAGCTGTCCTCATTCTCCCCTGTGCCCACCACAGGCCTGTCCTGGCCCCAGCAGCAGCCGTCCAGACCTCAGCCTCCCCCCCCCACCGAACAATGCCCCAACTCACAGAGTGCCAGCAGCAGGACGGCAGGGCCAGAAGGAGACAGCCTTGCCCATGACACCTGCCCCAGCATCTTTTGGGACACTTCCTTTGGGGAGCACCGTCTGCTTCAAGTTTCTGGTTTGCTGTGAGCTGGGGACAGTGGGACAGAGGCTTGCAGTGCAGCTGGGAGCTGTCCTGTGGGCTTTCTGTGGCCGCCTGAGCCTGGCCCACAGTCAGAAACTCTCAACAGAGCGGGCCTGGCCTCAGTCCCTGCTATATCTGTTGTGTTTGTTGAGCCCCCGCTCTTATTTTTATCCTCTCAGACACCGCAGCATGCTTGGTTTTTACCTGTATCTCATGAGCAACATCCTTGCAAAGCCATCCTGCTCTGTGTCCCAACACTGCTCAGTGCTTTCTCAGAATCACTAAATCACAGAATTGAAAGGGTTGGAAGGGACCTTGAAAGATCATTGGGTCCAATCCCCCTGACAAAGCAAGTTCCTTACAGCAGGCTGCCCACTGACCACATCACTCCCCTTGTCTTCAATGTCTGTACAAACGATGCTGCCAGGGGATTCCTGCACCAAGTCCAAAGTGATATTAGAGATTTGGGGCACTTATCAAGGCTGCAGGCAGCGTTGCCCTTTGTCCTGATGGGGAGGGCAAGGGGTGTGAGGAGGTGAAGCACTGGGAGTAGAAGTCAACAATTGGCTGTGGAGCTGTTGTTGGCAGCAGGGTCTGGGGTTCTCTTACTGTGGGATAGTTGGGTCTGAGAGGGTTGAGATAACAGCAGATTTGTCCTGTAAATTTGTGGAAGACTCCTCTTCATTCTCTTTGAACAGAAGGTACTTTTTGGGAAGACAATGTGTTTTTTTTTGTTTTCTTTTCTATTTTTTTTTCTCTTTCTTTGTATGTGATCTATCCCATGGACGACATTCATGGCTCTTAAAAGGGGTTTGGAGCCATAGTGTGAGGACAGGGAGGTGTTGGAGTGCTTTGTGATCCAGGGACCTCTACCTGGAACAGCAATACAACAAAAAGGGGCTTGGAATGGCCCCAGGGAAGAGACCTCTTTGGTGCTGTTCAAGCCACAGTGATGGGAAGGTGGCTTTCCTAGCAATTACCCAGCAGCAGAGGCATGGGTGAGGGCATGTGGGTGCACCAGGTCTCGTCCCCCTTAAGCAAAACCTTCTGTGCCCCATGGTGCAGGCGCTGGCATGACCACACAGGACCTCTGCAGATCTCCAGGTGAGTGTGACCATGGGAACGGGTGGCAAAAGGGAGAGGTGTGTGTGCTGAAGATGGGAAGAGAGAGGAGTTTTGTTCCCTGAGTGTGAACACCCCAAAAGGAATCTCTTTCCTGTGAGGCACACAAAGCATTTTGCAGCTCTGCTGCCCCTCCTGCTTCAAAGAGAGGAATCCCTGCTCCATCTCTTTAGGTGGCCTCCTGGCTCGTGCTCTTGTGTTGAACACCATCAGGGTACAAGATGAATAAGTAATTTTGGTTCAGTGCTCCTCCTGTGCTGCACTTACGGGGTTCTCCTATCTCTATAGTATCACCTCTGCTGCAGAAAAGGGGCTCAGCAGGGCCTATGCACAGAGAGCAAGGTCTGGGGATATGGATGGACCCTGGGCTGTGACACTACTGCTCCAAGCTGTACCTCTCTCCTTTAGAAACCTATGTCTGGGAATTTACATGAGCTGGCTTGTTCATGGGGATGGGGTCTCAGCATGGCTGGTCCCCACACCCACAGCCCATCCTTGCACAAAGGGGTTTTCGCCATCCCACAGCAACACCTGCAAGGATCTGGAAGGAGCCACGGTGTCCCCACTGTGGGCTGAGCCATTCCATGTTGCCCTTGACAAAGTTGTTCAATGCCCCATCCAAACTGGCCGTAACACTTCCAGGGATGGGGCATTCACCACTTCTTGGGGGCTACTGTCATCTGAGAAGCTCCAGAGTACCAGAAATAAACACTTCGGTGGGGCAGATCTCATGTGGAGGAGACCCATACCCTTCTGGGTTGCATTGTATGGCAGTCTGGGGTTTCTCTAATGTCACTAAAAGTTTGTATGTGGGTGGCTTAGTCAAGGCTGTGGTGTCCTTATCATGATCTCAATAGTATTACAGATTATAAAGTTGGGGTTAGGATTAAAATATCTTTTTTTTTTTCAGCTTTAGCTTAAACCACACTTACTCAAAAGATTTATTGTTTGCATTGTTCTCCTTGGCCATGATGTTGTTGAGATCAGTTCTGCACTGGGGACAGAGGAAAGACCCTGGTCATTACTAGTTGAAACATAATGGTTTTGCACTTGAAACAGAAAAAAAAAAAAAGTATTATATTTGGGCTCTGATCAGAACTATCTGGCACTCCTATGATATCCTTCCTGTGTGTCTTCAGTACCTCCGTGGGGCACAGCAGGCTGGGAAGGGTAGCTGAAAGAACGGGGGCAAGTGAAAATCCAAATAATTTCCCTAGGAGATTGCTTCAGAATGCCTTTATTGTCAGCATTTGCACGTAGGTCTGCATTGTGCTCATCAAGGCTGGGAGTCAAGGCTCATGATCTGGGGGTGTGCACTTGCTGCAGAAAATAAGAAATTATCTTTTGTGCTAAACATAAGCAGGCACCTCAAAGGAAGAAGAGCCACCCTCAGGCGAAGAACCTCAAGGCAAAAAGCAAGCACCGCATTTATTGAGGTCTGGGATCTCTAGTAAAACAGGACATTGAATTCCCAATGAGAAGTGCTTGCGATTGCATGACTTTCTCCAGATGTTTACAGAAAAGCCTCATCTGTCTCTTCATCCTGGGTTTGGTGAGCACTTTCTGCCTGGTGGAGACCATGTCTGTGTTTGCCATCTGGTTGGCAGCTGATAGGTGAACCCATCTCCTGAATGGGGGGGGATATTCCACCCTCCCTGCTCACCCTGCCCATGCAAACTGCCTCACCATACCTTGACTGCCACGCCACATTCTCTTTGTCCACCCTGTTCGCTGAGCTCCTGGTCACTTGCACTCACTAGGGACTGTCTTTGTATGACAGAGGGGGGTGCTGCTGGCTCTGCCCAAGCCTCGTTTGCTGCCCTTGCGAAGGCTTCTGGGTCCTGGTGGCTTCCTCGGCTGCCTCGTGTGGCTTTGAACTAGAAAACACCTTGCATACAACGATCCCCCACTCCACTGCAGAACGCGTCTGCCCCAGAGCTGACTGCCTCGGAGAGAGTTTTAAAACCATTCCCCCTTATCCTATCACTATCTGCTGCATCAAAAAGTTTCTCTCCACCTTTTTAATGTGACTCCTTTAAGTACTGAAAGGCTGCAATGAGGTCTCCCCAGAGCCTTCTCTTCTCCAGGCTGAATATCTCCAGTTCTCTCAGACTTTCTTCAGAGATGTGCTCCAACCTTCTCATCATCTTTATGGCCCTCCTCTAACAGGTCCAAATCCTTTTTGGTCTGGGAGCTTCAGACCT
Source organism: Anas acuta (assembly GCF_963932015.1). Lineage (NCBI taxonomy): Eukaryota > Metazoa > Chordata > Aves > Anseriformes > Anatidae > Anas > Anas acuta. Next base: position 1,852,907 of record NC_089008.1, on the reverse strand, counting down.
GGATGCAGGAATCCAAGTGGGGCCTTACAAGGGTAGAACAGAGGAGCACAGTCAGCTCCCTCGACATGCTGGCCACTCCTCTTGATGCAGTCCAGGATTTGGTTGGCTTTCTGAGCTGCAAGCACACGCTGCAGGTTCATGTCAAGCTTCTCAAAGGAAGGTATGCTCAATACCCTGCCAAATTCTAGCAGATCTTTGGCAAATATCTATCTTTTAATGATTTATCTTATCATAGATCTTCTAATGAGCTTAACATTTAAAATAAGAGTTTTCAAAAAGGTACTTTTCTCCAAGGAACATTTATTTATTTTTTTGTTATAAAGATGGTAAAATTTAACTTGCCTAAATTTACAGATGACCTTGAACTTAAATGCAGAACAGGGAGAACAAGTCATGTTGCCTAGAGGTAGGTGCTGTTTGAGATGCTTCCAGCTGACAGTTATGACAAAAATAAAAATTTAAAAAAAAAAAAAAAAAAAGATGCAAATCCTTATAGAGCAAACTCTAGAAAAGATAGACTATATAGCACCACCTAAATTTTCTTCAATCAACTGAACCTGTTGCTGTACTCATAAGACTGTCATGTCCTGTAAAGGGAGCTCAAATAGCTACCCAGAGTTTTCTGAATCTGATCCCAATCTTGTTTATACTACCCATTTGTTTGTGTTTTTTTTTTTTTCTTGATTTTTCTTCCTGTTTTAAACACAAGTTTCTTCTCTTTCAATTACTGTTACACTTACTTCAGTAATTTTACATTACTGAAATATCAGTTCTCAAATTTTCTGTTATACCTTCAACTGTATTGTCTTTCCCCAATCCATTACATGTGAGAGTCCAATTTATACAGCGTTTAATGCAACGGGAATTTTTTGCTGATGGCAAACAGGTTTGACTGTCCCTTTCTCTTTGGACAGAAATGGGTAAAACATTTCTGCATGTTCCTTTCCAAGGCTTAGAGGGATTTTCACTATGATATTCTTCTGCCCTGCTTCATAAAATTTGACTTGTGCTTCCTCCAAGTCCAGAAGCACACCAATCACTGAGCAACTCATACTCTTCTTCTCAATCTTGCTGTTTTTCTTGCTAGAGAATAACTCTCCCTGGGATCTGTGCAGAGCCCAGAAGTCCTCACCAGCATTTGTCCCTTCTTCTTCTTGCCTCTCTTTCTCTCTCACCACCCGCAGCACCCAGTTCTGCTGCTGGTTCACCTCCACCTCCCAGTAGTGTTTCCCAGATGCAAACCCTTCCTTTTCCACAAGCACAGACACTGTGGAGGAACTGTTCAGGCCAACAGGCTCAGATGAGGTGTCCTCAACTTTTGGAGTCCCCAGCACTGGGAGCTCTAGGACCCGGCAGTCAGGATTCACAGCAATGAAAACTGGAGGAGAAAACAAGAAGAATCCAGTGAGCGGAGCAACTCAGGGACCTGTCTCTGTAGGGGACTATGGGTTGAAGCCTTTGAGGGTCTGATTCAACAAAGAATTGAAACATTCCCCTAAACAGGGCATGCAACAGCCACTGAGGAACCAACAGGTACCTTCAGAGCCGTCATAGCCATGTACTCTCTTGGGGTGTAAGTCCAGACGCAATAAATTTGCAATAAATTTCTTTAAATTACTTTACAATAAATTTCTTGCTTTCTCTTTTCCATGTAACCCTCCATCCTCTCTGGAATGGTGTCTACACACAGCCCTCTCCTTTGACAGTTTTCAGCAACTCCTTTTCTCAGTCTTCCCAACTACCCCATCCTAGCCTCATTTCCTTTTATCCGACACAGGTGATGACATGTCTGTCGCATTAAAGGGGTGTAGCTGATTAACCGTTACAGGCCCAGTCAGGTTCAGAGTACTGAACCAGTCGGACATTCACCAAAAACACGTTAACCGTCTGGGGGTCCAGTCAGACATTCACCAAAAACGCATTAACTGTCTGGGGGTCTGGTTAGATTCAGAACACTGAACTATCACGGATAACCACCCTCACCCTAGTTGCACTTAATGAGAGCTATCACAATGCAATCAAGTATGGTTTACTACAGCAACAGATAATCAGGTTCTTTTGGATTGCCGGTGATAGTGATATCTGCAAAAGCAAGCTAGTATGCATGAAATACACAGGTGTTATAGGTGTTACAGATGTTACAGGTGTTATAGGTGTTGTAGGTGTTACAGATGTTACAGGTGTCACAGGTGTTGTAGGTGTTACAGGTGTTATAGATGTTACAGGTGTTACAGGTGTTACAGGTACGCAGCCTAGAAATAAACACGTTAAAAGATTATAAGCAAGTATTCAGATCTCACCCAAAGGTGTCCCAATGGGGAGGGGAACAGAGGCTCAGCCCGTCGACTGATCCCGGGAGTCAGGAGGTCCTAAGGATGTTGTATGTTGTATGGTATCTCCCCTGATGATGGTATCTTCCCTAACATCCCCTCTCTCTTGGGCCAATTTATATTATTTTCTGTCTTCTAGGTGGAGCTTGATATGCCGACCGGACCCAACCCGCAGAGAAGTCAGTTGCCTCCCTGGGGCTCAGGTGAGAGACTTTGCCAAGAAAGTCAAGCACCTGGTACGGCCCACTGACTACTACCCGCTACTGGTCTTACAGGCTGGTAGCGATGAAGTAGCAACAAGAAGTCTGAAGGCGATCAAAAGAGACTTTAGGGATTTGGGGCGACTACTTAGAGGATCAGGGGCGCAGGTTGTGTTTGCCTCTGTCCTTCTGATAGGGGGGATCGAAGCTGAAAGGTGTGCCGTTCACATAAACTCGTGGCTTCAAGACTGGTGTGACCGGCAGAACTTTGGGTTCTTTGATCACGGGAAGGTCTATGCTACACCGGGCCTGATGGGATGCGCCTCTCTCGGAGAGGGGTAAGGATCTTTGGTCAGGAGTTGGCAGGGCTGATAGATAGGGCTTTAAACTAGAGTCGAAGGGGGAAGGGGCTAAAACCAGGCACGCCGGTGAAGACCTAAGGGATGGTACGCTAGAATCAGAGGGGCTGTGTGCCAGTGAGGTCCTTCGGTTAGATCCACAAGGTGCTGAGTGTAAGGAGACGCACCTGAAATGCTTCTACACGAACGCACGCAGTATGAGGAATAAAATGGATGAGCTAGAAGTCCTGGCCCAGTCCCGCAACTACGACATCATCGGCATAAGCGAAACCTGGTGGGATGAGTCCTGTGACTGGGGTGTTGCGATAGATGGTTACAGGCTCTTCAGGAGGGACAGGCAGGGTAGGTGAGGTGGTGGGGTGGCGATGTATGTGAAGCAGGGGCTGGACTGTGTGGAACTCCAGGTCGGCGATGGCAAAGTTGAGAGCCTCTGGGTTAGGATCAAGGGACGAACAAATAAAGGGGATGTCGTTGTGGGAGTCCATTACAGCCCACTTGGCCAGGACGATAGCGCCGATAAATTATTCTTTACAGAACTAAGAGAGGCCTCGAGATTAACTCCCCTTGTCCTTATGGGGGACTTCAACTTGCCAGACATTAACTGGGAGTGCCACATGGCTGACACGAGCAAGTCCAGGAGGTTCATGAAGCACTTAGATGATAACTTCTTGGTGCAGGTGCTAACAGAGCCAACTAGGAAAGGTGCCCTCCTAGACCTGTTGCTAGAAAACAGAGAGGGTCTGGTGGGAGATGTGGTGATTGGTGGCTGCCTCGGTCATAGCGACCATGAAGTGGTTGAGTTCAAAATTTACGGTGACAGAAGGAAAAGTGCCACCAAAACCTCAGCCCTAGATATGGGGAAAGCGGACTTCAGGCTGCTCAGGGAACTAGTCAGCAAGGTCCCCTGGGAAGCTGCTCTTGAAGGCCTTGATGTCCACCAGTGCTGGTCATTCTTTAAGCGATGCCTCCTAGAAGCACAAGATCAGGCAATTCCTAAATATCGCAAGTCAGGCAGGTGGGGCAGGAGGCCGGCGTGGCTGACCAGGAACATTCTAATGGAGATTAGGCGGAAACAGAGAGTGTTTCGCTACTGGAAGGAGGGCCAGGTGTCATGGAAAGAATACAGGGATGCTGTTCGTGTTTTTAGGGAGAAAATTCGTGTGGCTAAAGCACACCTAGAGTTGAAGCTGGTTGTGTCTGTGAGAAAATAAAAAGGGTTTTTTTAGATATGTGAATGGAAAAAGGAGAACTAAAGAATACATAGGGCCGCTCCTTGATAGGGAAGGTCTCCTCACAGACAATGACACAGGCAAAGCAGAGACGCTTAACGCCTTCTTTGCCTCTGTCTTCAATGCCGATGATGGGCTTCGGGACCCAGGGTGCCCTGAGCTGGAGGACCGGGACGGTGGGGATGACAAACTCCCAACCGACCCTGAACGTGTGCGGGATTTGCTACTCCACCTGGATCCCTACAAGTCCATGGGTCCGGATGGGATTCATCCCCGGGTGCTGGAAGAGCTGGCGGACGTCATCGCGGAACCTCTCTCAATTATTTTTCAACGATCCTGGGAATCTGGAGAGGTCCCGGTAGACTGGAAGCTGGCAAATGTTGTGCCGATTTTCAAGAAGGGTCAGAAAGAAGACCCTAGCAATTACAGGCCTGTCAGTCTCACGTCAGTGCCTGGTAAAATCATGGAGAAGATGGTTCTCGAACTTATTGAGGCGCACCTGGGGGACAAAGCAGTCATTGGTCCCAGCCAGCATGGGTTTGTGAAGGGTAGGTCCTGCCTAACTAACCTGATTTCCTTTTATGATAAGATCACCCGTATGGTGGACCAAGGGAAACCAGCTGATGTGATTTTTTTGGACTTCAGCAAGGCTTTTGACACGGTTTCCCATAGGATCCTACTGGACAAAATGTCCACCATACAGCTAAATAAAAACATCATACGATGGGTGAGCAATTGGCTAACGGGCAGGGCCCAAAGGGTTATGGTGAATGGGGCTGCGTCAGGCTGGCGGGCGGTCACCAGTGGGGTCCCTCAAGGCTCCATTTTAGGGCCGGTACTTTTCAATATTTTTATAAACGATCTGGATGTAGGAATAGAAGGTATTTTGAGCAAGTTTGCTGATGACACCAAACTTGGAGGAGTTGTGGACTCTGTTGAGGGTGGAAAGGCCTTGCAGAGGGATCTGGATAGGTTGGAGAGCTGGGCTATCACCAACCGCATGAAGTTCAATAAGAGCAAGTGCCGGGTCCTGCACCTGGGACGGGGAAACCCTGGCTGCACGTACAGACTGGGCGATGAGACGCTGGAGAGCAGCCTAGAAGAGAGGGATCTGGGGGTCGTGGTAGACAGCAAGTTGAATATGAGCCAGCAGTGTGCCCTGGCAGCCAGGAGGGCCAACCGTGTCCTGGGGTGCATCAAGCACGGCATCGCTAGTAGGTCAAGGGAGGTGATTGTCCCGCTCTACTCTGCGCTGGTGCGGCCTCACCTCGAGTACTGTGTGCAGTTCTGAGCACCACAGTATAAAAAGGACATGAAACTGTTGGAGAGTGTCCAGAGGAGGGCTACGAAGATGGTGAAAGGCCTGGAGGGGAAGACGTACGAGGAACGGCTGAGGGCACTGGGCCTGTTCAGCCTGGAGAAGAGGAGGCTGAGGGGAGACCTCATCGCAGTCTACAACTTCCTCGTAAGTGGGTGTCGAGAGGCAGGAGACCATTTCTCCATTAACACCAGTGACAGGACCCGCGGGAACGGGGTTAAGCTGAGGCAGGGGAAATGTAGGCTTGACATCAGGAGGGGGTTCTTCACAGAGAGAGTGGTTGCACACTGGAACAGGCTCCCCAGGGAAGTGGTCACTGCACCGAGCCTGTCTGAATTTAAGAAGAGATTGGACTGTGCACTTAGTCACATGGTCTGAACTTTTGGGTAGACCTGTGCAGTGTCAAGAGTTGGACTTGATGATCCTTAAGGGTCCCTTCCAACTCAGGATATTTTATGATTCTATGATTCTATGATATCTTAGTTATGATTGGTGTAAAGTTTTCCCGTCTCCATTTAAAATAATAGGTTCCGAGAAATTCAGAGCGCATGCTCGGTGAGGGGTGGTTTCACCTTGGAGGCGAGTAGCTTTTGGGATGGAGGTGTGTTTTGGTATTATAATGATATTATAATGAGCAAAAAGTACACTACGGTACAGCATTTGTCAAAACATGACAGGTCTTTGGCTCAGGGTGGCAAAAACTGCAGCTTTGTGCACAAAAACAATCGAGGCCCCACCTGATTACAGAGCGTAACTGTGGTGTCTCCACTCCACTCTATGCTCCGTGGTGTTCCTTAGGGCTACCACACCAAGTTTCCCCAGCGCGATAGCATCTAAGGTTGGGAGCCTAGGGAACGCTCAGATAATGCAGTTATGCCCTACCCTGAAAGCCTCTTCAATGCTGTACCTTTTCCTTAAAAATGTGAATGCTAGTTTTATTTTCCTAGTTACTTCAGGCATTTACACCACACACGTCCCAGTGACTACATCTCAACTTACCAGTCTCTAAAGTCATGGCATTTTCATTTCAGGGTAACTTGGACAGATGGAAACCTCATTTTCATATAATCGTAGAATCAGATTCATAGAATGGCTCGGGTTCAAAGGGACCTTAAAGATCATCTAGCTCCAGCTCCCCTGACATATTCAGGGGTGACACCCACTAGATCAGGTTGGCCAAGTCCCCTTTCAGCCTGGCCTTGAACACCTCAAGGGATGGGGCATCCAAAACTCTTGGCAACCTGTTGCAGTGCCTTACTACCCTTGCATTGAAGAATTTCCTCCTAATGGCTAATCTAAATCTATTCTCTTTTAGTTTGAGACTCTTTCCCCTTGTCCTATCATTATCTACCTCAGTAAAGAGTCCTTCTCCATCTCTTTTTCTAAGACTGCCTTAAGTATTGAAAGGTCTCTATGAGGTCACCCCAGAGCCTTCTTTTCTCTGGGCTGAACATCTCCAGCTCTCTCAGCCTTTCTTCAGAGGAGATGTGCTCCAGCCTTCTGATCATCTTTGTGGCTCTCCTCTGGACTCAAACAGGTCTACATCCTTCTTGGATGGGGGACACAAACCTGGACAGAGTACAGGCCTATGTGGGGCCTCACAAGTGCAGAGTAGAGGGGGACAATCACCTCTCTTGACCTGCTGGTCACTCCTCTTTTGTTGCAGCCCAGGGTGCATTTTGCCTTCTGGGCAACAAGTGTGCACTGCTGGCTCATGTTCAGATGTTAGTCCACTAGAATCCCCTAATCCTTCTCCACAGGGCTGCTCTCAATGTGTTCTTCTCCCAGTCTGTACTCCTGTTTGGGATTGCCCTGACCTATGTGCAGTTCACACCCTTTTTCCTGTCAGCTTACCTGCATGGCTCTGGGCTTCCCAGAAGTCTGCAGAAAGGAAAGAGACAATAGCACTTTATGGTTCTGTAGGGCAGTTAGATACTTTTCAGCCTATATTATTTCTGCATTATGCTTGTATTGTTATGACTCTGATTCAGTCCCAGGGTTGACTTTATTCTACCTAAAGTAGCAGTACATATTGCAATAAAATATAATTTTAAGCCACTTACCCAAGTCATCTTTTAGTTGATCTGAAAGGGAAAGATGTTCTAGTTATTGACACTAATTTTGTGAGGGTTTTCTCTCTTCTGGTTCAGTTTTTTAAAGTTAGACATACCCACAGTATAGAAGACAAGCTACAGCACAAGTCAATATTAGTCCTTTTTTCCATTACTGCAGTTTGAATTTTTGGGACTTGGTTGCAAAGTAAAGGACACAAACTTGGCCTCTACAGTCTTAGTGCGGCTTATCAGTCTTGGTGTGCACAAGAACAATCGAGTCCCCACCTGGTCACAGAGCCTAGCTGTGTCTCCACAGTGGAGCAGTGCCTCCACTCCACTCTATGCTCCATACTGTTCCTTAGAGCTAGCACACCAGGTTCCCCCAGTGTGATAGCATCTAAGGTTGGAAGCCTAGGGAACGCTTAGGTAATGCAGCTACACCCTACCCTGAAAGCCTCTTCAGTGCTGTACATTTTCTTTAAAATGTGAATGTTAGTTTTATTTTCCTAGTTACTTTAGGCAATTGCATCATACTGGCTGAAGGTTGCTCACTAGTAGTGTAGTCCAGGGATCCAAATTATGTCCAATTCCATTCAACATCTTCATTACTCTCAGGATGTTGGTCAGAGGTTACCCGCAGAAAGTTTGCAGCTGGAACCACAGTGCGATTCGCTCACATCCAGTGGGTAGGCAAGTAGAACAAAGCTACTTGCCCAGTCAAACCTCAATGGGATCAGGGTAGATAATGAAGAGGACAAAAGGTAGGAAATTGATGGGTTGATGTAACTAGGGTTTATTAAGGGGTGCTGGGTCTGGCTGGGATGGAGATAACTATCCCTGTAGTGGCCCTGTAGGTCTGGAGGTGGGCAAGAGGTGGGGAGGGGACATCACCAGGGCAGCTGCCTATGAGATATGTTCATCTGATTCGTGTCAGTATGGAACAGTGCTAGGGCTGCATGGTATGATGAATGTGACCTTCTGTCTTACATACCCTTGTATAACCACAAGTCTAAGAAAAACAGAATGGTTAATATATATAGTTCTTGTACCTTGCAAAGGAATGTTTTAACAATTCGTGTCAACAGAGAGCAGTTCTGTCTGTCTCTGGGTCCTGCACTGGCAATTTAATTCTTCCACAGATGTGGTTTCTTCCCTTTCCTTCCCGTGTCCCAGTCTCCCCCTCATTATAGTCAATTTATCAAATCTTCAGAAATATTCCTCAAATCCATGAGCCTATTTGCTTTTGTTACTGATTCTGACCTCTTATTCCTAACAGTTACAGCTTTTTTGCCTTCTTTGTGATTGATTTAACACTGCTATAGATGTGACTGGAGTGTCCCTGTGAATAGCCTGTGAGGAATGTTTTAACAATTAGTGAAGTGTCCATAGAGAGCTATTTGTATTTGTATGTTCTTTCTTTGAAGTCTGATGTCTGGGGGTTTCAGAACAACTGCTAACAACTAGTAACTGTTATGGCTTCTGAATGGGACACTATGCAAGCCCCTGATATCTGGCCAGGAGATTAAGGAGAAGAAAGAAGCTGAAGGACGGCTAGAAGACAAAACTTGCAGGGGACCCTGTGTAAGCTTTTGACCTGCTGCCAAGGAGTACAAAGGGGAAGGACAAGAAAAAAAAACTGAGAGGAAGACTACGAGCCTTCAGCATGAAAGACCCCCAGAGACCCCAGGGGGACCACCGGAGACTGATACGCATGCTCCAGAAGGAGGGTTTGGATTCCGGAAACTAATTATAATAACCCGTTTTTTTTTAGAAGTAGTAATGAATATGTATCAGCCTAGGAGCATAACAATCAGCTGCTTGATGTAACTGGTGTGCGTCTTGGTGGAGCAGAGACTCCCGGCGCACCCAGTGCTGTTTGCTTACCTCTATTCCTTTAATAAATTGTAAACTTTGATTATAATCCTATTTTGAAGACTGAGCCATATATTACATGCCTTAAACCGACCAAAGGGGTTTTCCATAACACAGGATGTCACACTCAGCAATAATAGGTGGGAAAGGGCGTCTCTCCTTATAAATATATCTATCCTCCCAAACTGCTACACATATCAAGGTCTTGCTTCTCCACACATGGTCCAACATTGCTCGTTGATGGGAGGTAGAGGATGATTTCCTGTTCTCTTTTCTTTCTTCCCACATGGGTGTAGAAGAGAGAGAAATGGATTTGGGAGAGGCTGCAGATGTTTGCTAACCTGATGGAGAACTGCAAAACAATGAGCCAAATCAAGCAATAGGAAAAGGAATAGGACAGGCCAGTGTTGACCACAGGGGAGGATGGGGACAGAGTGTGTGGGGCAGGTGTGCAGCACTGTGGGGCACAGTTGTTTTGGGAAAGGCAGGAGGTCGCTGCCACTTTAAACAAAGCTCTCTCTGCCCCATGCTGCAGGTGCTGGAATGACCTCTCAGGACTGAGGGAACATGGACGTGGTTCCCAAAATTGAAAGTGTCCTGGGGAAGGAGAAAGGAAGAGTGAATGGGATTATTCCCTCAAAATTCTCCCTGTAAACCCTAGGACTGCAGACTCTTCCTGCCTTGGCATGCAGTTGGTTTTGCCACTAGGCAATCACTAACGCTTCCCGGGGAATCCCTTTGCGTTCCTTCACTCCAGGGAACTACCAGACTCCAGTCCTGTACCTCAACACTTCCAGTGCCCAGGAGGGAGAAATAGTTTTCTTTCATTGTACCATTACTGCTCAGTTTCCTGCTACATGCATTGTCTTCTGCAAGAATGGGCTGGAGGAGCACAGCCTGAAAGCTCAGCAGGACAGGGTCATCTACCCTCTAGTAGTGAATATCACCTCGAGAAGGGCTGGGACGTACATGTGTGGGTACCAGCAGAGCAACGAGAGCAACTGGGTGAGGAGCTCTGCACTCAGTGCTCTCTGGACCCTTTCTATGCCAGGTGATACACAGGCCCAGGTCGGTGGGGACAGAAGGGATGGGGACACCACTGAGGATGGAGCTGTGTGCTGCAGTAGGCAGGGCATGTCTCTGGGGTGGTTCCCCCACGGTGGTGTTCCCTCTCCTCCAAGGGAGCCCCTCAAGAGAAAGCTGCTCTCAAGGGTCCACCTCTACTGCAGACTTGGGGATGTGCTGGGCGGAGGGACAGAGTGCAAGGGCAGCGATGCTGATGGACTCTAGGTTGAGATATGGTTGCTCCAAGGTCTGCCCTTTACAGTGATGAGCCTGTGGCCAGGGAAATCATGAGATAGGCTCCAGCCTATATGTGAGTAAAAGAGTGGTCTGGTAAACAGAGGGGAGACAACAGTGGTGCTGGTTTGTGACAACAGGTTGGGAAAGGCACTGGTGGGAACCTGGGGGTGCCCAGCTGGGGCAGACAGTGCCTGGGGGCGATGGCTGTGGGCAGCCCAGCTGGGGAGGCTGCTGAGGGAGCTGGGGAGCTTCAGCCTTCATCCCCCAGCCCTGAGATGGGAGCCAGGGCTGGGCAGCACCTTGGCCTGTGCACCCCAGCCCCTGTTCTTCTTGCAGGTGCCTGCAGAGCGAGATGCCCAAGGTGAGCACTAAGGGCTGCTGGCTGTGGGGTTTTCAGGAGGGAGTTGGGTTCATGGTGGGGTCCTGGGGTGCTCCTTTTTCTGGGGAATTTCCTGTGCAGAAGGCAGGAAGGATGGGGCTTACTGTGGGTTGCACTCCAGTTCAATGCCAGATGTGGAAAGCAACACCAAATGGCATAAGCCTCATGACCCCTCCTCAGCACATGCACATCCCAGATCCATTCCATTCCTCTCCAGGCAGCAGCACGTTGACAGCCCATAAGCAGAAGACATCAACAATGGCAACATTCAGTGTGAGTACTACCTCCTCCCTCGGAGGAAGCCACACGTCCCTCTCCCCATGAAAATCCTCTGCAAGCCCCCATGCAATCCCACCACTTCCTTTCCCACTGGGACATACAAAATCCCTGCCCGTTCATCAAGGCCAGGTTTCTCTCCAGCACCTCACGTCCTGCTTCTTCCTTGCATGCAGAGCGTGGCTTCTGGCTGCACAAGGGACATGGCAGCATCCCAGTGCTCCCAGGGACAAAGCCCATTTGCTTGGGGGGTCCTTCCACACCTGCTCCAGCCTCACACTGCAGTTCCCCTCCTCCTGCCAACACTTTTCTCTCTTCTTATATTTTCCATCACAAGGATTTCTTTTTTACAAGAGCAGCCCAAAGCACAGCGCAGCAATGAAGGATGTGGCTCTGTTTCCTTGCACTGCTGGGGAAAATATCTTTTAGCTTGCTCTGAAACCACAGACAGCAGCCAAGGGAGGATGTTGTGGTTGGGTGACAGGCTATAGATATATCCCCACCCTACGTGCACTGTGCTCGAGTTGCAGCATGACCTTGTTTTCCCATGAGTGCACAGAGCAGTTTGCAAGGTGTGCTGGCTGTGCAGAGAGAGGAGATGCCACAGAAAGCTGGAAACACACCAAAGCCTCAGCATCTCTGCTCCATCACTGCTTAATGCATGTCCCAGATCAGGATGATGGGAGAGGAAATGTGGCTGGGCATTGAGAGCTGACTACAAGCAGCTGATGACCAAGGTCAGTGTGAGTTGTTTTGCACCTCTGTGAGGGCATGTTTAAGACAGGGAAAAAAAAACACTGCGCCACACAGCAGCTGGAAGAGTGAAAGGAGTGAGGAACAGCCTTGCAGGCACCAACGTCAGTGAGGAGGGACGGGGAGAGGTGCCCCAGGCGCCGGAGCAGAAGTCCCCTGCGGCCTGTGGTGAGGACCATGGTGAAGCAGGATGTCCCCCTGCAGCCCATGGAGTACCACGGTGGAGCAGGGTTTCACACTGCAGCCCATGGAGGAGACCACGGTGGAGCAGGTGGCCCTGCACCGACAGAGGCTGCCGCCTGTGGAAGACCCCTGCCGGAGCAGATTCCGGGCCGTACCTGTAGCCCGTGGAGAGGAGACCACGCAGGAGCAGGTGACCTGGCAGGAGCTGCTGCCCGTGGGGGAGCCAGGTTGGAGCAGTTTGCTCCTGAGGGATGGACCCTGTGATATGGATCCATATCTTGAGCAGTTCTGGAAGAGCTGCTGCCTGTGGGCAGCCCATGCTGGATCAATTCACCAAGGACTGCATCCCGTGGGAGAGACCCCACAGCACAGGGGACAAGAATGACAGAGGAGTGGCAGAGAAGAAGCACTGTAGACTGACCATAACCCCCATTCCCACGTCCCCCTGCACCACACGGGGGGGAGGAGGTGGAAGAGGGTGGAGGGGGGGAAGGTTCTTTTGGTTTCTTTCCTTTGTTTCTCATTTCTGTAGCTTGCTAATAATAGGTAATAAATCGTACTATCTCCATATGCTGAGCTTGTTCTGCCCTCCACGATAATTACTGTGCCATATCCTCAAACTAATCTCAACACTTGAGCCCTTTTCATCGTTTTGTCTCCCCATTCCTCTTCAGAAGGAGTAGGGAGAGAGTAGTTGTGATGGAGATCAGCCGCCCACCCAAGCAAAACCACCACAGATGTTCTCACATGTGTGCCAATTGGTGTGTGCACTGCAGATGTGGTTTTCCTGAAATGACAAATAAACCTCTCTGACTTTGTGTCAATCTGAAGGGATATAAAGAGCCTTGCAGACAGACCTTGCCGAGAAGAACTACACCAGCACCTTCCTGTTTGGGATGGCTTTATTCACAGCTCGCAGATCAGCAAGGCTTTCCCCAGTGCTCTCTGCCTCTCTCAGAGAACCAGCAGCATCGCCTCTCCCTTGCTCAGCTTTTGGCATGCAGTGGGTGTTGAGAGCAGTTGGATTGAGAGAGCTGCAAAACACAAGGGAGAACAAGGAGTGCCCTTGCTCTCATGGTGCACACCATGGGGAAATGCTGGGAGCATGGAAGGAGGGGGATTCAGAAAGAGCACAGCCACGCGAAGCTCCCAGGCTCCTGCCATCAGAAGCACTTTTGGCTTGCATTTGCTCTCCAACAGCCTGCCCTCTTGCAGCCATCATGTGCACGCTCAGCGTGGAAGGCTGTGCTTGGGCTGAACTCACCTTCACTCTGCCCATCTCATCCACGTTGGCATCTGGAGGGAGAACCTGAGTTAGTGTCCAGCCACACACAGCAGGTGGGGCTTCCCCATTCCCCACCACCATTGCCCCCATGGTTACGGCTTGCCATGGCAAAGGCATCAGCACTTCACACAGTGCCTAGAGGAGAAGGGTGAAGAAGGGACTGGCACTTACAGAAATGGCTGGGGTCAGCAGAAGAGTCTTGAGCACTGCCAGCACCACACAGAGGCCTAGAGAGCAGAGAGAAAAAGTGTCCTGAAGGTCTGCAGCACCACTGCCACAAAGAAGCACAGGGCCATTTGGGCCATTCCCATGGATGATGCTATAATCCTTCCAGGATTCAGCTGAAGTCCACCCCACTGCAAGCCACTTCTCCCATACCTGCAGCACAGGGAACGCAGTCACAAAAAAGGACAAATCTGGCCCTAGCCATGCAGCACCCCAGGACCCTGCCATGCCCCCAATTCCCTCCTGCAAACCCCACAGCCAGAAGCCCTTGGTGCTCACCTTGGGCATCTCCCTCTGCAGGCACCTGCAAGAAGAACAGGGGCTGAGGTGCACAGGCCAAGGTGCTGCCCAGCTCTGGCTCCCATCTTGGGGCTGGGGGACGAAGGCTGAAGCTCCCCAGCTCCCTCAGCATCCTCCCCAGCTGGGCTGCCCACCGCCATCGCCCCCAGGCACCGTCTGCCCCAGATGTGCACCCCCAGGTTCCCCCCCCACCCCTTCCCACTGCACCAGCCCTGCAGCAGGACCCCCACAGCCTCAGCCTTCCCCCCCTGCCTTCCCCCACTCCCTCACCTTTCCTGATGGCAAACCAGCTGCCTGCAGCCAGGAGGACGAGGCCGACAGCCGTCACTGCCAGCACCGTGCCTGTGGGGAGGGTGTGCGGGATCCAGGCATGTGGAGCTGGGAGAGAGAGGGTGTGAGGGCATCGCGGGGTGTGATGGGGAGAGGCAGGGAGCAGCACGTGCCCGTGCCGCTGGCAAACCTCTGCCTGATGAAGTTCCAGCATGACCCCGTGCCCTGGGGACTGCAGCCTGGCAGACCTGAGCCCCATGTTATTGTCTTTGGGGATGCAGGAGGGATTCATTCCCTTGGGGCTATGAGCATCTGCATCACTGCCAGCTCCTTCCCATACTAGGCACATTTTCATCTCGTGTCCTGCAACAGCCCTGCGCACGTCTGTGTGGGGCAGGGGACACACAGCCCCATGGGCACATCCACCCACCAACAGCCAGCACCATCCCCAGGGGAGGAGTGAAAGTGCCTGTGTCTGCTCTGCCAGCATGGACCCCCATGGATCCAGTGTCTAAAAGCTTTTGTGAGGGATTAAAAATTGGATGGCTGAGGTGTACCTGTGGATTATATACAGCAACCATCACTCTTACATTTCATGGTGCACATTCCCCTGCTCTGGTTTCACATCTTACCTGTGATTTCCAAGTCCTGGGGGACACTGAGGGCAGAGTTCTTCACTTGGTTGCTCTGATCCTTGAGCTGGTACCCACACGTGTACTTGCCTGCACTTCCCAGTGAGACATTCATGATCATGTTGTAGGTCAGCTGCCCCCGAATGGCCTTCAGGCTGGATGTTTCCACCCCATCCTTGCAGAAGACAATTCTTGTAACGGGAGAATGCCCATCAATGGCACACTGAACCAAAACCATTTGTCCCTCCTGGGCACTGAAGGTGTTCAACAAGAGGCCAGGAGCTGGGAGGTCACCTGGAGAGAAAGGGCAGAGATTCCCCTCTTTTAATTGGTAATGGCAGTAGGACAACAAAGAGCTTTGTGTTGTCCACAGGGAAGAGATTCCTTCCCAGGAGTTCACACCCAGAGAGGAAACCCCCTCTCTCTTCCTATGCCCAACCCCACACAGCTCCCTTTGTAATGCATCCCCACATTCATCCTTACCTGGGGATCTGCAGAGGTCCTGAGTCATGACACCAGCACCTGCAACTTGGGGCACAGAGGGTTTTGCTCAGAGGGGGCGAGACCTGACACAACCATTTATCCCCTCCCCAAACCCCACAGTTTGGACTTTCCAATACGAATACATTGTTTAATCAATTGGTCCCCCATCCTTTGATCCCATTCCAAAATCATTTAAGCTAGCTGCTTTTTGTGTTCAAGATCTCTTTGTAATGTTCACCAGGAGGCAATATTAGCAAACCCCAGTAAAGAACATAAATAAACAGACTCCTTTCTCAGATCTTTATCATAGCTGGAGGAAGCAATCACCATCATGCCTTCCCCAAAGCCTGCCTTCAACCCTGCCTTCAACAAAGCAACAGGCTGCATGTCTGCCCCGCACACAGTGTCCCCATCCTCCCCTGTGCCCACCAAATCCCTGTCCTGGCCCCAGCAGCAGCCTTCCAGCCCTCAGCCCCCACACCCAGCAATGCCCCAACTCACAGAGTGCCAGCAGCAGGACGGCAGGGCCAGAAGGAGAAAGCCTTGCCCATGGTGCCTGCCCCAGCATCTTTTGGAGCACTGCTTTAGGGGAGCAGCGTCTGCTTCAGGTGTCTGCTTTGCTGTGAGCTGGGGATGGTGGGACAGAGGCTTGCAGTGCAGCTGGGAGCTGTCCTGTGGACTTTCTGTGGCTGCCTGAGCCTGGCCCACAGACAGAGGCTCTCATCAACGGGGCTCTGCCTCAGCCCCTGCTACATCCGCTGCTTTTGTTGAGCCCCCGCTGTTATTTCTGTCCTCTGAGACATTGCAGCATGTATGGTTTTTACCTGTATCTCAGGGTCAGTGTTGTCCCTGCAAAGTCCTCCTGCTCTTTGCCCCAACACTGCTCACCGCTTTTTCTTCTTCTGAAAATGTCACTGTACTTTTCTTCAATGTCCACACAAATGGCTGTGCCAGGAAAATCCTGCACCAAGGCCAAAGTGATGCCAGAGCTCTGGATCAGCCCTTGAAGGTGCTCACAGTGTTCTCCTTCATCCTGTAGGTGGATCAGCTTCTAAAGAACAATCATGGAGTCCCAAATGGGGCCATATTTAGCAGATCCTCTTGGGAGTCATCATGCGGCACTTGAAGGGCAAGCAGGTGATCAGGCCCAGTCAGCATGGGTTTATGGAAGGCAGATCCTGCTTGACGAACCTGATCTCCTTCTACGACAAAGTGACGCGCTGGGTGGACGAGGGAAAGGCTGTGGATGTGGTCTACCTTGACTTCAGCAAGGCTTTTGACACCGTCTCCCACAGCATTCTCCTCAAGAGACAGACTGCTCTTGGCTTGGACTGGCGCACGCTTCGTTGGTTTAGAAACTGGCTGGATAGCCGGGCCCAAAGAGTTGTGGTAAATGGAGCCAAGTCCAGCTGGAGGCCAGTCACTAGTGGCATCCCCCAGGGCTCGGTGCTGGGGCCGGTCTTCTTTAACATCTTCATCAATGATCTGGATGAGGGGATTGAGTGCACCCTCAGTAAGTTTGCAGATGACACCAAGTTATCTGCTTGAGGGTAGGAAGGCTCTGCAAAAGGATCTGGATAGGCTGCACCGATGGGCTGAGGCCAAGTGCATGAAGTTTAACAAGGCCAAGTGCAGGGTCCTCCACCTGGGGCGCAATAACCCCAAGCAGAGCTACAGGCTGGGAGATGAGTGGTTGGAGAGCTGCCAGGCAGAAAAGGACCTGGAAGTATTGGTTGATAGTCGGCTGAATATGAGCCAGCAGTGTGCTCAGGTGGCCAAGAAGACCAACGGCATCCTGGCTTGTATAAGAAGCAGTGTGGCCAGCAGGGCTAGGGAGGTGATCGTCCCCCTGTACTCGGCTCTGGTGAGGCCGCACCTCGAGTACTGTGTTCAGTTTTGGGCCCCTTGCTACAAGAAGGACATCGAGGTGCTTGAGCGGGTCCAGAGGAGGGCGACGAAGCTGGTGAGGGGCCTGGAGAACAAGTCCTACGAGGAGCGGCTGAAGGAGCTGGGCTTGTTCAGCCTGGAGAAGAGGAGGCTCGGGCGACCTTATCGCTCTTTACAGATAACTTAAAGGAGGCCGTAGTGAGGTGGGGGTTGGCGTGTTCTCCCACGTGCCTGGTGACAGGACGAGGGGGAATGGGCTTAAGTTGCACCAGGGGAGTTTTAGGTTAGATGTTAGGAAGAACTTCTTTACTGAAAGGGTTGTTAGGAACTGGAACAGGCTGCCCAGAGAGGTGGTGGAATCACCATCCCTGGAAGTCTTTAAAAGACGTTTAGATGTAGAGCTTAGGGATATGGTTTAGTGGGGACTGTTACTGTTAGGTCAGAGGTTGGACTCGATGATCTTGAGGTCTCTTCCAACCTAGAGATTCTGTGATTCTGTGATTCTGTGATATTTCTGCCAGTACAGCACTGTGGGAGCCATCTGCACCCACGCTTTGACCTTCATGCGACCACACAAAAACCAGGAAAGGCAGAGGCTTCGTCCTGAAGGCACCTGAGCTCCCCCCCACTGCTCTCTCTGTCCCTCATGCACCAGTGACCAGCACAGGCAAAAGAGACTCCGCATAAGGGAGATTAATGCAGTTCATTGCCTACTATTAATGGGCACTGCAGGCACTTGCATCCCACAGGAGATTCGTCCTTTCTTTGGGTAGCACCACGCCACTTGCAAGATACTCTGCTGTTTATCAGGAAAGTGCCTACTGAAAAATGTCTGAACCAGTGCTCCCATACCCCTGTTACCAATGGTCTCAAAATAGGCCATAACAGTCCACGGTATGATACTGCTCAATATTTTCAGAAGATGACGAGTGATGGAGGATGCACTAGACCCAAGGAATGATGAATGTCTTAGCCCTACACCCCATGACTTTGCTTTGGGAATGATTCCCATTCACTCTTGTTTTCCACTTGGAGCACTGTGGGCTTCTGATCCTCGTTAGCCCAGCGCCACAAATCCAGAGGATGACCTCGGCTTTCTCCTGGTCTTTCCAGCCAGAGGCTCCTGGCCAGGCCTTGTTCCCTGCCTGCAGTGTGAAGCACCAGAGGCACAGTAAGGCCTGTACGCACAGGCCTAAAAGTTCCCACCGCAGCCTTTTGGACACCCATTTGATCTCTTCCAAGGGGGTTTGTTGTTCACAACCCCACTTGAAAATGTTCTTCTTTCAGTTTACTTGATAGGGAGGGCTCGGAAGCTCACTACAAGCTGCAATATGCCTTCTCCAGATTCCCACAAGGCCTAGGAGACCTTGTGTTTCTTTCTAGACAGCAGGTGGGGATGCACTTGTTACCTCATTGATCTTTCTCATTGGGATGTGGCATCCTGCCATTTTACCCCCATGTTCAACATTTCCTGGGCAGGTCCTTACTCTTGTCAATGGCAAAACCAGCATTCAGGAAAATTTGGGTGGATTTCTTCCCTTTCTCAAAGACTTTCTCTGCTTTACTGCCCCACGTGAGGCTGCCATCAATGCACTGCAGGTGCTCAGGAGCTTTGCCTTGTTCCACAGCCATCTGCATTACTCCATGGCAAATGGCAGGGCTGTGTTTGCACCCCTGGAACTGTCCATTGCAGGTGTACTGGACGCCCCTCCAAATGAAAGCAAACTGAGTCCTGCACTCTGCAGCTGCATTGGGTTTATGTTCCCAGGGTTTGTTAGCAGGGACCGCAGAGGTGGCCTTGGTGAGAAGCCCAGAAGCTGCCCCCTATGTCAAAAGGGCCAGTGTCAGACTGCTCCAAAGGGACCTGCTACAGACCGAAGCTGAGCCAAAAAGCGATGCTGATTGTACATCTGTGAGAGCATATTTAAGAAGGGAAGAAAACCTGCTGCACAACTACAGGTGGCAGAGGATGGAGTGAGAACCAGCCCTGCAGACACCAAGGTCAGTGCAGCAGGAGGGCAGGAGGTGCTCCAGGCATGCAGCACAAGTTCCCCTGTGGCCTGTGGAGAGGCCCCTATTGGAGCAGGCTGTCCCCCTGCACCCATGGGTCCCACATGGAGCAGATCTCCACGCTGCAGCCCGTGGAGGATCCCCCGGTGGAGCAGGTGACTGTGTCCTGGAGGAGGCTGTGGCTCATGGAGAGACCCCGCAGGAGCAGGTGGCCTGGGGGCAGCTGCTGGTCATTGGGGAACCATGATGGAGCAGATCTTGAAGAGCTGTTGCCTGTGGGAAGCCTTTGCAGGATTGTGTTGGAAGGATGGCATCCAGGGGGAGGGACCTCTCATTGGAGGAGGGGCAGAGAGTGAGTGTGGAGAAGCAGCATAGACGAAGCATTACAGGCAAACCACAGCCCCCATTCCTCCTTTCCCTGCACCACCTGGAGGGAGGAGGTGGAAGAGTGTGGATTTTGGGGAACATAATATATATATATGTTTCTTTTTTTACTTCTCACTTATCTAGGTTATTAATAGCAGGTAATTAATTTCATTAATCTCCCTATGCTGAGTCCGTTTTGCCTGTGACAATCTTCAGTGATCTCTCTGTCTTCAGTGATCTCCTCAAGCCTTCAACCATTCTCATTATATTTTCTCACCCTTTCCCTTTCAGGAGCTGGAGTGGTGGAGCTCTCTGTCCCGCTGAGTAAAACCACCACAACTGCTCAGTACCAAATGCCTTCCTTGGCTCAGTTTGCACTAAAAAAAACAGCCTTCAGGAACGTCATGTTGCAGATGGCAGGGACACGGGCTGCAGCAAGGACAGTGTGCCCTCGGTGAAGGAGGATCAGTCTGGGCAATGCTTCACCAACTGAGCAGAGAGAAGGCCATGGGCCCTGCTAGGAGGCACCCCCAAGTGCTGAAGGAGCCGGCAGATGTCACTGCGAGGCCATTCTCCATCATCCTTGATGGGTCAAGGCGAGTGGGAGAAGAGCCCAAACAGTGGGGGGAGTAGCCAGCAGGAATTCAGCAAGGGGAGGCCATTCATGGCCAACACAACAACCTTCTATGATGAAATGACCATCCAGGTAGACAAGGGGAGAGCATGCATCTTGCCTGCTTGCACTTCAGGAAGGCCTCTGACAGTGTCTCCCCTAAGATTGTCATAGAGAAACTGTTGATGTGTGGGCTGAGTGAGCGAATGTTGGGGTGGACTGAAAATTGATGGAAGGGCTCAGCCCCAAGGAAGGTGATCAGTGCTGCAAAGTCTAGTTGAAAGACACTAATTAGTGGTGTACCCCAAGGGTCCAAACAAGGCCCAATTACATTCAACATCAGCATTACTCTCAGGATGCTGGGGTAGAGGTTACACTCAGCAAGTTTGCAGCTGACACTATAATGGGAATTTACTCGCCAGGGAGGGTTGGAGTCTGTATGGGAATGAGGAAGTAGCTCCTTGCAAACAACTCTGTATACTTCCTTCCAGGCAGAGTATCCTGAAGGTTTGTGTTGTTAAACATGAATGCATGGGCCTGAAGGAAGCTGTGGGACAAGTGTTTTGATGAGGGTTTGAGAGGTGAGGGAATTTCCTTGCAGGAAATAGCCTGAATCCCACCTCGGCCTCCAAGCAGATCTTGCTGAGTTTTCAAACCATTTTCCTTTCCCCTATTCCCTCCATGCAGCCTTGAAGCCTTGTGTCTCCCAAGTGAGCAGCTCCTCTCCTGCCTGAACCCATCTTGTCCCAGAGTCCCCCACTGCACACCAAGGCCCCAGATGTCAGCACTGGGAGCTGCACAGTGGGGACACCTTGGCTCCTTCCAGGTATTGGTGTGGGATGGCTAAAAACCGATAGTGCAAGGCTGGGGATGGTCTGTGGGTGTGGGGGCCACCCATGCTGATACTCCATCCCCACCTGCCCCACAGCTGCTTACCCCCGTGCACAATGTCCCTGCTCAGGGCTATCTCCTGGGGATGGCGCGTTGAGAGAAAGAAGACCCAGCACATGGATGGGTGGGTGTGGAGTGCCGAGGGTCAGGCATGGCCACCCCCTGGTCATCTGCATGGGCTCAGCCATCCTCACAGCAGCACTTTTCCATGACACATCTGCCAGAGCAATGTCAGCAGGTAGGGGAACTCTTGGGTGGCAGGGCAAAGGGAACAGCAGCTCCCTCGCAGGACACATGGCCCCACACAGCAGTCAAAGAGGAGCTCTCCCAGTTCTGCTCTCTGGCTTCCCTCTCAAATATAGAGCAGCAACATCAGATGGTGCATTAGAAACCAATCCTTTATAACTCGGCTCCCACAGGACCAATACCCACCAAAGTGCCTCCAAACAGGGCATCATAACCACTTGGGAATGTGCCCATTGCGGCCAGCACCACCTTGGGCAGAGGAAGGTGCTGGAGTGATGCAGGAGCTGCAGAGCATGGCTGCCTGGGGGTGCAGCCGTGACTCCTTCCCCTTGTGTTCTTCTGGTATCCACAGGTGAATCACACATTGAAGATGTTATTCTGAGAGCAGGAGGGAAACCCATGTGAGTGCTGGGGTTGAACCCAGCCAGGAGGGTGCGCGATCCAGTGATGTCCTTGATGTGAGCAGAGAGCAGGGTCTGATCCAAGGGAAGCAGAGCAGTGGCAGCACATCCATTGGGCATGCTGCCACAGCTGCCTTGAACCCAATGGCAGCGGGAGTCTGGCAAATGTGAGGGGGTCATGCTCTGAGCATGTGGAGCAGGCTTGGGACAGCATGGAGCCCAGGGGGACATCAGAGATCCATGGGGACAGGGACGTCTCCAGGCTGCCTGGCCTCGTGGGCACCGTGGCTACATCTCTCCAGGAGGAGGGTGATGATGGGGGCAGACAGCAGCAGGAGCAGGCTGAGGGCAGAGCGCAGGATCCAGACCTCCAGGGGCATGGCTGAGCCTGGGAGAGAGGAGGAACACAGTGTGGCCAAGGCAAGCCTTGGAGGACGGCTTTGCTGGGAAGGGCTGATGAGCAATGTCTCACCTCTGGAAGGGAGCTGGGCCTTGTGTGAGGGGCTGCTGCCTGTGGGAGACATGAACACTCCGTGAGTCCCTCGACCTGAGCAAGCCTTTGCATGTAAGTTCCCAGACACAGATTTGTAAATGTTAGAGGGACATCCTAGAGCGGTAGTGGAACACCCCAGGGTACATACACATCCCCAACCCTAGTTCTCTATTCCAGTGCTCGATGCAGCCCTATCTCTGCTGCAGAGGTTCTCCAGGAGGGACAGGGGCACCTCTGAGAGCAGCTCGTTCTCTACCAGCTGCCTTACAGGAAAGGGAACACTCCCATGGGGGATCTACACCACAGCCATGCCCTACCTGCTGCAGCACACGGCTCCAGCCTCTGCAGTATCCCCATCCCTTCTGTCCAAACCTTGGGCCATATCTCACCTGGTACAAACAGGCTGCCCAGCCCTGGCTCCTTGGGCAGACCTTGGAGCATCCCTGGCTCAGCACAGGGTCCATCAAAATCCCCACTCCCATGTGGGATCCACCCCAGAGACATGCCCTGCCTGCTGCAGCACACAGCACCAGCAGTGTCCCATCCCTTCTCTATTCATTGCCCTGGGGCCATGTCTCACCTGGCACAGAAAGGGTCCGGGGAGCACTGAGAGCAGAGTTCTTCACCCAGTTTTTCTCATTCCTCTTCTGATACCCACATGTGTATGTCCCAGCACTTCTCGAGGTGATGGTCAGGACCAGAGAGTAGTTGACGCTCCCATGCTGGGCTTTCAGGCTGAACTCCTCCTGCCCGTTCTTGCAGAAAAAGACGCGTGTAGCAGGAAACTGCTCATCAATGGTACATTGAACCAAAACTGTTTCCCCCTCCTGGGCACTGGAAGCGTTCAGGTACAGGACTGGAGTCTGGTGGTTACCTGGAGAGAATGCAGAGGGATTCCCCAGGCAAGCGTTAGTGATTGCTGGGTTGCAAAACCAACTGCATGCCAAGGCTGGAAGCGTCTGCTCTCCTGGGACTTACAGGGGAAATTGTGAGGGAATAATCCCCTTCCCTTTTCCCATCTCCTTCCGCAGAACATGTTCATTTTTGGGACCCACCTCCATGTTCCTGCAATCCTGGAGAGCTGCAGATGTCCTGGGTGGTCAAGACAGCACCTGCAGCATGGAGAAGATAGGGCTTTGCTTAGAGCAGCAGTGACCTCCTCCCTCCCCAAAGCAACTGTGCCCCATAGTGCTGCACTCCTGCCCTGCACAAGCTGTCCCCATCCTCCCCTGTGCCCACCACGGGCCTGTCCTGGCCCCAGCAGAAGCCCTCCAGACCTCAGCCCCCACACCCAGCAATGTCCCAACTCACAGAGTGCCAGCAGCAGGATGGCAGGGCCAGAAAGAGACAGCCTTGCCCATGGCGCCTGCCCCAGCATCTTTTGGGGTGCTGCTTTTGGGGAGCAGCGTCTGCTTCGAGTTTCTGCTTTGCTGTGAGCTGGGGACAGTGGGACAGAGGCTTGCAGTGCAGCTGGGACCTGTGCTATGGGCTTGCTGTCGCCGCATGAACCTGGCCCACAGCAGAAGCTCTCATCAGGGAAGGCCTGGCCTCAGCCCGTGCTATATCTGTTGCGGTTGTTAGGCTCCTGCTCGTATTTTTGTCCTCTCACACACCGCAGCATGCACCATTTTTTCCTGTATCTCATGAGCAACATCCTTGCAAAGCCATCCTGCTCTGTGTCCCAACACTGCTCAGTGCTTTCTCAGAATTACAGAATTAAAGGGGTTGGAAGGGACCTCAAAAGATCATCGGGTCCAATTCCCTTGACAAAGCAGGTTCCTTACAGCAGGCTGCCCACGTGAACTCCCCTTGTCTTCAATGTATGTATAAATGGTACTGCCAGGGGATTCCTGCACCAAGTCCAAAGTGATATTAGAGATTTGGGGCATTTATCAAGGCTGCAGGCAGCATTGCCCTTCGTCCTGATGGGGAGGGCATGGGGTGTGAGGAGGTGAAGCACTGGGAGTAGAAGTCAACAATCGGCTGTGCAGCTGTTGTTGGCAGCAGGGTCTGGGGTTCACTTACCATGGGATAGTTGGGTCTGCGAGGGTTGAGATAACAGCAGATTTGTCCTATAAATGTGTGGAAGACTCCTCTTAGTTCTCTTTGAACAGAAGGTACATTTGGGGAAGATAATGTTTTTGTTTTATTTTGTTTTGTTTTAATTTTGAGAGACCCCGCTCTTATTTTTATCCTCTCACACACCACAGCAGGTGCTGTTTTTACTTCTATCTTAGCGACGGCATCCTCCTTGCAAAGCCCCTCTGCTTTTTATCCCAACACTGCTCACTGTTTTACCCTTTTCTGAACACATCTCTGACACCACAGTTTTAACAAGTGTCTCAAGGGCAGCTTCCCCCCTGCAAAGCCCTCCTGCCCCCTGTCCCCACTCAGTTTTGCCCTCTTCTGAACACATCACTCTGCTTTTCTTCAACATCTGTACAAAACATGATGGCATCAGGGGAATCCTGCACCAAGGCCAAAGTGACGCCAGAGCTCTGGGGCAGTTGCTGTGGGCAGATTTCTCCTTCATCCTGTTGGTGAATCAGCTTATGAAGAACTTTCAGGGAGTCTCAGCTGGGGCCATAGTGCTGCCAGCACAGCACTGCGGGAGCCATCGGCACCCACACTTTGACCCTCATGCAACCACACAACAACCAGGAAAGGCAGAGGCTTCGTCCTGAAGGCACCTGAGCTCCCCCACGCTGCTCTGTCAATCCCCTTCCTCAAAGGAACAGGGGAGAAACTCTGATGGAAAGAAGACTTGTGCACTGAGATAAGGGCAGGGAGGTCACTCACCAGTGACCAGCACAGGCAAAAGAGACTCTGCATAAGGGACATTAATGCAGTTCATTGCCTACCATTAACAGGCACTGCAGGGACTTTCATCCCACAGGAGGTAGGGCCTTTCTTTGGGTAGCACCACGCCACTTGCCAGATGCTCTGCTCTTAATCAGGCAAGTGGCTTCTCAGAAATATCCAGCCAAGAGTTCCCATGCCTCTGCACCCAATAGCCTCACTAGAGCCTTTAACACTCCATGGTATGGCTCAATCTTTCCAGAGGTTGCTGAGTGACCTGAGATGTGCTAGACCCAAGGAAAGCTTTGTTTCTGGGCCCATGGCCCACCATTTTCCTTTGGGCATGACTCCCTGGCTCGCTTTTGGCACTTGGAGCATCATGGGCTTCTGATCCTCAACAGCCTGGCTCCAGAAGGCAGAGGACAGCCTCGGCTTTCTCCTGGTCTTTCCTGCCAGAGGATCCCAGCCAGGCCTTTTTCCCCACCTGCAGTGTGAAGCACCACTGGCACAGCTGGGCCTGTACACATAGGCCCAAGGGCTCCCATTGCAGCCTTTTGAACAACCACCTTCACCTCTTCCCACTTCAAAGTGCTCTTCTGTCAGGTTATTTCTTAGGGAGGGCTCAGAAGCTCCCCACAGCATGCAATATGCCTTCTCCAGAAACCCACAAGGCCTAGGAAACCTTGTGTTTCTTTCCTTTTAGCTGGTGGAGACGCAGTTGTTACCTCACTGACCTCACCCACTGGGGTATAGCAACATCCACCTTGCCATTTACACACAAGTTTCACATTCCCTGGGCGGGTGGGCAGGTCTGGTGACTTTACTCTGGCCAATGGCAAAACCAGCCTTCAGGAGAATTTGGGTGATTTTCATCCCTTTCTCAAAGACTTCCTCTGCTTTGCTGCCCCACATGAGGCTGCCATCAATGCACTGCAGGTGCTCAGGAGCTTGCCCTTGTTCCACAGACATCTGTGTTACTCCATGGCAAATGGCAGGCCTGTGTTTGAACCCCTGGCACTGTCCATTGCAGGTGTGCTGGACGCCCCTCCAAGGGGAAGCAAACTGTGGCCTGCAATCTGCAGCTGTATTGGGGTTATATGGGCAGGTAGCGGGGATCTGCAGAGGTGTCCTCAGTGAGAAGCTGACTCCTCTTTGAAATAGGCCAGTGTCAGACTGCTCCAAAGGGACCTGCTGCAGGCCAAAGACAAGCCAAAAATTGATGTTGACTGTACCTCTGTGAGAGCATATTTAAGGAGGGAAGAAAACCTGCTGCACAACTACAGGTGGCAGAGGGAAGAATGAGAACCAGCCCTGCAGGCACCAAGGTCAGTGTAGCAGGAGGGCAGGAGGTGCTCCAGGCATGCAGCACAAGTTCCCCTGCGGCCTGTGGAGAGGCCCCTGTTGGAGCAGGCTGTCTCCCTACACCCATGGGTCCCACATGGAGCAGATCTCCACTCTGCAGACCGTGGAGGATCCCCCGGTGGAGCAGGTGACTGTGGCTCATGGAGAGACCCCGCAGGAGCAGGATCCGGACCCGAGCTGCAGTCCGTGGAGAGAAGCCCACGCAGAACCAGGTGGTCTGGTGTCGTTTTAAGTGGTGTAGCCGATTAAGCGTTATGAATCCGGTCGGATTCATGGTACTGAACTATCACAATCACAGATTCACCAATACTGCATTAACCATTAGGTGTCTGGTTGGATTCAAAGCACTGAACTGCCATGGTCAGGGATTCATCAAAAACGTATAACCACCCTTACTCCAGTTGTTGTGTTTAATGAGAACTATCGTAATAAATGACTAAGTCCCAAATAGGATTACAAAATTTACAACTTATTAAATGGATAGAGGTAAGCAAACAGCGCTGGGTGCACCAGGAATCTCTGCTCCACCAAGACGCGCACCAGTTACATCAGGCAGCTGGTTTTTATGCTCCTAGGCTCCTACATGTTCATTACCACTTCTAGAAAATGCAGGGTTGTTATAATTAGATCCCAGAATCCAAACCCTCTTATTGGTGCATGCGTATCAGTCTCCAGTGACTCTCTGGGGGTCTCTTGTGCTGAAGGCTCGTAGTCTTCCTCCCAGGTGTTTTTTCTTGTCCTTCTCCTTTGTCCATCTTGGCCGGATGTCAGGGACTTGTGCAGCGTCCCCTGCAAGTTTTGTCTTTTAGTCATCCTTCAACTTTCCCCTTCTCCTTAATCTCTTGGCCATATATCAGACTTGCATAGTGTCCCATGCAATAGTCATCATAGGTAGCAGTTATTCTGAAATCCCATTCTTCTCTTATCCCCTATTGACACAAATTGCTGGAACATTCCTTTGCAAGATACAAGAACTATATGCATTAACCACGCTGTTTTTCTTAGACTTGTGGTTATACAAGGGTATGAAAGACAGAAGGTCACATTTCATCATATCATGTGGCCCGAGGATTGTTCCATATTGACACGAATCGGATGAACACATTTCACACTATCATGGGTAGGAACAATGCATTCAAGTGCGATTTATTACAGCAACAGGTACACAGGTTCTTTGGATTGCCAGCCATAGTTACTGTCTGCAAAAGCAAGCTAGCATGCATGAAATACACAGGTGACACAGGTGACACAGGTGTGCAGCCTGGAAATTAATGCCTTAATAGGCACAAAGACTCTATAGAGATTTCAAAGTTTCTGCAGAGACACACAGTATAACCAAGTGTTCAAATCTCACCCAAAGGCCTCCCAATGGGGGAGAGTATGGAAGAGAGGCTCAGCCCGAAAACTGATCCCAGGAGTCAGGAGTTCCTCAGGATGCTGTATTCCCTTGGGGTGGTATCTCCCCTGACAGCGGTATCTTCCCCAACATCCCCTCTCTCTTAGGCCAATTTATATTATTTTCTATCTTGTAGGTGGAGCTTGAGTGACTCTAGTCAAGCATATCTTAGTTATGATTGGAGAAAAGTTCTCCCATTTTGGTGAAAGTAAAAGGCTTCGAGAAATTCAGAGTGCATGCTGAGTGAGGGGTGGTCGCACATTGGAGGCAGGTAGCTTTTGGGATGGAGGTGTGTTTTGGTATTCTAATGATATTACAATGAGGAAAAGTACACTAGGGTACAGCACTTGTCAAAACATGACAGGTCCTTGGCTGAGGGTAGCAAAATTGCGGCTGAGAGACAGATGACCCTGCACAGGGATGGGTGGGTGTGGCGTGCAGAGTGCCAGGCATGGCCACCCCCTGCTCATCTGCATGGGCTCAGCCATCCGCACAGCAGCACTTTTCCATGACACATCAGCCAGGGCAATGCCAGTGGGTAGGGGAACTCTTCGGTGGGAGGCCAAAGGGAACAGCAGCTCCCTCACAGGACACATGGCCCCATATGGCAGTCGTACTGCAGCTCTCCCAGCTCTGCTCACTGGCTTCCCTCTCAAATAAAGAGCAGCAACATCAGCTGGTGCATTAGAAACCAATCCTTTATAACTAGCCTCCCACAGGACCAATACTGAATCACAGAATCACAGAATCACAGAATCACAGAATCACAGAATTTCTAGGTTGGAAGAGACCTCAAGATCATCGAGTCCAACCTCTGACCTAACACTAACAGTCCCCACTAAACCATATCCCTAAGCTCTACATCTAAACGTCTTTTAAAGACTTCCAGGGATGGTGATTCCACCACCTCTCTGGGCAGCCTGTTCCAGTTCCTAACAACCCTTTCAGTAAAGAAGTTCTTCCTAACATCTAACCTAAAACTCCCCTGGTGCAACTTAAGCCCATTCCCCCTCGTCCTGTCACCAGGCACGTGGGAGAACACGCCAACCCCCACCTCACTACGGCCTCCTTTAAGTTATCTGTAAAGAGCGATAAGGTCGCCCGAGCCTCCTCTTCTCCAGGCTGAACAAGCCCAGCTCCTTCAGCCGCTCCTCGTAGGACTTGTTCTCCAGGCCCCTCACCAGCTTCGTCGCCCTCCTCTGGACCCGCTCAAGCACCTCGATGTCCTTCTTGTAGCAAGGGGCCCAAAACTGAACACAGTACTCGAGGTGCGGCCTCACCAGAGCCGAGTACAGGGGGACGATCACCTCCCTAGCCCTGCTGGCCACACTGCTTCTTATACAAGCCAGGATGCCGTTGGTCTTCTTGGCCACCTGAGCACACTGCTGGCTCATATTCAGCCGACTATCAACCAATACTTCCAGGTCCTTTTCTGCCTGGCAGCTCTCCAACCACTCATCTCCCAGCCTGTAGCTCTGCTTGGGGTTATTGCGCCCCAGGTGGAGGACCCTGCACTTGGCCTTGTTGAACTTCATGCACTTGGCCTCAGCCCATCGGTGCAGCCTATCCAGATCCTTTTGCAGAGCCTTCCTACCCTCAAGCAGATAACTTGGTGTCATCTGCAAACTTACTGAGGGTGCACTCAATCCCCTCATCCAGATCATCGATAAAGATACTAAAGAGAACTGGCCCCAGTACTGAGCCCTGTGGGATACCACTAGTGACCAGCCTCCAACTGGATTTGACTCAGTTCACCACAACTCTTTGGGCCCAGCTATCAAAGAAACTAACCCAACTAACCGGCTAACCCAACAAAAGCATATGCCAGTCCATGCCATGAGCAGCCAGTTTCTTGAGGAGAATGTTGTGGGGAACAGCGTCAAAAGCCTTGCTGAAGTCAACCATAGACCATATCCACAGCCTTTCCCTCATCCACCCAGCGCATCACTTTGTCATAGAAGGAGATCAAGTTCGTCAAGCAGGACCTGCCTTCCATAAACCCATGCTGACTGGGCTTGATCACCTGCTTGCCCTGCAAGTGCCACAAGATGACTCAAGGTAATCTGCTCCATGAGCTTCCCTGGTACTGAGGTCAAACTGACAGGGCTGTAGTTCCCCGGGTCTGCCCTCCAGCCCTTCTTGTAGATGGGTGTCACATTTGCTAGCCGCCAGTCAGCTGGGACCTTCCCTGATAGCCAGGACTGCTGATAAATGATGGATAGGGGCTTGGCCAGTTCCTCTGCCAGTTCTCTCAGTACCCTTGGGTGGATCCCATCCGGCACCATCGATTGGTGCACATCCAAGTGCCGTAGCAGGTCACCAACCATTTCTTTGTGGGTAGAGAGGGCCGCATCCTGCTCCCCATCCCCTTCCACCAGCTAAGGGTACTGGGTATCCAGAGAAAAACCGGTATTGCCGTTAAAGACTGAGGCAAAGAAGGCACTGAGCACCTCTGCCTTTTCCTCATCTCTTGTAACTAAGTTTCCCCCCACATCCAGTAAAAGCTGGAGATTCTCCTTAGTCCTCCTTTTTGTGTTAATGTATTTATACCCATCAAGGTGCCTCCACACAGGGCACCATAACCACTTGGGGATGTGCCCGTTGTGGTCGGCACCTTGGGCACAGGGAGGTGCTGGAGTGATGCAGGAGCTGCAGAGCATGGCTGCCTGGGGGTGCAGCCGTGACTCCTTCCCCTCGTGTTCTCCCGGTATGTAGAGGAAGATTCCAACGTTGGAGGTATAAATCTGTGGGCAGGGGGCAAAGCCATGTGGGTGCTGGGGTTTAACGCAGCCCGGATGGTGCACATGCAGTAGCAATCCTTGATGTAAGCAGAGAGCAGGTGCTGAGCCAAGGGAAGCAGAGCAGTGGCAGCACATCCCTTGGGCATGCTACCCCAGCTGCCTTGAACCCAAAGTCACTAGGAGCCTGGCCACGGTGGGGGTCATGCTCTGAGCATGTGGAGCAGGCTGGGTACAGCATGGAGACCAGGGGGACATCAGAGATCCATGGCGACAGGGACGTCTGGCTGCCTGGCCTTGTTGGCACTGTGGCTGCATCTCTCCAGGAGGAGGGTGATGATGGGGGCAGACAGCAGCAGGAGCAGGCTGAGGGCAGAGTGCAGGATCCAGACCTCCAGGGGCATGGCTGAGACTGGGAGAGACAAGGAACACAGTGTGGTCAAGGCAAGCCTTGGAGGACGGCTGTGCTGGGAAGGGCTGATGAGCAATGTCTCACCTCTGGAAGGGAGCTGGGCCTTGTGTGAGGGGCTGCTGCCTGTGGGAGACATGAACATGCTGTGAGTTTCTGGAGCTCTGTGCTGGGACAATCCCAGATGCTGAGCAGACCCTGAGCTCGTGTCTTGCTTCCTTGTGTACATGGTGAGCATTAACAACCGAGCTCATGTAAATTCCCAGACAGAGGTTAGTAAAAGTGTGAGGGAGAGCTTGGAGCAGTAGTGGCACAGGCCAGGGCCTACTGATATCCCCAGCCCTTGATTTTTTTTACATGGGCACTGCAGAGCCCCAAGTTTCAACAGCGGTGCTACCGCAGGTACAGGGTGTCGTGGTTCCACTCGAGTGGGCAGCCGAGCTCCACCACAGCTGCTCTCTCACTCCCCCTCCTCAAAGAGGAATGGGGAGAAATTATGTGAAAAGGGCTCAAGGACTGAGATAAGGACGAGAAAAATCACGCAATAATTATTATAACGGGCAAAACAGACTCAGCATAAGAAGATGGTAAGATTTATTGCTCATTACTAACAAGCTAGAGAAGTGAGAAACAAAGGAAAGAAACCAAAAGCACCTTCCCCCCCATCATCCCACTTCCACCTCCTCTCCCCGAGCGGTGCAGAGGAACGGGGGAATAGGGGTTATCGTCAGTCTACAGCGCTTCTTCTCCTCTGCTCCTCCGTCACTCTGTGGGTCCCAGCCATGGGATGCAATCCTTGATGAACTGATCCAGCATGGGCTTCCCACAGGCAGCAGCTCTTCCAGAACTGCTCCAGATATGGGTCCGTACCATGGGGTCCATCCCTCAGGAGAAAACTGCTCCAACCTGGCTCCCCTACGGGCAGCAACTCCTGCCAGGTCACCTGCTCCTGTGTGGGCTCCTCTCCATGGGCTACAGATCTGGCCCGGAATATGCTCCAGCAGGAATCTTCCACAGGTGGCAGCCCCTGTTGGTGCAGGGTCACCTGCTCCACCGTGGTCTCCTCCACGGGCTGCAGCGTGGAACCCTGCTCCACCGTGGTACTCCATGGGCTGCAGGGGGACATCCTGCTTCACCATGGTCCTCACCACAGGCCGCAGGGGACTTCTGCTCCAGCGCCTGGGGCACCTCTCCCCATCCCTCCTCACTGCCCTTGGTGCCTGCAAGGGTGTTCCTCACTCCTCTCACTCTCCCAGCTGCTGTGTGGCGCAGTGTTTTTTTTCCCTGTCTTAAATATGCTCTCACAGAGGCGCAAAACAACATCGCTTATTGGCTCAGCTCTGGAAAACAATGGGGCCCTTCCCAAATATGGGACAGCTTCTAGATCTTTCTCACAGAAACCACTCCTATGGCCCCATGCTACCAAAACCTTGCCACGTAAACCCACTACACAGGGGAACTCTTGAGGCAGTTCTCCATCCAGGGTCTCCTGTGGAGTAGGGGGAACACTCCCGAGGGGGAATCACACCTGAGCCATGCCCTGTATGATGAAGCACACAGCTCCAGCTTCTGCACTGTCCACGTCCCACTGCCCCCACAGCCCTGATGAAGGGTCGTGTCTCACCTGGCACAGACAGGGTCCAAGGAGCACTGAAAGGAGAGCACCCAAACTGACTGAGGACTGGCCATGAGGACACTGAGCATTCCCTTCATTCCCAGGGAAGTCTGTGGTCTATCAGAGCCTGGATCAGAGATATCACCAGGACACTCATCAGCCTGCTGTGCTTCACATACTACAATCTACCGACAATATTGCAGACAGCTGTGGAGGAAGCTGCGTCGTCTAGTCTGAGGGGAATGAAGAAAGCTTTCAAGGCCTTGGGACGGTTGGTGAAAGAGTCTGTAGTACAAGTACCTTTCTCTTCCCTCCATCCATTCTGGGGTGGTGACTTTGTATAGAAAAGAAGGATCTGGTCCATAAATGCTTGGCTCCGTGACTGGTGCTACAGGCCCAGCTTTGGGTTATTTGGTAATGGCTGGTGTTATAAGACACCAGGCCTGAGAGGAATAATTGGGAAAGGTTTATCTCACAGGGTCCAGAGGGTTCTGGGACAGCAATTAGCAGGGCTCATTTGGAGAGCTTTTAGCTACATGTATATCCGCAGGGGGATGGGGTTGTAGCCGGGCTTGTACTGGTGGGACAGTGCCCCCACAGACATGAAGACCAGGAGGCCTCCCACCCCTCATGGGGTGAAATCAGCGTGCTCAGCTCCTTCCCTGAAGTGCCTGGACACCAATGCGTGTGGCATGGGGAATAAGCAGGAGGAGTTAGAAATCTGTGTTTGGTCAGAAGACTGAGATCTGGTGGCAGTTACAGAGACATGGTGGGACAGCTCACATGGCTGGAATGTGGTCATGGATGGCTATGTCCTGCTCAGGAAGACAGGCCAGCAAAGTGAGGTGGCGGAACTGCTCTTCAAGTCAGAGAGCAACTCCATTGTATTGAGTACTGTCCAGGGGCAGATGAGGAGGGAGTTGAGAGTCTGTGGGTGAGAATTAAGGGGCAGGCTGGCATGGGGGATGCTGTTGTGCTTGTCAGTTACAAGCCACTAGACCAGGATGAGGAAGCTGACGAGGCCTTCTACAGACATCTGAGAACAGCCTCTTGATCACAGGCCCTGGTTATCATGGGGGATTTCAACTACCCTGACATTTGCTGGCAGGCCTACTCAGCCTACTCAGCAGGGCTAGGGAGGTGATCGTCCCCCTGGACTCGGCTCTGGTGAGGCCGCACCTCGAGTACTGTGTTCAGTTTTGGGCCCCTCGCTACAAGAAGGACATCGAGGTGCTTGAGCGGGTCCAAAGAAGGGCGACGAAGCTGGTGAGGGGCCTGGAGAGCAAGTCCTACGAGGAGCGGCTGAAGGAGCTGGGCTTGTTCAGCCTAGAGAAGAGGAGGCTCAGGGGTGACCTTATTGCTCTGTATAAGTACATTAAAGGAGGCTGTAGCGAGGTGGGGGTTGGCCTGTTCTCCCATGTGTCTGGTGACAGGACGAGGGGGAATGGGCTAAAGTTACGCCAGGGGAGTTTTAGGTTAGATGTTAGGAAGAGCTTCTTTACTGAAAGGGTTGTGAGGCATTGGAACGGGCTGCCCAGGGAGGTGGTGGAGTCACCATCCCTGGAAGTCTTCAAAAGACGTTTAGATGTAGAGCTTAGGGATATGGTTTAGTGGGGACTGTTAGTTTTAGGTCAGAGGTTGGACTCGATGATCTTGAGGTCTCTTCCAACCTAGAAAATTCTGTGATTCTGTGATTCTGTGTGACCTTATTGCTCTCTACAGATACCTTAAAGGAGGCTGTAGTGAGGTGGGGGTTGGCGTGTTCTCCCACGTGCCTGGTGACAGGACGAGGGGGAATGGGATAAAGTTGCACCAGGGGAGTTTTAGGTTAGATGTTAGGAAGAACTTCTTTACTGAAAGGGTTGTTAGGTGTTGGAACAGGCTTCCCAGGGAGGTGGTGGAGTCACCATCCCTGGAAGTCTTTAAAAGACGTTTAGATGTAGAGCTTAGGGATATGGTTTAGTGGGGACTGTTAGTGTTAGGTTAGAGGTTGGACTCGATGATCTTGAGGTCTCTTCCAACCTAGAAATTCTGTGATTCTGTGATTCTGTTACCTATGTGTGAAGAAGAAGTCTACATTTCTGGCTCTTAAAATGGGTCTGGAGCTCTAGGGTGAGAACAGGGAGATACTGGAGTTCTTAGGTATTTGGCGAACTCTGCGTGGAACATCAAACCAGCTGAAAGGGACATGGTATTGAACCAAGGGAGAAGACCACAGGGGTGCTGGACTGAGACGTAGGGGTGACAAGGTGCCTGCCTGGCAAGGACACAGCAGTGAGGACATGGCAAGGACCCAGCAGCAGAGACATGGGCACAAGTGTGTGGGTGCCCCAGCTCTCACTCCCTCTAAACAAAACCCTCTGTGCCCCAAGGTGCAGGTGCTGGCGTGACCACCCAGGACATCTGCAGCTCCCCAGGTGAGGTTGAGTGTGGGGATGGGTGACTGAAGAGAGGTGTGTGTGGGGTGGTGATGGCAAGGGATAGGGAATTTGTTCTCTGGGCGTGAGCTCCTGGGAAGGAATCACTTCCCTGCATGGAACACAAAGCATTTTGTGTCCAGTTCTGGGATTCCCTGTACACGAGGGGCATAGAACTACTGGAGAGAGTCCAGACGAGGGCTGCAAAGATGATCAGAGGTCTGGAGCTGAGAGAACTGAGCCTGTTTAACCTGGAAAAGAGGAGACTGAGGGGAGACCTCATCCATGTCTATAAATATCTGAGGGAGGGTGTTGAGAGCTCGTCTCTTTTCAGTTGTGCCCAGGGAAAGGGTGAGAGGCAACAGGCCCAAATGGGAGCACAGAAAGTTCCATCTGAATACAAGGGGCATTTCTTTACCGGGAGGGTGACAGAGCACTGGAACAGGCTGCCCAGAGACGCTGTGCAGTCTCCTCTGCAGATATTCCAAACCCACCTGGGTGCCATTCTGTGCAGTGTGTCCTAGCTGATCCTGCTCAGCAGAAGGCTGGATTCCATGGCTTTCAGAGGTTCCTTCCAACCTTGGCCATTCTGTGATTGTGTGATCCTCTAGCCCCCACAATCACAGACAGATGAGAGTGGTGGTGCCATATTTAATCAGCAGGCACGCCTTGGCTAAGCTATACTTAACCACTCACGAGGGAATTTAGACAGCAGATCCATGGGGACCCATGTTGGCACAACAGCTGCGGGCACTTCTATGCCTTCCCTGGGGATGGTGCTGGCTGTCGGTGGAGGGATGTGGCCATGGGGCTGAGGCTCATTCTGGGAAGGATCTGTGTGCACTGTAGACACTAAGCCTGTCCTTTTGTCCTGCCAGGCAATGTGGTGAGTTCCCCAGCAAGTCCACCACCCACAGGTGAGTGATTCCCTCCAGCACCTCCTGTACCCCCAGGTGAGTGATTCCCTCCTGCACCCCCAGGACCTCCAGGTGCCCTTGTCACTGCAGCACCACCTCTGCTGCAGACATGGGGCTGTGCAGGGCTCATGCACAGAGAAGAAGGGCTGGGGATGTGGATGGATGCTGGGTTGAGCCAGGGATGCTCCAAGGTCTGCCCTGTACATTGATGAGCCTATGGCAGGGCAAGTAGAGTAATTGTCATGAGGTGTACATGTGAGCAAGGGGACAATATTTCTGGCACTAAAACTATGGCTGGAGCCATATGTGAAAAGGAGAGATATTGAAATGCTCAGGGATCCAGAGACCTCTCCCTGGAAAAACAAACCTACCAAAAAATGGCTAGGGATGGACACAGGGCAGAACACCTCTGCTGCAGACTTTAGGTTTTGCAGGGCCCATGCATAAAAAACATGGGCTCGGGATGGTGATGGACCCCGGGCTGTGTCAATACTGCTCCAAGTTTTCCCTCTAAACTTTATGAACATATGTAAATAAATTTACACAAGCTGGATTGTTCATTTTGGCCATTTGCTCCAGGAAGCGATACAAGAGATCAGGGTCTGCTCAGCAGCTGGGATTGTCCCAGCAAAGAGCTCCAGAAACTCACAGAGTGTTCATGTCTCCCACAGGCAGCAGCCCCTCACACAAGGCCCAGCTCCCTTCCAGAGGTGAGACATTGCTCATCAGCCCTTCCCAGCACAGCCATCCTCCAAGGCTTGCCTTGGCCACACTGTGTTCCTTGTCTCTCCCAGGGTCAGCCATGCCCCTGGAGGTCTGGATCCTGCACTCTGCCCTCAGCCTGCTCCTGCTGCTGTCTGCCCCCATCATCACCCTCCTCCTGGAGAGATGCAGCCACGGTGCCCACGAGGCCAGGCAGCCTGGAGACATCCTTGTCCCCATGGAGCTCTGATGTCCCCCTGGTCTCCATGCTGTCCCCAGCCTGCTCCCCTGTCACGTTAAAGGGGTGTAGCTGATTAACCGTTACGGGCCCGGTTGGATTCAGAGTACTGAACCAGTCGGACATTCAACAAAAACACATTAACCGCCTGGGGGTCCAGTCAGACATTCACCAAAAACGCATTAATGGTCTGGGGGTCCAGTCAGACATTCACCAAAAACGCATTAATGGTCTGGGGGTCCACTCAGACATTCACCAAAAACGTATTAACCACCTGGGGGTCCGTTCAGACATTCACCAAAAATGCATTAACCGTCTGGGGGTCTGGTTAGATTCAGAACACTGAACTATCACGGATAACCACCCTCACCCTAGTTACATAAATGAGAGCTATCACAATGCAATCAAGTATGGTTTATTACAGCAACAGATAATCAGGTTCTTTTGGATTGCCGGCGATAGTGACTATCTGCAAAAGCAAGCTAGTATGCATGAAATACACAGGTGTTATAGGCGTTACAGATGTTACAGGTGTTATAGGTGTTGTAGGTGTTGTAGGTGTTATAGGTATTACAGGTGTCACAGGTGTTATAGGTGCGCAGCCTAGAAATAAACGCGTTAAAAGATTATAAGCAAGTATTCAGATCTCACCCAAAGGCGTCCCAATGGGGGGGAAGAGAGGCTCAGCCCGTCGACTGATCCCAGGAGTCAGGAGGTCCTAAGGATGCTGTATGTCCTCGGGATAGTATCTCCCCTGACGGTGGTATCTTCCCTAACATCCCCTCTCTCTTGGGCCAATTTATATTATTTTCTATCTTTTAGGTGGAGCTTGAGTGGCTCTAGTCAAGCATATCTTAGTTATGATTGGTGTAAAGTTTTCCCGTCTCTGTTTAAAGTAATAGGCTCCGAGAAATTCAGAGCGCATGCTCAGTGAGGGGTGGTCGTACCTTGGAGGCGGGTAGCTTTTGGGATGGAGGTGTGTTTTGGTATTATAATGATATTATAATGAGTAAAAAGTACACTACGGTACAGCATTTGTCAAAACATGACAGGTCTTTGGCTTAGGGTGGCAAAAAGTGCAGCTTTGTGCACAAGAACAATCAAGGCCCCACCTGATTACAGAGCCTAGCCGTGGTGTCTCCACTCCACTCCATGCTCCGTGGTGTTCCTTAGAGCTAGCACACCAAGTTTCCCCAGCGTGATAGCATCTAAGGTTGGGAGCCTAGGGAACGCTCAGGTAATGCAGTTATGCCCTACACTGAAAGCCTCTTCACTGCTGTACCTTTTCCTTAAAAGTGTGAATGTTAGTTTTATTTTCCTAGTTACTTCAGGCATTCACACCACATAATCCACCCCGTGACTATAGTCCCTCAAGCTTCACGACGGTTGAAATATGTCAGGGATATCACATACATTCTTGGATTGAGGTTTATCGAGTGTATGTACATTGTGTAGGGTTGCTAAATGTTTCATCATAAACCAGAGTCTAACATACAAACTAATTGTCAGTATAAAACATAATACAGTGAGTATTAGCAGAACAATAACAGGGTGAAGCATCTTGTTGAAGATTCCCTTGGCAGCTGGCGACCATCCAAACAAAGTGTCCCACCAACTGTGTCTCTCATTTCTCTTTACTCTTTCCATCACTCAATGTATTTCTTGTGCATCATGATGGACAGTAATCAGAGTCTTTTGTCCATTTTCTTGGACTTGAGTCATCAGCTGCTTCAGGTCCTCATGTACCAGCAATTTCTTCACCAAGGTGAGGTTCATTCCAATAGGAGTAGGCAGCAGTTCATGAAGCAGAATTAGATGCAATAAGTTGGTAAGAAGTGACAGGAACTGAGTATTTAAAATCACATCCTAGAATTTTGGTAAAATTGTAAACACAAACATTAGAGTGATTACTGGTATCTACCACGGTATCATCTATGACTATAGAATCACAAATGAGTTCTCATACAAACACAACCTTTCCCAATATATACAAGTACAGTTTTAAGGGTTTCATTAGGATGTATCTCAAAGTGGCAAATATTTTGCTCAGTGTCAAGACAAATGTCTTGAGATTCCAGCGTGTTACTTTCACAGATGAAACCTTTTTGTTCACGCACAATGCATGCATTTACATCAATTGTTTGCCACTTTCCACCCTTTTGATGGGCCCATACTTTATGCTCTTTAGGATAAAGTATAGTTCCATTATGATTGAGTCCTAATGCAATGATTGGATATACATTGTATATGGTGGCATTACTTATAGTAAGTATAAAGGCAACAATTTGATCATTTTAATGGGTAAAGTTGACTAATTGCCACCAAGCTTGAAATTCTTTTTCAAATTCTGAAGCATTATCCCAAATCAATTTTCAAATTTCAGTGGGCAAAGTTTTTTCTTCTCCCTTTCTAATAATAGCTGCTGCTACAGGTTGTATCCATAACTGCGCTTGGATACAGCTCAAGGCAAGGGAGGTATTGCCTTGGGCTTTTCCAAGGGCATTTATAATTAATTGATGATCATTTTCCTCAATTTGTTCCCAATGGGGTAAAATATCTGATAGAAGCCATTGATTTGTTCCTAAAGCCAATAAAGATGATTTTATTGGTTGTTTCAATTTCCTTAGGTCATCTGTAGTAGCAGTTACTCTACTCATTAAGACCTCAGCATCAATGCTATTTAATATACCTAATCCTGTCCCTAATAACCCAGTTGCATCCCGTGGCACGCGCTGAGATTGTTTTAGAGAACGTCCATGTAACCTTGCTAACCAGCCGGTGTAGGCAGTTCTCAGAAAGGTGGTACATTTCGAGTTAATTTCAGAGATATTAATGTGCAGCGCTAGCTCTACCCTTTTTAGGGACCAACTAGGATTAAAGAGAATTTGTTGTTGTCCCACATTTTTAATTATGTAAGGACCTGTGTTGAAGATGGAAGGAGTTAGACCAATGGGAGGCTGAGTCGATTCGTTTTCAAATATCTGCAGGGGCAGAGGCTTCTTATCCTTTGACCATGAATTCAAATAGTAATTCTGTGCCTCTGTTGTTGCCTTCAGGGGGCAGTGGCGACCTGGTTCAGGAACGGCACGGCGACCAACCCCAGGCCGCTCGGTCCATCGGCTTACAGACACCAATGTGGTGGATGGCAAATGGCGTTTATTGTTGAGTCACATGGGGTTATATACCCGAGGCCCATAGCGTCACTTCCGCTTGCTTACATCACAGGCCACACGCTACTGTCCATCAAGGGAGGGGCTCCACCTTTCCGTACAGCACGACATCTTCCAGCCGCCAGACCCTAACTACCC
The DNA here is from genome assembly GCF_963932015.1 of Anas acuta. Lineage (NCBI taxonomy): Eukaryota > Metazoa > Chordata > Aves > Anseriformes > Anatidae > Anas > Anas acuta. The sequence goes on along the minus strand of NC_089008.1, from coordinate 1,812,649 downwards.
ACATTTCCCCCCTCCCTATGCACAACCAAATTAGCTAAAATATAACAATCTTAAGATGTAGACATCATAACTTAACTAAAAAACATGAGGCACAATAACCAGGAGAAAACTAAGAAGTAACTGGTAACCCTGAGTAAATACACTCTTAAAGTAGTTGTTGGTGTTCTACCAACATAATGTTAACTTTCTCTAACCAACCTTTAACAAACAACACAAGCATATTTAGTATACAAGGTCCAAAGATAAGATCACACAAACGCATTGCAGCCCCCCACCCACGGAGGCCGCTTCGCTGGTGTCTGGATTCTGCCAGTGTGGAACTCTCAGGCTTAGACAGGACGCTTGCTGACTTATTGGCTTCTCATGTCGCCGGGGTATACAGATTACAGGGGTGCCTGATGATCCGTTCCTGTGAACAGAAACTCAGTTTTCATTAGTTTTGTTCTGAAGTTGGGGCATCGGCTGTTTGGAGCTTCTCTGGCCGCACGAGTTGCCATACCTTCGTGGGCCCTCAGGCCCTGGACTTGCGCCTGGGGGGTGATCACTGTAGGGTCCGTACCCATTAGCCACTGCAGGCTAGAGCCATAAAGTGTGTGATCCGTCCCAGTTACTTGGGCCAGTTGTCTCATGCAGTTGTCCCCCCATTCTCGTTTAAAAATGATCATCCCACCCCCGTCAAAGATCAGTCTACAAGTTTGTTTTATATCAAACGGGAGCATGTCGTCTCCTCTGAAAACACCACCTATGAGGGTGGAGACCATTTCAGAATTAAGGCCTTTATCCACAATGGCTTTAACTATCGCTTGTACATCCTTAGGGTTTGTTTGTGAGTGAACCCTCTGCCCCCCGTCTGTCACCCAGACCGGGAACGCTAGCATGGCCGATAAAGCCCAGACGGCACACGCAATCTTAATTTTCCTCCAATCCATGAGAGGAATTTCTCCGCCTCGCGGTGCAGCTTTATTTCAGATGGGGATATTTTTGCTATCTGTCCCCATTTCCTCCTCTGAATTTGAATCGGTATCTGATCCGGAGTCAGAGCTTGACTGACTGGTCACCTCCGAGTTCCGGTACCCTCCCATCGAGTTCCGGCCCCGCCCCCCACCCCTGCGGGCGGGCCGCTCCCTGCCTCGTGGCTCTCCCCGCCGCCTTCTCAGCAAGGCGTTTGCGCCACAGGAGTGTGTTTTCGGATGGCCGTTCCGATCGGCTCTCTGCCCCTCTCTCACGCTTCTACCTCCTCCCCGGTCGTCCCCGCAACCGTTCTCTTTCTCGCATTTCCACTTGTTAGTAAAACCTAACACTTCATCCCCGTTCCCGCCGGAGGCTTCTTCACCCGATTCTTCGTCTTCTAGTTCAGCACCGTACTGGGGCGCACATGTCCGTGGTCTCTCCCAGATTTCCTCAGGCTCTGGTTCCCCACCGGCACCCCTGTCTTCCTCAGCCGAGCCACCCCATAGCTTCCACAACTTGGATACGACCTTCACAAGGGTTTCCATCTTCCTTGTTGGTCCGGGAGCTTCCTCCCCGCTGGGCTGGTCCCGCCGCTCCAGCCGCCGTTCACCCGAATCCAGGAGCTTTCCCGGGTTTCGGCACCACTTGTTGCCTTAAGGGGGCAGTGGTGAACTGGTTCAGGAACGGCACGGCGACCAACCCCAGGCCGCTCAGTCCATCGGCTCACAGACACCAATGTGGTGGATGGCAAATGGCGTTTATTGTCGAGTCACATGGGGTTATATACCCGAGGCCCATAGCGTCACTTCCGCTTGCTTACATCACAGGCCACACGCTACTGTCCATCAAGGGAGGGGCTCCACCTTTCCGTACAGCACGACATCTTCCGGCCGCCAGACCCTAACTACCCACACTCTGTAACCCCAAAGACAGTACACAATTATAGGTTTAGTGAAAGTAAAATTGTACCAGCAATCAAAATGTGGTTCAGTTATTTTAGTTATTTGGCAACCAATTTGTATTGTTTGTCCAGACATGGCTTAAAGTTCAGCCATTCTTAGAGAATCATTCCAACTCCATTCATCTTTTGAAAATATTTTGTTTCCATGTAGAACTAAAGTAAAGAGATTTAGGTCCTTTCTGTTTTGAGATGTTCCAGTGACTGTGCTATACTGTGACAATACATGGTTAAATGCCATGGTGAAACACCTCAGCTCCATGCACAGCCACAGTAGCTAAGTTTCCTTTAAGGTCTGTAATTGCATCAAGGTCAGGGTAAAACATAGCATCATTAATCCAAACTGTTGATTCGTCATCTTCCAGCTGTCCCTATACAGTTCGCTCAGGGTTCCTGTGAACACAAAAGAAAATAAAATATGCTCGGTTGTATTCAACCAGCAGGGTTAGAAAGAGGGTGAAATAGCAATCTTCGATTTCCCATGCATAGAAATATTTGGGAGTAGTTAGCACTATTGCTACTGTTAGAAACACAAAGGGCTTTCACTATCTCTGCCATGTTTGGAACTGTGGCAGTCAAAGGTGTAGTGTTAGCATTCAGATGTCTGTATTCCACTGTAAAATGTCATTGCCTGGTTGGTTTCTTTACTGGCCACACTGGTGAATTGTAAGGTGAATGGGTCCTTTTAATAATGTCTCTTTTTTTCCCAATTCTGTTACCACCCCGTCAATCCCCATAAGTGCTGCTGTTGACAACAGATATTGCCGATCATTAATGATTTTAGCAGGGGATAAGGGTATGGATGTTTGTAACAGGCTCAGTCTCATGGTGCCTGAATCCCTTTGATGTGTCGCGAAACTCCACACAGTTCCATCAGGGAGTTTCCACATACAACCATGCAGTATGTCAAATCCTAAAATATTAGTATATGCAGCACCAACTAATACTTCTACCCTGGTTAATTTTTGTTCCTCTGGCAACCAGAGTGAAATTTTTGCAGTGGGGCATTGTTTTTCCACACCATTGATTCCCGTGAATTTAACCCTGTATTGACCAGGTGTTATGCTCAGGGTTTGTGCTGTCTCATGTGTAATTACTGACATTTGGGTCCCAGTGTCAATAAGAAAATTTACCAATATTTTGGGGGGTTCAACAGGAATGGCGATGATAGGGTCAGAGTGTTCATTAGAGAGCCATTGAATTGCTAATACCTGCCGAGCAGGGTGGCTCATTGCCCTCCCCGGGGATAAGAGTTTTTTTGCTGACACCACAACTCGCCTTGTTCCCTATTAGGTTTCAATCTCTCTTTGAATTTGGGATATCTGGGATTTTTAGTGTGGATTTGGCGGACTCGCCGAGAGTGGTCTTGGGATTTAATACTGGATGAATTAATCCAGCCCATTTGGTGTCCATACTTATCTATGTCTTGTACCAATTCACTCCAGGTGGGAATAGGGGAGTTAGGATTTTGCCTACAACCACTATCATCATCCCTACAAGCAGCTAGTATGTGATCTTGTGTGTTTGCTACAAACATCTTAAGACAATCAGGGAGTCCACGGATGAGAGGGGTTAACCGAATTGGATCAATAGGAGCTAACATAGGGGATTTCCTTAATTCATCTCTTTCATATATCGCCTGAATGCAGGCTGCTTTCTGTACTGCTACAGCCAGGTCAGCTCCTGGTGTGGTGGTTAAAAATACTCCAGGTCCCCAAAAGCCTCCTACTTCTTCCTCACTCAACATCATTCGATCTCCTTCTTTAAGAGAAACTCGACACACATACTCAACTTCTGATTCCCCTGACCGCCTTGAGAACTTCTCCTGTATTTTAACCAACTCTGCCGGTGGCAACGGAATCGTTCGCACAGTAGTGCAGATTTCATCATTATCATCAACAGTAGTCTCAGTCTTAACCAAAGGTCTCAAGGAAATCAATTAAGGTTCAGAATCAGAAATCTCTTCAACACCATCATCACTGTCAGACCAGAAATCACTGTCCCAGCTTTCAGGTTCTGCACTGTGCAGCACTTCATGAATCTGCTTGACCGGAGCACAAGGCTGTACTTTATTTAACAGATGACTAACCCTCTCCAGCAATTGTTTAAGATGATTATTCTCATACATAAGTTTATCATTTTAATCCAAAAGTTTACCCACTCTGATTCCTAATGTTTTTCCTGTCTCCCTTTCAAAGGCCAATGATGACTTCAATATTTCATTCTCTGATTTCAAAGCTGTATGTTCCGCATCAGAGATCAGTTTGGGAGCAGGAGTTTCCTTAGCTTTTTGTCGAGCACAAGACAAACAAGCTCCTAACACAGCACAAATCGCACTTTTACCCTTTCTTTGACCAATCTTTCATGAAGCCTGACACTGCTCAATGCGCTCTACCACTTTCTCCACATCTTTCCAAAACTTTTGGGAAAACTCCTTCCCTGCCTGGGAAGGGGCACATTTATATTTTTGCAGTAGTTTATCCATAGCAATCCTGCCAACTACGCCAATTTTACTGTTGCGTTAAAGGGGTGTAGCTGATTAACCGTTACGGGCCCGGTTGGATTCAGAGTACTGAACCAGTCGGACATTCAACAAAAACACATTAACCGCCTGGGGGTCCAGTCAGACATTCACCAAAAACGCATTAACAGTCTGGGGGTCCATTCGGACATTCACCAAAAACATAATAACCGCCTGGGGGTCCAGTCAGACATTCACCAAAAACGTAATAACCGCCTGGGGGTCCATTCAGACATTCACCAAAAACGTATTAACCACCTGGGGGTCTGTTCAGACATTCACCAAAAATGCATTAACCGTCTGGGGGTCTGGTTAGATTCAGAACACTGAACTATCACGGATAACCACCCTCACCCTAGTTACATAAATGAGAGCTATCACAATGCAATCAAGTATGGTTTATTACAGCAACAGATAATCAGGTTCTTTTGGATTGCCGGCGATAGTGACTATCTGCAAAAGCAAGCTAGTATGCATGAAATACACAGGTGTTATAGGCGTTACAGATGTTACAGGTGTTATAGGTGTTGTAGGTGTTGTAGGTGTTATAGGTATTACAGGTGTCACAGGTGTTATAGGTGCGCAGCCTAGAAATAAACGCGTTACAAGATTATAAGCAAGTATTCAGATCTCACCCAAAGGCGTCCCAATGGGGGGGAAGAGAGGCTCAGCCCGTCGACTGATCCCGGGAGTCAGGAGGTCCTAAGGATGTTGTGTGTCCTCGGGATGGTATCTCCCCTGACGGTGGTATCTTCCCTAACATCCCCTCTCTCTTGGGCCAATTTATATTATTTTCTATCTTTTAGGTGGAGCTTGAGTGGTTCTAGTCAAGCATATCTTAGTTATGATTGGTGTAAAGTTTCCCGTCTCTGTTTAAAGTAATAGGCTCCGAGAAATTCAGAGCGCATGCTCAGTGAGGGGTGGTCGTACCTTGGAGGTGGGTAGCTTTTGGGATGGAGGTGTGTTTTGGTATTATAATGATATTATAATGAGCAAAAAGTACACTACGGTACAGCATTTGTCAAAAGATGACAGGTCTTTGGCTTAGGGTGGCAAAAAGTGCAGCTTTGTGCACAAAAACAATCGAGGCCCCACCTGATTACAGAGCCTAGCCGTGGTGTCTCCACTCCACTCTACGCTCCGTGGTGTTCCTTAGGGCTAGCACACCAAGTTTCCCCAGCGTGATAGCATCTAAGGTTGGGAGCCTAGGGAATGCTCAGGTAATGCAGTTATGCCCTACCCTGAAAGCCTCTTCACTGCTGTACCTTTTCCTTAAAAGTGTGAATGTTAGTTTTATTTTCCTAGTTACTTCAGGCATTTACACCACAACACTACCAGTGCCCAGGAGGGAGAAATAGTTTTCTTTCATTGTACCATTACTGCTCAGTTTCCTGCTACGTGCATTGTCTTCTGCAAGAATGGGCTGGAGGAGCACAGCCTGAAAGCTCAGCAGGGCAGGGGCATATACCCTCTAGTAGTGAATATCACCTCGAGAAGGGCTGGGACGTACATGTGTGGGTACCAGCAGAGCAACGAGAACAACTGGGTGAGGAGCTCTGCACTCAGTGCTCCCTGGACCCTTTCTATGCCAGGTGATACACAGGCCCAGGTCGGTGGGGACAGAAGGGATGGGGACACCACTGAGGATGGAGCTATGTGCTGCGGTAGGCAGGGCATGGCTCTGGGGTGGTTCCCCCATGGGAGTGTTCCCTCTCCTCCAAGGGAGCCCCTCAAGAGAAAGCTGCTCTCAAGGGTCCACCTCTACTGCAGACTTGGGGATGTGCTGGGCGGAGGGACAGAGTGCAAGGGCAGCGATGCTGATGGACTCTAGGTTGAGATATGGTTGCTCCAAGGTCTGCCCTTTACAGTGATGAGCCTGTGGCCAGGGAAATCATGAGATGGGCTCCAGCCTATATGTGAGTAAAAGAGTGGTCTGGTAAACAGAGGGGAGACAACAGTGGTGCTGGTTTGTGACAACAGGTTGGGAAAGGCACTGGTGGGAACCTGGGGGTGCATAGCTGGGGCAGACAGTGCCTGGGGGCGATGGCTGTGGGCAGCCCAGATGGGGAGGCTGCTGAGGGAGCTGGGGAGTTTCAGACTTCATCCCCCAGCCCTGAGATGGGAGCCAGGGCTGGGCAGCACCTTGGCCTGTGCACCTCAGCCCCTGTTCCTCTTGCAGGTGCCTGCAGAGGGAGATGCCCAAGGTGAGCACCAAGGGCTGCTGGCTGTGGGGTTTTCAGGAGGGAGTTGGGGGCATGGTGGGGCACTGGGGTGATCCTTGTTCAGTGGCATTCCCTGTGCAGAAGGCAGGAAGGATGGGGCTTGTCTTGGGCTGCCCTTCAGTTCAATGCCAAATGCAGGAAAGCAACACCAAAGGGCATAAGCCTCCAGACCCCTCCTCAGCACATGCACGCTCCAGAACCATTCCATTCCTCTCCAGGCAGCAGCACGTTGACAGCCCACAGACGGAAGACACCAACTATGGTGACATCCAGTGTGAGTACTACCTCCTCCCTTGGGGGAAGCCACACGCCCCTCTCCCTATGAAAATCCTCTGCAAGTCCCCATTCAATCACACCACTTCCTTTCCCACTGGGACATACAAAATCCCTGCCCATTCATCAAGGCCAAGTTTCTCTCCAACACCTCATGTCCTGCTTCTTCCTTGCATGCAGAGTGTGTGTGGCTGCTGGCTGCACAAGGGAAATGGCAGTATCCCAGTGCTCATAGGGACAAAGCCCATTTGCCTGGGGGGTCCTTCCACAGCTGCTGCAGCCCAAGGCTACAATTCCCCTGCTAGGCCTCTGCTTTTGTCCTTTCTTCAGTTTTTCTACAAAGCAATTTCTGTTTTCCTCTAGTAGAAAGGACAGAGCAGCAATGAAAAATGTGGGTCTGTTTCCTTGCGTTTGTGGGGAAAACATTTTATAGTTTGCTCTGAAACCACAGGCAGCAGCCAAGGGAGGATGTTGTGGTTGGGTGACAGGCTATAAATATATCCCCACCCTACTTGCACCTCCCTCAAGTTGCAGCACAACCTTGTTTTCCCACGCCTGCACAGAGCAGTTTGCAAGGTGTGCTGGCTGTGCAAAGAGAGGCGGTGCCACAGAAAGCTGGAAATACACCAAAACTTCAGCATCTCTGCTCCACTGCTGCTTAATGCTCATCCCAGAGCAGGATGATAAGAGGGGAAATGTGTCCGGGCATTGAGTGCTGACCACAAGCAGCTGCTGCCCAACGTCAGTGTGAGTTTCAGCTCTCCACCAACAGGCAGCAAGGGCTCATGGTGTATTTTTTTTGCCTTTTTTTTGCTCTTACCATGCAACAGATTAACAACACCACAACGTATGCCACGGTGACCCACACCCAGACCCAATAGCACTGCCACAGGGCAAGGGCACTGGAGCCTCGCCCACAGCTGCCTTTGCTCTCTTCAAGAGGGCTCCTGCAGCTGGAAGGTGGGGCTGGAGTTTGAAATTTGAACTCCATTGAGATTTGTTGTCACAGGGAAAGGCTGTGATTGTCTAGCCAAGACGATGTAGGAATCACACCTCTACCTACAATACATTAATAATTCTAAAGTATATGGGCTATACCAAATCATACTGTGAATATATTTTCTCTGAATAAAAGAAAATCTCTCACTGTGCTTAGTGGATGATGTGTATACCTAAGTTGTACTATAAAGTCGCAGGGGTGCTCTTCTACCCACCCACAGAGATGCACATTTGCACCTGCAGGGACAGATAGCACTGCCGGGATGTTCTCACATGAGTGTCCCAATAGGTGTGTGCACTACAGATGTGGTTTTGGTTAGATGACAGATAAACATCTCTGACTTGACCTGAGGTGCAGGTGGGAATCACTCACCTGAGGATGATGGCCCTGCCGGGAAGTTGGACACACTGCCTGGCAGGACAAGGGGACAGGCTGAGAGTCCACTGTGCACCCAGCTCCTTCCCAGAATGAGCCTCAGTCATCAGGAGTGAGGAAAAGCCTTGCAGGTACTAAGCGCAGTGAAGAAGGAAGGGGAGCAGAAGTCCCCTGCGGCCTGTGGTGAGGACCATGGTGAAGCAGGATGTCCCCCTGCAGCCCATGGAGTACCACGGTGGAGCAGGGTTCCACGCTGCAGCCCGTGGAGGAGACCACGGTGGAGCAGGTGACCCTGCACCAACAGGGGCTGCCACCTGTGGAAGACCCCTGCCTGAGCAGATTCCGGCTGGACCAAGGAGAGGAGACTACACAGGAGCAGGTGACCTGGCAGGAGCTGCTGCCCGTGGGGGAGCCAGGTTGGAGCAGTTTGCTCCTGAGGGATGGACCCCATGATATGGATCCATATCTTGAGCAGTTCTGGAAGAGCTGTAGCCTGTGAGCAGCCCATGCTGGATCAGTTCACCAAGGACTGTATCCCGTGGAAGGGACCCCACAGCACAGGGGACAAGAGTGACCGAGAAGGAGCGGCAGAAAGAAGTGCTGTAGACTGACCATAACCCCCATTCCCCCCATCCCCCTGCACCACACAGGGGGAGGAGGTGGAAGAGGGTGGATGGGGGGGGAAGGTTCTTTTGGTTTCTTTCCTTTGTTTCTCACTTCTCTATCTTGCTAGGAAAAGGTAATAAATCTTACTATCTCCCTATGCTGAGCCTGTTTTGCCCTCCATGATAATTACCGTGCCGTATCCTCAAACTAATCTCAACCCTGGAGTCTTTTTCATTGTTTTGTCTCCCCATTCTTCTTTCAGAAGGGGAGTGAGAGAGCAGTTGTGGTGGAGCTCGGCCGCCCACCTGAATAAAACCACCACAGATGTGCTCATACATGTTCCAGTTGGTGTGTGCACTGCAGATGTGGTTTTGCTGTGATGACAAATAAACATCTCTGACTTTGTGTTCCTGATGGCACCTCCGTCTCATGCAGCCACACATGCAATGGGACGGAGCAGACAGACAGACACTGAGGCACAAAGGGGTGGTAGTGTCGATCTGAAGGGATGTAAAGAGCTTTGCAGACATACCTTACCGAGAAGAACTGCACCAGCTCCTTCCTGTTTGGGATGGCTTTATTCACAGATCACAGATCAGCAAGGCTTTCCCCAGTGTTCTCTGCCTCTCTCAGAGAACCAGCAGCATCGCCTCTCCCTTGCTCAGCTTTTGGCATGCAGTGGGTGTTGAGAGCAGTTGGATTGAGAGAGCTGCAAAACACAAGGGAGAACAAGGAGTGCCCTTGCTCTCATGGTGCCCACCATGGGGAAATGATGGGAGCATGGAAGGAGGGGGATTCAGCCAGAGCACAGCCACGCGAAGCTTCCAGGCTCCTGCATTCGGATGCACTTCTGGCTTCCATTTGCTCTCCAAAAGCCTGCCCTCTTGCAGCCATCATGTGCACGCTCAGCCTGGAAGGTTGTGCTTGGGCTGAACTCACCTTCACTCTGCCCATCTCATCCACGTTGGCATCTGGAGGGAGAACCTGAGTTAGTGTCCAGCCACACACAGCAGGCAGGGCTTCCCCATTCCCCACCACCATTGACCCCATGGTCACGGCTTGCTATGGCAAAGGCATCAGCACTTCACATAGTGCCTAGAGGAGAAGGGTGAAGAAGGGACTGGCACTTACAGAAATGGCTGGGGTCAGCAGAAGAGTCTTGAGCACTGCCAGCACCATGGAGAAGCCTAGAGAGAGGAGAGAAAAAATGTCCTGAAGGTCTGCAGCACCACTGCCACAAAGAAGCACAGGGCCATTTGGGCCATTCCCATGGATGATGCTATAATCCTTCCAGGATTCAGCTGAAGTCCACCCCACTGCAAGCCACTTCTCCCATGCCTTCCGCACAGGGAATGCAGTCACACAGAAGGACAAATTTGCCCCTGGCCATGCAACACCCCAGGGCCTGCCATGCCCCCCACTCTCCCCAACAAATCCCAGAGCCAGCAGCCCTTGGTGCTCACCTTGGGCATCTCCCTCTGCAGGCACCTGCAAGAAGAACAGGGGCTGAGGTGCGCAGGCCAAGGTGCTGCCCAGCCCTTTCTCCCATCTCAGGGCTGGGGGATGAAGTCTGAAACTCCCCAGCTCCCTCAGCAGCCTCCCCAGCTGGGCTGCCCACAGCCATCGCTCCCAGGCACCGTCTGCCCCAGCTGCACTTCCCCAGGTTCCCACCACCGCTTTTGCCTCTGCACCAGCCCCGCAGCAGGACCCCCACAGCCTCAGCCTTCCCCCTGCCTTCACCCCACTCCCTCACCTTTCCTGATGGCAAACCAGCTGCCTGCAGCCAGGAGGACGAGGCCGACAGCCGTCACTGTCAGCACCGTACCTGTGGGGAGCCGGGCATGTGGAGCTGGGGGAGAGACTGTGTGAGAGCAGCAAGGTGTGATGGGGAGAGGCAGGGAGCAGGATGTGCCCGTGCAGCTGGCACATCTGCCTGCTCGTCCTCACATGGGGAGCTGTGGATGTTCTGGGTGGTCATGGAAGCACTTGCACTTTGGGGCACCAAGCAGTTTGCTTAGAGGGGTAAACACCTCATGAACCCCTATGACCACGCCCCCGCTGTTGGTCCTTGCTAAGCTACACTTTCCCACCGCTGTGTCCAAGCAGCATCTACACGGTGTCCTCCCTCAAGCCAATCCAAGAAAGTCTTTGTTGGTTTGCTATTGCAGGTAGAGGTCCCTGGATCCCTAAGCACTCCAACACCTCCATCTCTACACACTATGACTCCAGCCCCATTTTAGAGACATAAATTTAGTCTCCTTCCTCACATATAGGTAACAGCCCAGCTTGTGACAATCATCCCACTTGCCCTGACATACACTCATCAATGCACAGGGCAGACCTTGGAGCATTCCTGGCTCAACCCAGCATCCATCCACATCCCCAGCCCTTGCTCTCCATGAATGGGCCTTGCACAGCCCCATGTCTGCAGCAGAGGTGATGCTGCAGGGACACGGGGACTCCTTGAGAGCAGTTTTCTCTCATGTCTGCGTCTGAGGAGAGGGAACACTCCCATGAGGGAACCACCCCAAAGCCTGCTGCAGCACACAGCTCCAGCCTCAGCACAGCCATGTGGTGACAAGTGCCTCCGTCCCTTCTCACCCCTCCAGCCTGGGGACGTGTCTCACCAGGGGCATTCAGGATGCGGCCAGCACTGAGGGCAGAGCTCCTCCTCTGTTTCATCTTATTCCTCTGCTGGTACCCACATGTATATCTTCCTGCATATCTTCTTGACGTGATGTTCAAGACCACAGCATAGATCAGCTGCCCTTGCTGGGCTTTCAGACTGTACAGCTCCATCCCATCCTTGCAGAAGATGATTTGTCTTGCATGTGACACCACAGGGAGAATACACTGGAGCACAACTGTGGTACCTGGCTGAGCAGAAGATGAGTTCATTTGGAGAGCAGGAGCTCGGAGGTCCCCTGGAGGAGACACAGCAGTGAAGGGCTGCCGTAGGGCACAGCTCACAGTGGTTGGGCTTCCAAGTGCCCTGGGTCTGGGAGGGAAGGACTCACGAGTACCTGGGGAGCTGCAGATGTCCTGGGAGCTCATGCTGCCACCTGTACCAAGGGGCAAAGAGGGATTTGCTGAGAGGAGCAGTGTCCAGGCTCATCCTGATGCCCCTGTCCACATCCTCACTGCTAAGCTGCCACCATCACACTTGCATGTTCTCATGCTGTACCTCTTCAATATCCCCTCAAACAATGCCAATCCCAATGCCATTTTGTGTGGATTTTTTGTTCCAGGTTAATCCCATAGCTCCATAAAGAATTCAGCACTCCTAGAGCCTCAGAGCAAACCTCCAGACAATTCATGGTGCTGGAAATGTGTGCCCCTTGCTCAGACCTATGTTATACTTAGAGGAAACAATTGCCATCTAGCCTTCCCCAAAACAGCTCTGCTATACAGAGCTGCACACCTGCCCCACACATGCAGTCCACATCCTCCCCTTTGCCCATCATTGGTCTGTCCTGCCCCAAGCAGCAGACTTCCAGCTCTCAGGCCCCACACCCAGCAATGCCCCAACTCACAGAGTGCCAGCAGCAGGACGGCAGGGCCAGAAGGAGACAGCCTTGCACATGGCGCGTGCTGTAGCACCTTTTGGGGCTCTGCTTTTGAGGAGCAGCCTCTGTTTCAGGTGTCTGCTTTGCTGTGAGATGGGGACGGTGGGACAGAGGCTTGCAGTGCAGCTGGGAGCTGTTCTGTGGGCTTTTTGTGGCTGCCTGAGCCTGGCCCACAGGCAGAGGCTCTAATTAGAGGGGCCCTACATCAGACCCTTCTGTATCTGCTTCAATTTGAGAGCCCCCACTCTTATTTTTATCCTCTCACACACCACAGCACGCACTGTTTTTACTTCTATCTTAGCGACGGCATCCTCCTTGCAAAGCTCTTCTGCTCTTATTCCAACACTGCTCATTGTTTTACCCTCTTCTGAACACACCCTCTCTGACACCACAGTTTTACCAAGTGTCTTAAGGGCAGCATCCCCCCTGCAAAGCCCTCCTGCCCCTTGTCCACTCAGCTTTGCCTTCTTCTGATTACATCACTCTGCTTTTCTTCAACGTATCTACAAAACATGACAGCGTCAGGGGAATCCTGCACCAAGGCCAAAGTGACTTCAGAGCTCTGGGGCAGTCGCCAAGGCTGTGGGCAGATTTCTCCTTCATCCTGTTGGTGAATCAGCTTATGAAGAACTCTCAGGGAGTCTCAGCTGGGGCCATACTGCTGCCAGCACAGCACTGTGGGAGCCATCTGCACCCACACTTTGACCCTCATGTGACCACACAACAACCAGGAAAGGCAGAGGCTTCGTCCTGAAGGCAACTGAGATCCCCCACGCTGCTCTCTCAATTCCCTTCCTCAAAATGCTCTGCTCTTAATCAGACAAGTGGCTTCTGAACAATATCCAGCCAAGTGCTCCTGTGCCTCTGCACCCAATGTCCTCATTCCAGCCTTTAACACTCCATGGTATGGCTCAATCTTCCCAGAGGTTGTTGAGTGACCTGGGATGTGCTAGACCAAGGAATGCTTTGTTTCTGGGCCCATGGCCCACCATTTTCCTTTGGGCATGACTCCCTGGCTCGCTTTTGGCACTTGGAGCATCATGGGCTTCTGATCCTCAACAGCCTGGCTCCAGAAGGCAGAGGACAACCTCGGCTTTCTCCTGGTCTTTCCTGCCGAAGGCTCTTGGCCAGGCCTTTTTCCCCACCTGCAGTGTGAAGCACCACTGGCACAGCTGGGCCTGTACATGTAGGCCCAAGGGCCCCCATTGCAGCCTTTTGAACACCCACTTTCACCTCTTCCCACTTCAAAGTGCTCTTCTTTCGGGTTACTTCTTAGGGAGGGCTTAGAAGCTCCCTACAGCATGCAATATGCCTTCTCCAGAAACCCACAAGGCCTAGGAAACCTTGAGTTTCTTTCTTTTTAGCTGGTAGGGATGCAGTTGTTACCTCACTGACCTCACCCACTGGGGTATAGCAACATCCACCTTGCCATTTTACACCCAAGTTTCACATTTCATGTGCAGGTCCCTTGACCTTACTCTGGCCAATGGCAAAACCAGCCTTCAGAAGAATTTGGATAATTTTCATCCCTTTCTCAAAGACTTATTCTGCTTTGCTGCCCCACATGAGGCTGCCATCAATGCACTGCAGGTGCTCAGGAGCTTGCCCTTGTTCCACAGCCATCTGCATTACTCCATGGCAAATGGCAGGGCTGTGTTTGCACCCCTGGCACCGTCCATTGCAGGTGTACTGGACGCCCTTCCAAGGGAAAGCAAACTGTGGCCTGCACTCTGCAGCTGTATTGGGGTTATATGGGCAGGTAGCGGGGGTCTGCAGAGGTGTCCTCAGTAGTAAGCTGCCTCCTATTTCAAAAAGGGCCTGTGTCAGAATTTGAAAAAGGGACCTGCTGCAGGCCAAAGCTGAGCCAAAAATTGATGTTGATTGCATATCTGTGAGAGCATATTTTAGAAGGGAAGTAAACCTGCTGCACAACAACTGGTAGAGGGAGGAGTGAAAACCGGCCCTGCAGGCACCAAGGTCAGTGCAGCAGGAGGGCAGGAGGTACTCCAGGCATGCAGCACGAGTTCTCCTGAGGCTTGTGGAGAGGCTCCAGGTGGAGCAGGCTGTCCCTCTGCACCCGTGGGTCCCACATGGAGCAGTTCTCAATGCTGTAGCCCGTGGAGGAGCCCCCAGTGGAGCAGGTGGCTGTGGCCGATGGAGGAGGCTGTGGCCCATGTAGAGGCCCCACAGGACCAGGCCCCAGGCTGGAGCTGCAGCCCGTGGAGAGGAGCCCACGCAGAACCAGGTGGCCTGGTCTCGTGTTAAGGGGTGTAGCCAATTAACTGTTATAGAATCATAGAATATCCTGAGTTGGAAGGGACCCTTAAGGATCATCAAGTCCAACTCTTGACACCGCACAGGTCTACCCAAAAGTTCAGACCATGTGACTAAGTGCACAGTCCAATCTCTTCTTAAATTCAGACAGGCTCGGTGCAGTGACCACTTCCCTGGGGAGCCTGTTCCAGTGTGCAACCACTCTCTCTGTGAAGAACCCCCTCCTGATGTCAAGCCTACATTTCCCAAGCCTCAGCTTAACCCCGTTCCCGTGGGTCCTGTCACTGGTGTTAATGGAGAAATGGTCTCCTGCCTCTCGACACCCACTTACGAGGAAGTTGTAGACTGCGATGAGGTCTCCCCTCAGCCTCCTCTTCTCCAGGCTGAACAGGCCCAGTGCCCTCAGCCGTTCCTCGTACGTCTTCCCCTCCAGGCCTTTCACCATCTTCGTAGCCCTCCTCTGGACACTCTCCAACAGTTTCATGTCCTTTTTATACTGTGGTGCCCAGAACTGCACACAGTACTCGAGGTGAGGCCGCATCAGCACAGAGTAGAGCGGGACAATCACCTCCCTTGACCTACTAGCGATGCCGTGCTTGATGCACCCCAGGACACGGTTGGCCCTCCTGGCTGCCAGGGCACACTGCCGGCTCATATTCAACTTGCTGTCTACCACGACCCCCAGATCCCTTTCTTCTAGGCTGCTCTCCAGCGTCTCATCGCCCAGTCTGTACATGCAGCCAGGGTTTCCCCGTCCCAGGTGCAGGACCCGGCACTTGTTCTCATTGAACTTCATGCGGTTGGCGATCGCCCAGCTCTCCAACCTATCCAGATCCCTCTGCAAGGCCTTTCCACCCTTATGGGTCCGTTCAGATTCATGGTACTGAACTATCACAATCACAGATTCACCAATACCGCATTAACCATTAGGTGTCTGCTTGGATTCAAAGCACTGAACTGCCATGGTCAGGGATTCATCAAAAACGTATAACCACCCTTACTCCAGTTGTTGTGTTTAATGAGAACTATCGTAATAAATGACTAAGTCCCAAATAGGATTACAAAATTTACAACTTATTAAATGGATAGAGGTAAGCAAACAGCGCTGGGTGCACCAGGAATCTCTGCTCCACCAAGACGCGCACCAGTTACATCAGGCAGCTGGTTTTTATGCTCCTAGGCTCCTACATGTTCATTACCACTTCTAGAAAATGCAGGGTTGTTATAATTAGATCCCAGAATCCAAACCCTCTTATTGGTGCATGCGTATCAGTCTCCAGTGACTCTCTGGGGGTCTCTTGTGCTGAAGGCTCGTAGTCTTCCTCCCAGGTGTTTTTTCTTGTCCTTCTCCTTTGTCCATCTTGGCCGGATGTCAGGGACTTGTGCAGCGTCCCCTGCAAGCTTTGTCTTTTAGTCATCCTTCAGCTTTCCCCTTCTCCTTAATCTCTTGGCCATATATCAGACTTGCATAGTGTCCCATGCAATAGTCATCATAGGTAGCAGTTATTCTGAAACACCTTTGTTCTCTTATCCCCTATTGACACAAATTGCTGGAACATTCCTTTGCAAGATACAAGAACTATATGCATTAACCACTCTGTTTTTCTTAGACTTGTAGTTATACAAGTGTATGAAAGACAGAAGGTCACATTTCATCATATCACACAGAATCACAGAATCACAGAATTTCTAGGTTGGAAGAGACCTCAAGATCATCGAGTCCAACCTCTGACCTAACACTAACAGTCCCCACTAAACCATATCCCTAAGCTCTACATCTAAACGTCTTTTAAAGACTTCCAGGGATGGTGACTCCACCACCTCCCTGGGCAGCCCTTTCCAGTGCCTAACAACCCTTTCAGTAAAGAAATTCTTCCTAACATCTAACCTAAAACTCCCTTGGCACAACTTTAGCCCATTCCCCCTCGTCCTGTCACCAGGCACATGGGAGAACAGGCCAACCCCCACCTCACTACAGCCTCCTTTAAGGTATCTGTAGAGAGCGATAAGGTCGCCCCTGAGCCTCCCCTTCTGCAGGCTGAACAAGCCCAGCTCCTTCAGCCGCTCCTCATAGGACTTGTTCTCCAGGCCCCTCACCAGCTTCATCGCCCTTCTTTGGACCCGCTCAAGCACCTCGATGTCCTTCTTGTAGCGAGGGGCCCAAAACTGAACACAGTACTCGAGGTGCGGCCTCACCAGAGCCGAGTCCAGGGGGACGATCACCTCCCTAGCCCTGCTGGTCACACTGTTTCTGATACAAGCCAGGATGCCGTTGGCCTTCTTGGCCACCTGAGCACACTGCTGGCTCATATTCAGCCGACTGTCCACCATCACTCCCAGGTCCTTCTCTGCCTGGCAGCTCTCCAACCACTCGTCTCCCAGCCTGTAGCTCTGCTTGGGGTTATTGCGCCCCAGGTGCAGGACCCGGCACATGGCCTTGTTAAACTTCATGCAGTTGACCTCAGCCCATCGGTGCAGCCTATCCAGATCCTCCTGCAGAGCTTTCCTACCCTCGAGCAGATCGACACACGCACCTAACTTGGTGTCATCTGCAAACTTACTGAGGGTGCACTCAATACCGTCATCCAGATCATTGATGAAGATGTTAAAGAGGACCGGCCCCAGCACCAAGCCCTGGGGGACGCCACCAGTGACTGGCCTCCAACTGGACTTGACTTCATTTACCACAACTCTTTGGGCCCGGCTATCCAGCCAGTTTCTAACCCAACGAAGCGTGCGCCAGTCCAAGCTAAGAGCAGCCAGTTTCTTGAGGAGAATGCTGTGGGAGACGGTGTCAAAAGCCTTGCTGAAGTCAAGGTAGACCACATCCACAGCCTTTCCCTCGTCCACCCAGCGCGTCATTTTGTCATAGAAGGAGATCAGGTTCGTCAACCAGATTCTGCCTTTCATAAACCCATGCTGACTGGGCCTGATCGCCTGCTTGCCCTTCAAGTGCCGCATGATGACTCCCAAGAGGATCTGCTCCATGAGCTTCCCTGGTACTGAGGTCAAACTGACCGGCCTACAGTTCCCCGGGTCAGCCCTCCGGCCCTTCTTGTAGATGGGCGTCACATTTGCTAGCCGCCAGTCAGTTGGGACCTTCCCCGATAGCCAGGACTGCTGATAAATGATGGATAGGGGCTTGGCCAGCTCCTCTGCCAGTTCTCTCAGTACCCTTGGGTGGATCCCATCTGGCCCCATCGACTTGTGCACATCCAAGTGCCGTAGCAGGTCACCAACCAGTTCTTCGTGGATGGTGAGGGCCACATCCTGATCCCCATCCCCTTCCACCAGCTCAGGGTACTGGGTATCCAGAGAACAACCGGTATTGCCGCTAAAGACTGAGGCAAAGAAGGCATTGAGCACCTCCGCCTTTTCCTCATCTCTTGTAACTAAGTTTCCCCCCGCATCCAGTAAAGGATGGAGATTCTCCCTAGTCCTCCTTTTTGTGTTGATGTATTTATAAAAGTGTTTTTTGTTATCTTTAACGGCAGTAGCCAGATTGAGCTCCAGATGAGCTTTTCCTTCCTAATTTTGTCCCTGCACAGCCTCGCTACATCCTTATAGTCCTCCCTAGTGGCCTGCCCACTTTTCCAAAGATTATAAACCCTATTTTTTCTCCTAAGCTCAAGCCACAATTCTCTGTTGAGCCAGGCTGATCTTCTTCCCTGCTGGCTCATCTTTGGGCGCATGGGAACAGACCGCTTCTGCGCCATTAGGATTTGCCTCTTGAAGAGCGATTGGTGAAAAGTTATCACGTATCTGTTTAAAGTAAAAGGCTCCGAGAAACTCAGTGTGCATGCTCATTGAGGGGTGTTCACACATTGGAGGCAGGTAGCTTTTGGGATGGAGGTGTGTTTTGGTATTATAATGATATTACAATGAGGAAAAGTACCCTAGGGTACCACATTTTTCAAAACATGACAGGTCCTTGTCTCAGGGTAGCAAAAAGTGTGGCTTATCAGTCTCGGTGTGCACAAGAACAATCGAGTCCCCACCTGGTCACAGAGCCTAGCCGCGGTGTCTCCACTCCACTCTATGCTCCGTGCTGTTTATTAGAGCCAGCACACCAGGTTCCCCCAGTGTGATAGCATCTATAGCTTGGAAGCCTAGGGAATGCTTAGGTAATGCAGCTACACCCTACCCTGAAAGCCTCTTCAATGCTGTACATTTTCTTTAAAATGTGAATGTTAGTTTTATTTTCCTAGTTACTTTAGGCAATTGCATCATACTGGCTGAAGGTTGCTCACTAGTAGTGTAGTCCAGGGATCCAAATTATGTCCAATTCCATTCAACATCTTCATTACTCTCAGGATGTTGGTCAGAGGTTACCCGCAGAAAGTTTGCAGCTGGAACCACAGTGCGATTCGCTCACCAGGGTGGGCTGGAGGCTATATGAGAAAGAGGGAGTAGCTCTGTCCACCCAACTCTGTATATTCCCTTTGAGGAAGAGTATCCTGGAGGCTTGTGCTGTGAAACATGCATGCATGGGCCTGAAGCAAGATGTGGGAGAAGTGCTTTGATGAAGGCATGGGAGGTGAGGGACTGTGCTTTCAGGAAGGAGCCTGAAACCCACATCCCTTCCAGCTCTGCCTCCAAGCAGCTCTTGCTGAGTTTTGAACCCATTTTCCTATCCCCTATTCCTTCCATGCAGCCTTGCAGCCTCGTTTCTCCCAGCTGAGCAGCTCCTCTCCTGCCTGCACCCAGCTTGTCCCAGAGTCCCCCACTGCACACCAAGGCCCCAGATGTCAGCACTGGGAGCTGCAGAGAAGGGATACCTTGACACCTTCCAGGTATTGGTGCAATACCCCATAGTGCAAGGCTGGGGATGGTCTATGGGTGTAGGGGCCAGACATGCTGAGACCCCATCACCACCTGCCCCACAGCTGGATGCCCCCATGCACAATGTCCCTGCTCAGGGCTGTCTCCTGGGGATGGTGTGTTGAGAGACAGAAGACCCAGCAAAAGGGATGGGTGTGCGTGGGGTGCAGAGTGCCAGGCATAGCTACCCCCTGGACCTCTGCATGGCCTCAGCCACCCTCACAGCAACACTTTTCCATGACACATCTGCCAGGGCAATGGCAGTGGGTAGGGGAACTCTTGGGTGGCAGGGCAATGGGAACAGCAGCTCCCTCGCAGGACACATGGCCCCACACAGCAGTCAAAGAGGAGCTCTCCCAGCTCTGCTCACGGGCTTCCCTCTCAAATACAGAGCAGCAACATCAGCTGGTGCATTCTGAACCAATGCTTTATAACCCGCCTCCCACAGGACCAATACCCACCAAGGTGCCTCCACACAGGGCACCATAACCACCTGGGGATGTGCCCATTGTGGTCGGCACCTTGGGCAAAGGGAGGTGTTGGAGTGATGCAGGAGCTGCAGAACATGGCTCCCTGGGGGTACAGCTGTGACTTCATCCCCTCATGTTCTCCCAGTATGCAGAGGTGGATCCTGTGATGTAGATGTGATTCTGAGAGCAGCCATGTGGGTTCTGGGGTTGAACTGAGCTGGGAGGGTCTGCGATGCAGTGGTAATCCTTGATGTGAGCAGAGAGCAGGCGCTGAACCAAGGGAAGCAGACCAGTGGCAGCACATCCCTTGGGCATGCTGCCACAGCTGCCTTGAACCCAATGGCAGCGGGAGCCTGGCAAATGTGTGGGGGGCATGCCCTGAGCATGAGGGAGCAGGCTGGGGACAGCATGGAGCCCAGGCGGACATCAGAGCACCATGGGGACAGGGATGTCTCCAGGCTGCCTGGCCTTGTGGGCACCGTGGCTCCATCTCTCCAGGAGGAGGGTGATGATGGGGGCAGACAGCAGCAGGAGCAGGCTGAGGGCAGAGCGCAGGATCCAGACCTCCAGGGGCATGGCTGACCCTGGGAGAGAGGAGGAACACAGTGTGGCCAAGGCAAGCCTTGGAGGACAGCTGTGCTGGGAAGGGCTGATGAGCAGTGTCTCACCTCTGGAAGGGAGCTGGGCCTTGTGTGAGGGGCTGCTGCCTGTGGGAGACATGAACATGCCGTGAGTCCCGTGAACTCTGTTTTGGGACAATCCCAGATGCTGAGGAGATGCTGAGCTCATGTCTTGCTTCCTTGAGCACACAAGGAACATGAGCAAGCCTTTCCATGTAAGTTCCCAAACACCGATTTGTAAAGGTTAGAGGGACATCCTAGAGCGGTAGTGGAACACCCCAGGGTCCACAGACAACCCCAGCCCATGTTCTCTATTCCAGTGCCTGATGCAGCCCTATCTCTGCTGCAGAGGCAATACAGGAGGGACAGGGGCACCTCTGACAGCAGCTCTTTGTCTAGCGGCTGCCTTACAGGAGAGGGAACATTCCCATGGGGGATCTACACAACAGTCATGCCCTACCTGCTGCAGCACACAGCTCCAGCCTCTGCAGTATCCCCATCCCTTCTGTCCATACCACCCTGGGTCCATATCTCACCTGGCACAAACAGGCTGCCCAGTCCTGGCTCCCATCTCGGGGCTGGGGGATGAAGGCTGAAGCTCCCCAGCTCCCTCAGCAGCCTCCCCAGCTGGGCTGCCCACAGCCATCACCCCCAGGCACTGTCTGCCCCAGCTGGGCACCCCCAGGTTCCCTCCACTGTCTTTCCCAACCTGGTGTCACAAACCAGCACCACTGTGGTCTCCCCTCTGTTTACCAGACAACTCTTTTACTCACATATAGGCTGGAGCCCATCTCATGACACTAATATGTATTCCACAGTCACATCACTGTAAAGGGCAGACCTCGGAGCAACCATATCTCAACCTAGGGTCCATCAACATCCCAGCCCTTGCTCTCTGTGCCTCAACCCATCACATCCCCAAGTCTGCAGCAGTGGTGGACCCTTGAGGGCAGCTTTCCCTCGAGGGGCTCCCTTGGAGGAGAGGGAACACTCCTGTGGGGGAACCACCCCAGAGACATGCCCTGCCTACTGCAGCACACAGCTACAGCCTCTGTGGTGTTCCAGTCCCTTCTGTCCCCACCACCCTGGGGCTGTGTCTCACCTGCCACAGACAGCGTCCAGGGAGCACTGAGTGCAGAGTTCCTCACCCAGTTGCTGTCATTCCTCTGCTGGTACCCACATGTGTACGTCCCAGCACTTCTCGAGGTGATGTTCACTACTAGAGGGTAGATGACCCTGCCCTGCTGAGCTTTCAGGCTGCGCTCCTCCATCCCATTCTTGCAGAAGACAACTCGCGTAGCAGGAAAATGAGCATCAATGGTACATTGAAAGAAAACTATTTCCCCCTCCTGGGCACTGGAAGTGTTCAGGTACAGGACTGGAGTCTGGTCATTGCCTGGAGGGAAGGCAGAGGGATTCCCCAGGCAAGCGTTAGTGACTGCCGGGTGGCAAAACCAACTGCTTGCCAAGGCTGGGAGAGTCTGCTCTCCTGGGGCTTCACAGGGGGAACTGTGAGGGAATAATCCCCTTCAACGATCCCATCTCTTTCCCCAGGACACATTCATTTTTGGGACCCACCTCCATGTTCCTGCAATCCTGGAGAGCTGCAGATGTCCTGGGTGGTCACTCCAGCACCTGCAGCAAGGGGCAGAAAGAGCTTTGCTTAGAGGGGCAGAAACCTCCTGCCTTCCCCATAGAAACTCTGCCCCACATTGCTGCATGCCTGCCCCACACATGCTGTTCCCATCCTCCCGTGTACCAACCACAGGCCTGTCCTGCCAGTAGCAGACCTCCAGCCCTCAGCTCCCACACCCAGCAATGCCCCAACTCACAGAGTGCCAGCAGCAGGATGGCAGGGCCAGAAGGAGACAGCCTTGCCCATGGCACCTGCCCCAGCATCTTTTGGGCACTGTTATTGGGGAGCACCGTCTGCTTCAGGTGTCTGCGTTGCTGTGAGCTGGGGATGGTGGGACAGAGGCTTGCAGTGCAGCTGGGACCTGTGCTGTGGGCTTTCTGTGGCCGCATGAGCCTGGCCCACAGAGTAACCTTTCTCAGTCTCCGCTACATCCGCTGCTTTTGTTGAGCCCCCACTGTTATTTCTGTCCTCTCACACACCGCAACTCTTGCTGTTTTTATCTGTATCTCAAGGGCAGTATTTTTCCTACATGGCCTCCTGCCCCTTTTCCCTTTGCCAGATTTGTCTCATAGTTTTACAGGTCTCCATTAAGCTAGGAAGCATGTACAGCTTCTCCCAAATCCATTTCTGTCCCTTCCACCCCCGTGCGGGCACAGCACTGCTGCATCCCCTGCCGATGCTCAGCCTGTTGCTTGTGCAATGCTGTGCAGCCTGTGCCCCTGTGCCAGCCAGTTGTACTATTATCATCATTATTGTTATTTTTATTGTTGTAATAAATGGCTCAGTCTTCAAAATAGGACTAGAATCAAAGTTTACAATTTATTAAAGGAATAGAGTTAACCAAACAGCGCTGGGTGCGCCGAGACTCTCTGTTCCACCAAGGTGCACACCAGTTACATCAAGCAGCTGATTTTTATGCTCCTAGGCTAATACATATTCATTACTGCTTCTAAAAAAAACAGGGTTATTATAATTAGTTTCCAGAATCCAAACCCTCCCACTGGAGCATGCATATCAGTCTCTGGGGGTCACTCTGGGGGTCTCTCGTGCTGAAGGCTCATAGTCTTCCTCCCTCTTGTCCTTCTCCTTTGTCCAACTTGGCCGGATGTCAGAGACTTGTGCAACATCCCTTGTAAGCTTTGTCTTTTAGTTGTTTTTCAGCTCTCCCCGTCTCCTTAATATCCTGGCCAGATATCAGAGACTTGCATAGTGTCCCATGCAATAGTCATAATAGTTAACAGTTACCCCTCCCAGATATCAGAGATTTCAAGGAAAAGCCTACAAATACATTTCCCTTCAAGCTCTCTATTGACACGAATTGCTAAAACATTCCTTTGCTAGATACAAGAATTATATACATTAACCACTCTGTTTTTCTTAGACGTGGTTACACAAGGGTATGTAAGACAGAAGGTCACATTCATTATTCCATGCGGCCCTCGGATTGTTCCATATTGACACGAAACAGATGAACACATTTCACATTGTTTTTATTATTATTTTCCTGTCTGAATAAACTGTCCTTATCTCAACTCACAGTCTTCACCCTCCTGCCATGATCTGTAGACTCTCCTCTTCCACTTGAGGAAAAAATGCCCAGCAATTCCCTCTTTAACAAGTCTCCAGGCTCTCTTTCCTAACTTCCAACCTGTTGGGATGCTTGGATCTTGAGCTGGGAAGAAGCATTCCCTGAACACTAACCAACTGTCTTGGCCCCCACAATTTTAAGTACCTTGCCCCATGGGATTTCCCATAGCAATTGCTTAAAAAAGCCAAAGTTGTCCCTAATGAAGTCCAGGGTTGCGATTCTGCTCGGTATTTTCTTTCTGCCCCATGAGATCCTGAACTGCACCATACCATGGTCGCTGCAACCAAGGCTGCCCTCAAATTTCAGCCTTGTGAAAAGGAGGCTGAGAGGAGACCTTATCAATGTATACAAATACCTTAAGTGTGGGAGACAGTGAGATTTGGCCAACCTCTTTTCAGTTGCTTGTGGGGATAGGACAAGGGGCAATTGTAAAAAAATGCAGCGCTGGAAGATCCACACCAACGTGCAAAAGAAGTTTTTCACAGTGAGGGTGACAGAGCACTGGAACAGGCTGCCCAGGGAGCTTGTGGACTCTCCTCTGGAGATATTCAAGTCCCATCTGGACAGCTATCAACACGCCATCCCCAATGTAATACACAATAAATGTTTGTTCATTGTCTTTTGTATTATAAAAACAAGGAGTTCTGTTTGAGGAACGGGAGTTGTGAAAACTCCCTGCTGAAGTAAGGGGCTGTATAATGCTTGGCTAGACACTATGAAAATTCTTTTGCTTAATGTAACAAAAAAGAGAACCCCCTCCCCTTCTCTCCTTCTGCATCTCAGTTGCCTCTTTTGTTCAAAGACACTGCTGCAAAGCTTATGTAACCATCCCCTGGTAAGTTGCTAAACTAGTGTATCAACATCCTGCCTTCCTGTCTCACACTGGGCCAACATGACCAAATAAAAAAAGAAGTTGAACCACAACGCCGAGGAAGACTACGGCCTTCATCTTCATGATCACCAGAGGGACAGAGACGACCCCCTAGTAACTGTGCGCGCAGTCGCAGAACATACCAGGATGTGCTGCGTAATCCCGGAATTACCAAAATATAAAAAGGGACCCTGGCGGGGGTGAGGCACACGCCATTGGTGGAGCCGAGACTCCCTGGCTGCCCAGTGCTGTTTTGCTTGCTGTTGGCTTACTCAATAAATTCCTTTCTATGATTAATACAATGCTCTCTGAAAAATTAAGGGGGCAAATTATGACATCAGTGCTCACAGGAAAAAAGCCCCTTTGCCTCGGGGAGTCCTTCCACAGCTGCAGCAGCCCCAGGCTGCAGTTCCCCACTTCAGCCTCTGCTTTTGTCATTTCTTCAGTTTTCCTACAAAGCGATTTCTGTTTTCATGTGGTTGAAAAGACACGGCAGCGATAAAAGATCTGGCTCTCTTTCCTTGTTTTTCAGGGGAAAACATTTTATAATTTTCTTTGATACCACAGAGAGCAGGCAAGGGAGGATGTTGTGGTTGGGTGACAGGCTATAAATAAATCCCCACCCTATTTGCACCTCGCTCAAGTTGCAGCACGAACTTGTTTTCCCATGCCTGCACAGAGCAGCTCGCAAGGTGTGCTGGCTGTGCAGAGAGAGGAGATGCCACAGAATGGTGGAAAGACACCAAAACCTCAGCATCTCTGCTCCATCGCTGCTGCTTAATTTTCATCCCAGTTCAGGGTGATGGGAGAGGAAATGTGGCCAGGCTTTGAGAGCTGACCACAGGCAGCTGCTGCCCAAGGTCAGTGTGAGTTTCAGCCCTCCACCAACAGGCAGCAAGGGCTCATGGTGTGTTTTTTTTGCCCCCACAGACTCCACCATCGCACACGTTCGACGGGACAGGGTGAATCATGGCACAGCTGTGCACACCTCCTTTCTGCACTCCTGCAGCCTGCTGCCCACACATTGTGCAGGGCTCACAGTCAGCAGCTGAAGTAACAGGGTTTCATTTCTCCTTAAAGCCTCGTCCCGTGCAGCACATGAGAAACACGACGACGTATGCCACGGTGACCTGCACCCAGATCCGATAGTGCTGCCACAGGGCAAGGGCACAGGAGCCTTGCCCACGGCTACCTTTGCTCTGTTCAAGAGGGCTTGTGCAGCCATAACGTGGGGTTGGGGGATGCACTTTGGTCTTCTTTGTTTGTTTGTTTTTTTGTCACAGAGAAGGGCTGTGAGTGTCTAGCCAAGACGATATAGAACTAATACCTGCATCTACAAGACATAAATACTTCTAAAATATATGAGCTATACCAAATCTTACTGTGAGTGTATTGATTTTTTCTGAATAAAAGAAAACATCTCGCTGTGCTCAGTGGATGATGTGTACACCTAAATTGCATTATAATTTCATGGGAATGTTATTCTACCCACCCACGGAGATGCCCATTTTTGACCTACATGGGCAGATATCACTGCGGGGATGTCCTCACATGTGTGGACCAATCGGTGAGTGCACTGCAGATGTGGTATTGTTTTAATGACAAATACACATCTCTGACTTTGTGTTCCTGATGGCACCTCCGTCTCATGCACCCATATCAGAAATGTGATGGAGCAGACAGACAGACACCGATACACAAAGGGCTGGCGGTGTCGATCTGAAGGGATGTGAAGAGCTTTGCAGACAGACCTTACTGAGAAGAACTACACCAGCTCCTTCCTGTTTGGGGTGGCTTTATTCAGAGCTCGCAGATCAGCAAGGCTTTCCCCAGTGCTCTCTGCCTCTCTCAGAGAACCAGCAGCATCGCCTCTCCCTTGCTCAGCTTTTGGCATGCAGTGGGTGTTGAGAGCTTTTGAATTGAGAGTGCTGCAAAACACAAGGGAGAACAAGGAGTGCCCTTGCTCTCATGGTGCCCACCATGGGGAAATGCTGGGAGCATGGAAGGAGGGGGATTCAGCCAGAGCACAGCCACGCAAAGCTCCCACGTTCCTGCCATCGGATGGAGGGACAGGCAGGGTAGGCGAGGTGGTGGGGTGGCGATGTATGTGAAGCAGGGGCTGGACTGTGTGGAACTTCAGGTCAGCAATGGCAAAGTTGAGAGCCTCTGGGTTAGGATCAAGGGACGAACAAATAAAGGGGATGTCGTTGTGGGAGTCTATTACAGACCACCTGGCCAGGACGATAGCGCCGATAAATTATTCTTTACAGAACGAAGAGAGGCCTCGAGATTAACTCCCCTTGTCCTTATGGGGGACTTCAACTTGCCAGACGTTAACTGGGAGTGCCACACGGCTGACACGAGCAAGTCCAGGAGGTTCATGAAGCACCTAGATGATAACTTCTTGGTGCAGGTGCTAACGGAACCAACTAGGAAAGGTGCCCTCCTAGACCTGTTGCTAGAAAACAGAGAGGGTCTGGTGGGAGATGTGGTGATTGGTGGCCGCCTCGGTCATAGAGACCATGAAGTGGTTGAGTTCAAAATTTACGGTGACAGAAGGAAAAGTGCCACCAAAACCTCATCCCTAGATATGGGGAAAGCGGACTTCAGGCTGCTCAGGGAACTAGTCAGCAAGGTCCCCTGGGAAACTGCTCTTGAAGGCCTCGATGTTCACCAGTGCTGGTCATTCTTTAAGCGATGCCTCCTAGAAGCACAAGATCAGGCAATTCCTAAATATCGCAAGTCAGGCAGGCGGGGCAGGAGGCCGGCGTGGCTGACCAGGAACATTCTGATGGAGATAAGGCGGAAACAGAGAGTGTTTCGCTACTGGAAGGAGGGACAGGTGTCATGGAAAGAATACAGGGATGCTGTTCGTGTTTGTAGGGAGAAAATTCGTGTGGCCAAAGCACACCTAGAGTTGAAGCTGGCCGTGTCTGTGAGAGAAAATAAAAAGGGTTTTTTTAGATATGTGAATGGAAAAAGGAGAACTAAAGAATACATAAGGCCGCTCCTTGATAGGGAAGGTCTCCTCACAGACAATGACATAGGCAAAGCAGAGACGCTTAACGCCTTCTTTGCCTCTGTCTTCAATGCCGATGATGGGCTTCGGGACCCAGGGTGCCCTGAGCTGGAGGACCGGGACGGTGGGGATGACAAACTCCCAACCGACCCTGAACGTGTGCGGGATTTGCTACTCCACCTGGATCCCTACAAGTCCATGGGTCCGGATGGGATTCATCCCCGGGTGCTGAAAGAGCTGGCGGACGTCATCGCGGAACCTCTCTCAATTATTTTTCAACGATCCTGGGAATCTGGAGAGGTCCCGGTAGACTGGAAGCTGGCAAATGTTGTGCCGATTTTCAAGAAGGGTCAGAAAGAAGACCCTAGCAATTACAGGCCTGTCAGTCTCACGTCAGTGCCTGGTAAAATCATGGAGAAGATGGTTCTCGAACTTATTGAGGCACACCTGGGGGACAAAGCAGTCATTGGTCCCAGCCAGCATGGGTTTGTGAAGGGTAGGTCCTGCCTAACTAACCTGATTTCCTTTTATGATAAGATCACTTGTATGGTGGACCAAGGGAAACCAGCTGATGTGATTTTTTTGGACTTCAGCAAGGCTTTTGACACGGTTTCCCATAGGATCCTACTGGACAAAATGTCCACCATACAGCTAAATAAAAACATCATACGATGGGTGAGCAATTGGCTAATGGGCAGGGCCCAAAGGGTTATGGTGAATGGGGCTGCGTCAGGCTGGTGGGCGGTCACCAGTGGGGTCCCTCAAGGCTCCATTTTAGGGCCGCTACTTTTCAATATTTTTATAAACGATCTGGATGTAGGAATAGAAGGCATTTTGAGCAAGTTTGCTGATGACACCAAACTTGGAGGAGTTGTGGACTCTGTTGAGGGTGGAAAGGCCTTGCAGAGGGATCTGGATAGGTTGGAGAGCTGGGCTATCACCAACCGCATGAAGTTCAATGAGAACAAATGCCGGGTCCTGCACCTGGGACGGGGAAACCCTGGCTGCACGTACAGACTGGGCGATGAGAGCAGCCTAGAAGAGAGGGATCTGGGGGTCGTGGTAGACAGCAAGTTGAATATGAGCCGGCAGTGTGCCCTGGCAGCCAGGAGGGCCAACCGTGTCCTGGGGTGCATCAAGCACGGCATCGCTAGTAGGTCAAGGGAGGTGATTGTCCCGCTCTACTCTGTGCTGATGCGGCCTCACCTCGAGTACTGTGTGCAGTTCTGGGCACCACAGTATAAAAAGGACATGAAACTGTTGGAGAGTGTCCAGAGGAGGGCTACGAAGATGGTGAAAGGCCTGGAGGGGAAGACGTACGAGGAACGGCTGAGGGCACTGGGCCTGTTCAGCCTGGAGAAGAGGAGGCTGAGGGGAGACCTCATCGCAGTCTACAACTTCCTCGTAAGGGGGTGTCGAGAGGCAGGAGACCTTTTCTCCATTAACACCAGTGACAGGACCCACGGGAACGGGGTTAAGCTGAGGCAGGGGAAATTTAGGCTTGACATCAGGAGGGGGTTCTTCACAGAGAGAGTGGTTGCACACTGGAACAGGCTCCCCAGGGAAGTGGTCACTGCACCGAGCCTGTCTGAATTTAAGAAGAGATTGGACTGTACACTTAGTCACATGGTCTGAACTTTTGGGTAGACCTGTGCGGTGTCAAGAGTTGGACTTGATGATCCTTAAGGGTCCCTTCCAACTCAGGATATTCTATGATTCTATGATTCTATGATTCTATATCACTGCAGGGATGTCCTCGCATGTGTGTGTCAATAGTGTGTGCACTGCAGATGTGGTTTTGCTTTAATGACAAATACGCATCTCTGACTTTGTTTTTCTGATGGCATCTCCGTCTCATGCAGCCACACATGGAATGGGACAGAGCAGACAGGCAGACACCGATACACAAAGGGGTGGTGGTGTCAATCTGAAGGGATGCAAAGAGCCTTACAGACAGACATTGCAGAGAAGAACTACACCAGCTCCTTCCTGTTTGGGATGGCTTTATTCACAGCTCGCAGATCAGCACGGCTTTCCCCAGTGCTCTCTGTCTCTCTCAGAGAACCAGCTGCATCGCCTCTCCCTTGCTCAGCTTTTGACATCCAGTGGGTGTTGAGAGCAGTTGGATTGAGAGAGCTGCAAAACACAAGGGAGAACAAGGAGTGCCCTTGCTCTCATGGTGCCCACCATGGGGAAATGCTGGGAGCATGGAAGGAGGGGGATTCTGCCAGAGCACAGCCACGCAAAGCTTCCAGGCTCCTGCATTCGGATGCACTTTTGGCTTGCATTTGCTCTCCAACAGCCTGCTCTCTCGTAACCATCACGTGCATGCTCAGCCTGCAAGGCTGGGCTTGGGCTGAACTCACCTTCACTCTGCCCATCTCATCCATGTTGGCATCTGGAGGGAGAACCTGAATTAGTGTCCAGCCACACACAGCAGGTAGGGCTTTCCCACCCCTCACCACAGTAGCTCCCATGGACTGTGCTTGCCATGGCAAAGGCATCAGCACTTCACACAGTGCCTAGAGGAGAAGGGTGAAGAAGGGACTGGCACTTACAGAAATGGCTGGGGTCAGCAGAAGAGTCTTGAGCACTACCAGCACCACACAGAGGCATAGAGAGAGCAGAGAGAAAAGGTGCTAAACATCCTCAGCAACACTTCCACAAAACCCCTATTTCTACAATGTGTCTGTGCTGAGAAGAATGGGAGGGCCCCGCCATGCCCACAACTCCCTCAGCACTGAAGGAGGTTTCTGGAGGGTGTGGAAGATAGCTTCCTGACACAGCTGGTTAGTGAGCCTACCTGGGGAGGTGTCCTGCTGGACCTTCTGTTCTCAAACAGAGAAGGGCTGGTGGGAGTTGAGGTGATCGGGAGCTGTCTTGGGCAGAGTGACCACGAAATGGTAAAGTTCCCTGTTCTTGGCGAAGTCAGGAAGGGATCAGTAAAACTGCAGTCTTGGATTTCTGGAGGGCTGAGTTTGAGCTGCTCAGGACACTGGTTGGCAGAGTCCCTTGGGAAGTGGTTCTGAAAGGCAGAGGAGTCCAGGAAGGCTGGGCACTCTTCAAGAGGGAAATCTTACTGGCTCAGGAGTGGTCTGTCCCCACATGCCCAAAGACAAGGCGGTGCACAAGTAGCCCGGCCTGGCTGAACAGAGAGTTATGGCTTGAACTTAGGAGAAAAAAGAGGGTTTATAACCTGGGAATTATAATTTTTAATAATTATATTTATATATATATATATATATATATCCACGCAATGTATCATTATATTATATCATATTACATTATATTACATTACATTGCATTATATCATTATATTAACATATAATATATATTATAATTATATATCATAATAGTATATAATTAGTTAAATAATTAATCATATAATTATTTATAAATTATTACTTGTAAATTAGTCTTGGAAGGAAAAGAGCTCATGCCTCTCAGGAGGACTATAAGGATGTTGTGAGGCTGTGCATGGACAAAATTAGAAAGGCCAAAGCTCATCTGGAGCTCAATCTGGCTACTGCCATTAAAGATAACAAAATAAATCTTTTTATAAGTACATCAACACAAAAAGGAGGACTAAGGAGAATCTTCATCCTTTACTGGATGCAGGGGGAAACTTAGTTACAAGAGATGAGGAAAAGGAAGAGGTGCTTAATGCCTTCTTTACCTCAGTCTTTACTGGCAAGAGCAGGTGTTCTCTGGATACCCAGTACCCTGAGCTCGTGGAAGGGGATGGGGAGCACAATGTGGCCCTCATAATCCACGAGGAAATGGTTGGCGACCTGCTAAAGCCCTTGGATGTACGCAAGTCAATGAGGCCAGATGGGATCCACCCGAGGGTACTGAGAGAACCGGCGGAGGACCTGGCCAAGCCCCTATCCATCATTTATCAGCAGTCCTGGCTATCAGAGTAGCTCCCAGTCGACTGGCAGCTAGCAAACGTGACGCCCATCTACAAGAAAGGCTGGAGGGTAGGCCCAGGGAACTATAGGCCTGTCAGTTTGACCTCAGTGCCAGGGAAGCTCATGGAGCAGATTATCTTGAGTGCCATCACATGGCACTTACAGTGCAACCAGGTGATCGGGCCCAGTCAGCATTGGTTTATGAAAGGCAGGTCCTGCTTGACGAACCTGATCTCCTTCTATGACAAAGTGACGCGCTGGGTGGATGAGAGCAAGGCTGTGTATGTGGGCTACCTTGACTTCAGCAAGGCTTTTGACACCATTTCCCACAGCATTCTCCTCAAGAAACTGGCTGCTCATGGCATGGACTGGCATATGCTTTTGTTGGGTTAGCCGGTTAGTTGGGTTAGTTAGTTTGATAGCCGGGCCCAAAGAGTTGTGGTGGATGGAGTCAAATCCAGTTGGAGGCTGGTCACTAGCGGTGTCCCACAGGGCTCAGTACTGGGGCCAGTTCTCTTTAATATCTTTATCGATGATCTGGATGAGGGGATCGAGTGCACCCTCAGCAAGTTTGCAGATGACACCAAGTTATCTGCTTGAGTGTAGGAAGGCTCTGCAGGAGGATCTGGATAGGCTGCACCGATGGGCTGAGGCCAAGTGTATGAAATTCAACAAGGCCAAGTGCCGGGTCCTGCGCCTGGGGCGCAATAACCCCAAGCAGCACTACAGGCTGGGAGATGAGTGGTTGGAAAGCTGCCTGGCGGAGAAGGACCTGGGAGTATTGGTTGATAGTCGTCCGAATATGAGACAGCAGTGTGCTCAGGTGGCCAAGAAGGACAAAAGCATCCTGGCTTGCATAAGAAGCACTTTGGCCAGGAGGGTGTAGTGGGTTTACGTGGCAAGGTTTGGTAGCAGGGGGCCATAGGGGTGGTTTCTGTGAGAAAGATCTAGAAGCCGCCCCATGTTTGGGAAGGGCCCCGTTGTTTTCCAGATCTGAGCCAATAAGCGATGTTGTTTTGCGCCTCTGTGAGAGCATATTTAAGACAGGGAAAAAAACGCTGCGCCACACAGCAGCCGGGAGAGTCAAGGGAGCGAGAAACAGCCTTGCAGGTGCCAAGGTCAGTGTAGAAGGAGGGGGAGAGGTGCTCCAGGCGCCGGAGCAGAAGTCCCCTGCGGCCTGTGGTGAGGACCATGGTGAAGCAGGATGTCCCCCTGCAGCCCATGGAGTACCACGGTGGAGCAGGGTTCCACGCTGCAGCCCGTGGAGGAGACCACGGTGGAGCAGGTGGCCCTGCACCGACGGAGGCTGCCGCCTGTGGAAGACCCCTGCCGGAGCAGATTCCGGGCCGGACCTGTAGCCCGTGGAGAGGAGACCACGCAGGAGCAGGTGATCTGGCAGGAGCTGCTGCCCGTAGGGGAGCCAGGTTGGAGCAGTTTTCTCCTGAGGGATGGACCCCGTGGTACGGACCCATATCTGGAGCAGTTCTGGAAGAGCTGCTGCCTGTGGGAAGCCCACGCCGGATCAGTTCGTCAAGGACTGCATCCCGTGGGTGGGACCCCACAGCACAGGGGACGAGAGTGACCGAGAAGGAGCGGCAGAGAAGAAGTGCTGTAGACTGACCATAACCCCCATTCCCCCGTTCCCCTGCGCCGCTCGGGGGGAGGAGGTGGAAGAGGGTGGATGGGGGGGAAGGTGCTTTTGGTTTCTTTCCTTTGTTTCTCACTTCTCTAGCTTGTTAGTAATGAGCAATAAATCTTACTATCTGTCTTCTTATGCTGAGTCTGGTTTGCCCGTTACACTAATTATTGCATGATTTTCTCGTCCTTATCTCAATCCTTGAGCCCCTTTCACATATTTTCTCCCCATTCCTCTTTGAGGAGGGGGAGTGAGAGAGCGGCTGTGGTGGAGCTCGGCTGCCCACTCGAGCGGAACCACGACAGTCCTTTTTGGCGCCCAACGTGGGGCTCGAGGAATTTGAGATAAGGATGATAGTTGGTAGAAGTAACGGGCAAAATATGTGCAGGATGATTGTTAAGAATGTACAAGTTGTGAAGAATTTAAGAAAACAGTAACTGTGAGATGTTAGTGTGGTGAAGGGACGAGGGGTGGTGTGTGTGTAAAATGTCCACCTTGTCGGTGCTGTGATGATGTTATGTTTATTTTGGTGTGGTGAATTTTGTTTTCTTTTTGATTTAAGTGAAGTTTGTGAAGGTTGTCGTGATAATTGT
This sequence comes from Anas acuta, assembly GCF_963932015.1. Classification (NCBI taxonomy): domain Eukaryota; kingdom Metazoa; phylum Chordata; class Aves; order Anseriformes; family Anatidae; genus Anas; species Anas acuta. The sequence continues at coordinate 1,778,738 of NC_089008.1, read as the reverse complement.
AAAGTAAGAGTATATTGTGAGTAATCTTAAATATGCTTTTCACAGAGGCGAGGGGTGGAATGTAGTGGGTTTACGTGGCAAGGTTTGGTAGCAGGGGGCCATAGGGGTGGTTTCTGTGAGAAAGATCTAGAAGCCGCCCCATGTTTGGGAAGGGCCCCGTTGTTTTCCAGATCTGAGCCAATAAGCGATGTTGTTTTGCGCCTCTGTGAGAGCATATTTAAGACAGGGAAAAAAACGCTGCGCCACACAGCAGCCGGGAGAGTCAAGGGAGCGAGAAACAGCCTTGCAGGTGCCAAGGTCAGTGTAGAAGGAGGGGGAGAGGTGCTCCAGGCGCCGGAGCAGAAGTCCCCTGCGGCCTGTGGTGAGGACCATGGTGAAGCAGGATGTCCCCCTGCAGCCCATGGAGTACCACGGTGGAGCAGGGTTCCACGCTGCAGCCCGTGGAGGAGACCACGGTGGAGCAGGTGGCCCTGCACCGACGGAGGCTGCCGCCTGTGGAAGACCCCTGCCGGAGCAGATTCCGGGCCGGACCTGTAGCCCGTGGAGAGGAGACCACGCAGGAGCAGGTGATCTGGCAGGAGCTGCTGCCCGTAGGGGAGCCAGGTTGGAGCAGTTTTCTCCTGAGGGATGGACCCCGTGGTACGGACCCATATCTGGAGCAGTTCTGGAAGAGCTGCTGCCTGTGGGAAGCCCACGCCGGATCAGTTCGTCAAGGACTGCATCCCGTGGGTGGGACCCCACAGCACAGGGGACGAGAGTGACCGAGAAGGAGCGGCAGAGAAGAAGTGCTGTAGACTGACCATAACCCCCATTCCCCCGTTCCCCTGCGCCGCTCGGGGGGAGGAGGTGGAAGAGGGTGGATGGGGGGGAAGGTGCTTTTGGTTTCTTTCCTTTGTTTCTCACTTCTCTAGCTTGTTAGTAATGAGCAATAAATCTTACTATCTGTCTTCTTATGCTGAGTCTGGTTTGCCCGTTACACTAATTATTGCATGATTTTCTCGTCCTTATCTCAATCCTTGAGCCCCTTTCACATATTTTCTCCCCATTCCTCTTTGAGGAGGGGGAGTGAGAGAGCGGCTGTGGTGGAGCTCGGCTGCCCACTCGAGCGGAACCACGACAGAGGGCTAGGGAAGTGATTGTCCTCCTGAACTCGGCTCTGGTGAGGCTGCACCTCAAGTACTGTGTTCAGTTTTGGGCCCCTCACTACAAGAAGGAAATGGAGGTGCTCTTGCAAGTCCAGAGGAGGGCAATGAAGCTGTTGAGGGATCTGGAGAACAAGTCTTATGAGGAGTGGCTGAGGGAGTTGAGTTTGTTCAGCCTGGAGAAAAGGAGGCTCAGGGGCGACCTTATCACTCTCCCTAGATACCTTAAACGAGGCTGTAGCGGTGGGGATTGGTCTGTTCTCCCACGTGCCTGGGGACAGGATGAGGAGGAATGGGCTTAAGTTGTGCCAGGGGAGGTTTAGGTTGGATGTTAGGAAAAACTTCTTTACCAAAAGGGTTGTTAGGCATTGCAATGGGCTGCCCAGGAAACTGGATGAGTCCCCATCCCTGGAGATTTTTAAAAGATGTTTAGATGCTGAGCTTAGAAATATGGTTTAGTGGAAGACTTGTTAGTGTTAGGTCAGAGGTTGGACTAGGTGGTCTTGAAGATCTCTTCCAACCTAGACAATTCTGTGATTCTGTGATTTCATTACGTTTCTCCCCACCCAATTCTCCATCCTGTCTAGGTCTCGTGGGATGGCAGCACAGCCTTCTGGTGTGTCAGCCACTCCTCCCAGTTTAGTGTCATCAGCAAACTTGCTGACAGTGCACTCCATTCCCTCATCCAAGTCACCGATGAATATATTAACTAGTTGGCTGCTCCCAGTACTTGAGGGACTCCACTAGATACAGGCCTCCAACTCGCCTCCACCCCATTGACCACAACCCTCTGGCTTCTTCCCTTCAGACAGATCACAGTCCACCTCACTACCAGATCACCCTTCACACACTTCAGGTTAGCTGCGAGGATGCTGTGTACGGGAGATGGTGTCAAAGGCTTTACTGAAATCAAGATAGACCACATCCACTGCTTTAATATCATCTATCCTCCCACCTATATCCTCATAAAAGGCTCTCAGTTTGGTCAAGCATGACTTCCCCTTAGTGAAGTCATGTTGACTGCCCCTAATGACACTTTTATCCTTGATATACCTGGAGACAATGCCAAAGCTAAGTTTTTCCATCAGCGTTGCAGGGATGGAGGTGAGGCTGACTGGTCTATAGTTACCTGGGTCATCCTTCTTTCCCTTTCTGAAGACTGGAGTAAAATTTGCTTTCCTCCAGTCCTCAGGTAACATTCCTGATGCCCATTACTTTAAAAAGATAATGGATAATGGCCTAGCAATGACTTCCACCAACTCCCTCAGCTCCTGGCATGAGCATGTTGAGCATCCCATCATGATCAGTAGATTTATGGACATCCAGAGATGTTTATTTTTCTTCTAAACAAAACCATATCTGCAATGCACACACCAGTTGGCAGACACATGCAAGTACATCCCTGCAGTGATACCGGTCCCTATAGGTCCAAATGTCCATCTGTGTGGGTGCATGGAAGAGCAGCTCTGTGACTTTATCATGCAGTTTAGGTATACATAATTTCCAGTGAGCACAGGGAGATGGTTTCACATGAGGAAAAACCATTGATACACTCACAATATTACTTGGTACACCTGATATATTTTAGAGGTATTAATTTATTGCAAACAGAGATATGAGTCCTTCATCTTCTTGGCTAGATACACACAGCATTTCCTGTGACAGAAAACCCCAGAGAACCCCAAAGTGCACCCCCCATCCCCATGATATGGCTGCAAGTGCCCCCTGAAAAAGAATAAAAGCAGCCGTGTGCAAGGCTCCTGTGCCCTTGCCCCGTGGCAGCTCTATCAGGTCTGGGTGCAGATCACCGTGGCATACGTCGTGGTGTCGCTCATGTGCTGCACGGGAGGAGGCTTTAGGGAGAAATGAAACCCTGTTACTTCAGCTGCTGACTGTGAGCCCTGCACAATGAGCGGGCACCAGGCTGCAGGAGTGCAGAAAGGAGCTGTGCACAGCTGTGCCACGACTCACCCTGTCCCGTCGAACATGGGCGATCATGGAGTCTGTGGGGCAAAAAAATACACACCATGAGCCCTTGCTGATTGGAGGGGGGTGAACCCCCACGAGATTTGGGCATCAGCTGCCTGGGGTTAACACTCAATGCCTGACCCTCCCATCACCCTGATCTGGGATGTGCATTAAGCAGCAGTGGAGCACAGAAGCTGAAGTTTTGGTGTCTTTCCACTATTCAGTGGCATCTCCTCTCTGCACAGCCAGCACACCGTGCAAACTGCTCTGTGCAAGCGTGGGTAAACAAGGTCGTGCTGCAACTTGTGCTAAGTGCACATCAGGTGGGGATATATCTGTAGCCTGTCACACAACCACAACATCCTCCCTTGGCTGCTGCCTGTGGTTTCAGAATGAGCTATAAAATGTTTTCCCCAGCAGTGCAAGGAAACAGAGCAACAGCTTTCTTTGCTGTGACGTGCTTTGTGTAGTTCTTGAAGCAGAAATGACACTGAAGAGAAACTGAAGAAAGGACAAAAACAGAGGCTGAGGAAGGGGAAATGCAGCCTGAGGCTAGAGCCGGTGTGGAAGGACCCCCCAAGCAAATGGGCTTTGTCCCTGGGAGCACTGGAATGCTGCCATGTCCCTTGTGCAGCCAGCAGCCACGCTCTGCATGCAAGGAAGAAGTAGGACATGAAGTGCTGGAGAGAAATGTGCCCTTGATGAACAGGCAGGGAATTTGTATATCCCAGTGGGAAATGAAGTGGTAGGATTCCACCTGAGACGGGTGTAGGATTCCGCCAAGGGAGGAGGTAGTACTCACATGTGACTTCGCCATGGTCTGTGGTTTCCATCTGTGGGCTGTCAACGTGTTGCTGCCTGGAGAGGAATGGAATGGTTGTTGGGTGTGCGTTTATGGTGAGGTTGCCACATGAGAAACACACTCGCGTCGTGCTTTCCTACATCATGTGGTGAACTGGAGTGCAGCAAATAGCAAGCCCCATCCTCCCTGCCTCCAGCACAGGGAATGCAGCCACACACACACAGAGAACACTGCCCCTGGCCAAGGAACACTCCAGTGCCCCGCCATTCCCCCAACTCCTTCCTGCAAACCCCACAGCCAGCAGCCCTTGGTGCTCACCTTGGACATCTCCCTCTGCAGACACCTGCAAGAAGAACAGGGGCTGAGGTGCACAGGCCAAGGTGCTGACCAGCCCTGGCTCCCATCTCGGGGCTGGGGGACGAAGGCTGAAGCTCCCCAGCTCCCTCAGCAGCCTCCCCAGATGGGCTGCCCACAGCCATCACCTCCAGGCACCGTCTGCCCCAGCTGTGCACCCCCAGATTCCCCCCAACACCTTTCCCACTGCACCAGACCCGCAGCAGGACCCCCATGGCCTCAGCCTTTCCCCCGCCTTCCCCAACTCCCTCACCTTTCCTGATGGCAAACCAGCTGCCTGCAGCCAGGAGGACAAGGCCAATGGCCACCACTGCCAGCACCATGGTTTGGGGGAGGGCGTGTGGGATCAACGCATGTGGAGCTGGGAGAGAGAGGGTATGAGGGCAGCGGGGTGTGATGGGGAGAGGCAGGGAGCAGGACGTGCCCGTGCAGCTGGCACAGCTCCTGCCTGGTGAAGATCCTGCTTGTCCCCATGCCCTTCGGAAGGCAGCACAGCACGCCCACACCCCATGCTCGGGTTTCTGGGGCTGTAGGAGGGAATCACTCACCTGGGGGTGATGGACTTGCTGGGGAGCTCACCACATTGCCTGGCAGGACAAAAGGACAGGCTTAGTGTCTACAGTGCACCCAGATCCTTCCCAGAATAAGCCTCAGCCCCATGGCCACATCCCCCCACCGACAGGCAGCACCAACCCCAGGGGAGGCATAAAAGTGCCCGTGGCTCTTGTGCCAACATGGGCCCCCATGGATCTGCTGTCTAAATTCCCTTGTGAGTGGTTAAGTATAGCTTGGCCAAGGTGTGCCTGGCGATTAAATATGGCACCACCACTCTCATCTGTCTGTGATTGTGGGGGCTAGAGGATCACACAATCACAGAATGGCCAAGGTTGGAAGGGACCTCTGAAATTCATGGAGTCCAGCCTTCTGCTGAGCAGGATCAGCTGGGACAGACTGCACAGAGTGGCATCCAGGTGGATTTGGAATATCTCCAGAGGAGACTCCACAGTATCTCTGGGCAGCCTGTTCTAGTGCTCTGTCACCTTCCCAGTAAAGAAATGCCCCTCATATTCAGATGGAACATTCTGTGCTCCCATTTGGGCCTGTTGTCTCTCACCCCTTCCCTGGGCACAACTGAAAATACACACACAGATCACACAGAATCTCTAGGTTGGAAGAGACCTCAAGATCATCGAGTCCAACCTCTAACCTAACACTAACAGTACCCACTAAACCATATCCCTAAGTTCTACATCTAAACGTCTTTTGAAGACTTCCAGGGATGGTGACTCCACCACCTCCCTGGGCAGCCCGTTCCAGTGCCTAACAACCCTTTCAGTAAAGAAATTCTTCCTAACATCTAACCTAAAACTCCCCTGGCGTAACTTTAGCCCATTCCCCCTCGTCCTGTCCCCAGGCACATGGGAGAACAGGCCAACCCCCACCTCGCTACAGCCTCCTTTAATGTACTTATACAGAGCAATAAGGTCACCCCTGAGCCTCCTCTTCTCTAGGCTGAACAAGCCCAGCTCCCTCAGCCGCTCCTCATAGGACTTGTTCTCCAGGCCCCTCACCAGCTTCGTCGCCCTTCTTTGGACCCGCTCAAGCACCTCGATGTCCTTCTTGTAGCGAGGGGCCCAAAACTGAACACAGTACTCGAGGTGCGGCCTCACCAGAGCCGAGTACAGGGGGACAATCAGTTCCCTAGCCCTGCTGGTCACACTGTTTCTGATACAAGCCAGGATGCCGTTGGCCTTCTTGGCCACCTGAGCACACTGCTGGCTCATATTCAGCCGACTGTCCACCATCACTCCCAGGTCCTTCTCTGCCTGGCAGCTCTCCAACCATTCCTCTCCCAGCCTGTAGCTCTGCTTGGGGTTATTGCGCCCCAGGTGCAGGACCCGGCACTTGGCCTTGTTGAACTTCATACAGTTGACCTCAGCCCATCGGTGCAGCCTATCCAGATCCTCCTGCAGAGCCTTCCTACCCTCGAGCAGATCGACACATGCGCATAGCTTGGTGTCATCTGCAAACTCACTGAGGGTGCACTCAATGCCGTCATCCAGATCATTGATGAAAATGTTAAAAAGGACCGGCCCCAGCACCGAGCCCTGGGGGACGCCACTAGTGACTGGTCTAAACAGGCTGTTTAGCCTGGAAAACAGGCTAAACAGGCTCAGTTCTCTTGGCTCCGGACCTCTGATCATCTTTGCAGCCCTCCTCAGGGCTCTCTCCAGTAGTTCTATGCCCCTCTTATACTGGAGAACGCAGAATTGCACCAAAATGCTTCCTGTTACATCCAGAGAAATGATTTCTTCCCAGGAGCTCTCAACCAGAGAACAAATTCCCTCTCCCTTGCCATCACCACCCCACACACACCTCTCTTCAGTCACCCATCCCCACGCTCAACCTCACCTGGGGAGCTGTAGATGTCCTTGGTGGTCACGCCAGCACCTGCACCTTGGGGCACAGAGGGTTTTGTTTAGAGGGAGTGAGAGCTGGGGCACCCACACGCTTTTGCCCATGACCCTGCTGCTGGGTCCTTGCCATGTCCTCCCTGCTGTGTCCTTGCCCAGCTCATGACAGTCATCCCACTTGCCCTGCCATAGGCTCATCAATGCACAGGGCAGACCTTGGAGCATCCCTGGCTCATCCTGCATTCATCCACATCCCAAGCCCTTGCTCTCTGTTCATGAGCCCTGCACAGCCCCATGTCTGCAGTAGAGGTGGTGCTGCAGGGACAGGGGGACCCCTTGAGAGCAGTTTTCTCTCATGTCTGCCTCTGAGGAGAGGGAACACTCCCATGGGGGAAGAACCCCAGAGCCTGCTGCAGCACACAGCTCCAGCCTCTGCACAGCCATGGGGTAGCAAGTGCCTCCGTCCCTTCTCACCCCTCCAGCCCGGGAAAGTGTCTCACCAGGGACATTCAGGATGCGGCCAAAAATGAGGGCAGATCTCCTCCTTTGTTTCATCTCATTTCTCTTCTTGTAGCCGCATGTGTATCTTCCTGCGCTTCTTGACATGATGTTCAGGACCGCGAAGTAGAAAAGCTGCCTTTTCTGGGCTTTCTGGCTTTACAGCTCCTTCCCATCCTTGCAGAAGATGATTTGTCTTACAGGTGACACCACAGGGAGAATACACAGAAGCACAACTGTGGTACCTGGCTGAGCAGAAGTAGAGTTCATTTGGAGAGCAGGAGCCAGGAGATCCCCTGCAGGAGACACAGCAGTGAAGGGCTGCCATAGGGCAGAGCTCACAGTGGTTGGGCTTCCAAGTGCCCTTGGTCTGGGAGGGAAGGACTCACGAGTACCTGGGGAGCTGCAGATGTCCTGGGAGTTCATGCTGCCACCTGTACCAAGGGGCAGAGAGGGATTTTCTGAGAGGGGCAGTGTCCGGGCTCATCCTGATGCCCCTGCCCAAATCCTCACTGCTTATCAGGCATCATCACACTTGCATGTTCTCATACTGTACCTCACAGAATCACACAGAATCACAGAATCACAGAATTCCTCTTCAATATGCCCTCAAACAATGCCACTTCCAATCCCATTATGGATGGATTTCCTATTCCAGGTTAGGCCCATATCTCTGTAAAGACCTCAGCAGTCCTAGAGCAACACTCCAGACAATTTATGGTGCTGGAGAAGTGTGCCCCTTGCTCAGCTACGTATTATACTTGGAGGAAGCCATCCCCATCCTGCTTTCCCCAGAGAAACTCTGCCCCACATTGCTGCACACCTTCCCCGCGCATGTTGTCCCCATCCTCCCCTGTGCCTACCACGGGCTTGTCCTGCCCCCAGCAGCAGCCCTCCAGCCCTCAGCCCCCACACCCAGCAATATCCCAACTCACAGAGCACAAGCAGCAGGATGGCAGAGCCAGAAGGAGACAGCCTTGCCCATGGCGCCTGCCACAGCATCTTTTGGGGTGCTGTTTTTGGGGAGCAGCGTCTGCTTCGAGTTTCTGCTTTTCTCTGAGCTGGGGACGGTGGGGCAGAGGCTTGCGGTTCAGCTGGGAGCTGTGCTGTAGGCTTGCTGTCGCCACCTGAGCCTGGCCCACAGACAGAGGCTCTCATCAGTGGGGGCCTTGCCTAAGAACCTGCTACATCCGCTGCTTTTGTTGAGCCCACACACTTTTTTCTGTCCTCGCACACACTGCAGCACACGCTAGTTTTACTTGTATCTCAGCGGCAACATTGTCCCTGTAAAGAGCTCCTGCTCCTTGTTCCCACTAGGATTTGCCCTCGTCTGACCACATCACTCTGCTTCTCTTCAATATCTAGACAAATGATGGCATCAGGGGAATCCTGCACCAAGGCCAAAGTGACGCCAGAGCTCTGGCGCAGCTGCCAAGGCTGTGGGCAGATTTCTCCTTCATCCTGTTGGTGAATCAGCTGATGAAGAACTCTCAGGGAGTCTCAGCTTGGGCCATAGTGCTGCCAGCACAGCACTGTGGGAGCCATCTGCACCCACACTTTGACCCTCATGCGACCACACAACAACCAGGAAAGGCAGAGGCTTCGTCCTAAAGGCACCTGAGCTCCCCCATGCTGCTCTCTCAATTCCCTTCCTCAAAGGAAGGTGCTGAGCCAAGGGAAGCAGAGCAGTGGCAGCACATCCCTTGGGCATGCTGCCCCAGCTGCCTTGAACCCAACAGCAGCGGGAGTCTGACAAATGTGTGGGGGTCATGCTCTGAGCATGGGGGAGCGGGCTTGGGACAGCATAGAGCCCAGGGGGACATCAGAGCTCCATGGGGACAGGGACGTCTCCAGGCTGCCTGGCCTCACAAGCACTGTGGCTGCATCTCTCCAGGAGGACGGCGATGATGGGGGCAGACAGCAGCAGGAGCAGGCTGAGGGCAGAGCGCAGGATCCAGACCTCCAGGGGCATGGCTGACCCTGGGAGAGAGGAGGAACACAGTGTGGTCAAGGCAAGCTTTGGAGGACGGCTGTGCTGGGAAGGGCTGATGAGCAATGTCTCACCTCTGGAAGGGAGCTGGGCCTTGTGTGAGAGGCTGCTGCCTGTGGGAGACATGTACATGCTGTGAGTTTCTGGAGCTCTGTGCTGGGACAATCCCAGATGCTGAGCAGACCCTGAGCTCGTGTCTTGCTTTCTTGAGTACATGGTGAGCATTAACAACTGAGCTCATGTAAATTCCCAGACACAGGGTAGTAAAAGTGTGAGGGAGAGCTTGGAGCAGTAGTGGCACAGGCCAGGGCCTACTGATATCCCCAGCCCTTGATTTTGTTTACATGGGCACTGCAGAGCCCCATATCACAGCAGAGGTGCTACTGCAGGTACAGGGGAACTCTTGAGGCAGTTCTCTGTCCAGGGTCTGCTGTGGAGTAGGGGGAACACTCCTGAGGGGGAATCACACCTGAGCCATGCCCTGTATGATGAAGCACACAGCTCCAGCTTCTGCACTGTCCACATCCCACTGCCCCCACAGCCCTGATGAAGGGTGGTGTCTCACCTGGCACAGACAGGGTCCAAGGAGCACTGAAAGGAGAGCACCCAAACTGACTGAGGACTGGCCATGAGGACACGGAGCATTCCCTTCATTCCCAGGGAAGTCTGTGGTCTAACAGAGCCTGGAGGAGACATATCACCTCATCAGCTGACAATATTGCAGACAGCTGTGGAGGAAGCTGCGTCCTGTAGTCTGAGGGGAATGAAGAAAGTTTTTGAGGCCTTGGGACGGTTGGTGAAAGAGTCTGGAGCACAAGTCCCTTTCTCTTCCCTCCATCCCTTCTGGGGTGGTGACATTGTATGCAATAGAAGGATCTGGTCCATAAATGCTTGGCTCCGTGACTGGTGCTACAGGCCCAACTTTGGGTTATTTGGTAATGGCTGGTGTTATAAGACACCAGGCCTGAGAGGAATACTTGGGAAAGGTTTATCTCACAGGGTCCAGAGTGTTCTGGGACAGCAATTAGGAGGGCTCATTTGGAGAGCTTCAAGTTACATCCGCAGGTGGATGGGGTTGTAGCAGGGCTTGTAGCAGTGGGGCAGTGCCCCCGCAGACATGAAGACCAGGAGGCCTCCCACTCCTCATGGGGTGAAATCAGCGTGCTCAGCTCCTTCCCTGAAGTGCCTGGACACAAATGCATTCAGCATGTTGAATAAGGAGGAGAAGTTGGAAAACTCTGTTCGGTCAGAAGACTGAGATCTGGTGGCAGTTACAGAGACATGGTGGGACAGCTCACATGGCTGGAATGTGGTCATGGATGGCTATGTCCTGCTCAGGAAGACAGGCCAGCAAGGTGAGTTGGTGGAACTGCTCTTTTCATGAGAGAGCAACCCCATTGTATTGAGTACTGTCCAGGGGTAGATGAGGAGCGAGTTGAGAGTCTGTGGGTGAGAATTAAGGGGCAGGCTGGCATGGGGTTTGCTGTTGTGCGTGTCTGTTACAAGCCACTAGACCAGGATGAGGAAGCTGACGAGGCCTTCTACAGGCAGCTGAGAACAGCCTCTTGATCACAGGCCCTGGTTATCATGGAGGATTTCAACTACCCTGACATTTGCTGACAGGCCTACTCAGCCAGTCACCCACAGTCCAGGAAGTTCCTCCAGTACTGGTTCCTCCAGTGCATTGATGATAACTTCCTGATGGAAATGGTGAACGTGCCAACTGGGAGAGGAGTGCTGCTAGATCTTGTCGTCACCAACAACAGGGGTTGGTTGATTCTGAATCACAGAATCACAAATTTAAACACCAAGTTAAGTGCGTGTGTCGATCTGCTCAAGGGTAGGAAGGCTCTGCAGGAGGATCTGGATAGGCTGCACCGATGGGCTGAGGTCAACTGCATGAAATTCAATAAGGCCAAGTGATGGGTCCTGCACCTGGGGAGAAATAACCCCAAGCAGAGCTACAGGCTGGGAGATGAGTGGTTGGAGAGCTGCCTGGTAGAGAAGGACCTGGGAGTGATGGTGGACAGTCGGCTGAATATGAGCCAGCAGTGTGCTCAGGTGGCCAAGAAGGCCAACGGCATCCTGGCTTGTATAAGAAGCAGAGTGGCCAGCAGGGCTAGGGAGGTGATCGTCTCCCTGTACTCGGCTCTGGTGAGGCCGCACCTCGAGTACTGTGTTCAGTTTTGGGCCCCTCGCTACAAGAAGGACATGGAGGTGCTTGAGCGGGTCCAGAGAAGGGCGACGAAGCTGGTGAGGGGCCTGGAGAACAAGTCCTATGAGGAGCAGCTGAGGGAGCTGGGCTTGTTCAGCCTGGAGAAAAGGAGGCTCAGGGGCGACCTTATCACTCTCCCTAGATACCTTAAACGAGGCTGTAGCGGTGGGGATTGGTCTGTTCTCCCACGTGCCTGGGGACAGGACGAGGGGCAATGGGCTAAAGTTGTGCTAGGGGAGTTTTAGGTTAGATGTTAGGAAGAATCACAGAATCACAGAATCACAGAATCACAGAATTTTCTAGGTTGGAAGAGACCTCAAGATCATCGAGTCCAACCTCTGACCTAACACTAACAGTCCCCAGAACTTCTTTAAAGAACTTCTTTACTGAAAGGGTTGTTAGCACAGGCTGCCCAGGGAGGTGGTGGAGTCACCATCCCTGGAAGTCTTTAAAAGATGTTTAGATGTAGAGCTTAGGGATATGCTTTAGTGGGGACTCTTAGTGTTAGGTCAGAGGTTGGACTCGATGAACTTGAGGTCTCTTCCAACCTAGAAATTCTGTGATTCTGTGATTCTGTGAAGTGGGAGGAGATAAAGTGGACGTCCAAAAGGCTGTGGTGGGAGCCCTTGGGCCCATGCGTACAGGCCCAGCTGTGCCTCTGGTGCTTCACTGCAGGCGGGGAACAAGGCCTGGCTGGGAGCCTCTGGCAGGAAAGACCAGGAGAAAGTTAAGGTCATCCTCTTTACTTCTGGAGCGGGGCTGTTGAGGATTAGAAGCCCATGATCCTCCAAATGAAAACAGAAGAGTGATGGGCAGTCATGCCCAAGAGAGTTGAAGACCAGTGGGTGCAGATGGCTCCCACAGTGCTGTGCTGGCAGCACTATGGCCCCAGCTGAGACTCCCTGAGAGTTCTTCATAAGATGATTCACCAACATTCATCAATGGGATGAAGGAGAGATCTTCCCACACCCTTGGCAACTGCCCCAGAGCTCTCAAGTCACTTTGACCTTGGTGCAGGATGCCCCTGGCACAACTATTGGTATGGAGATTGAAGAAAAGCGGAGTGACCTGGTCAGAAGAAGGCAAAGAACATGGGGACAAAAGGCAGGAGGGCTTTGCAAGGAAGATGCTGCCCCTGAGACACAGGAAAAAATAGACAAACAGAGCATGCTGCTGTGTGCGAGAGGACAAAAATAACAGCGGGTCCTCAACAAAAGCAGCGGATGTAGCAGGGGCTGAGGCATGGCTGTCACTGATGAGAGACGCTCAGTGTGGGCCAGGCTCAGGCGGCCACAGCAAGCCCACAGCACAGGTCCCAGATGCACTGCAAGCCTCTGTCCCACCGTCCCCAGCTCACAGCAAAGCAGACACTTGAAGCAGACGCTGCTCCCCAAAAGCAGCACCCCAAAAGATGCTGGGGAAGGCGCCATGGGCAAGGCTGTCTCCTTCTGGCCCTGCCGTTCTGCTGCTGACGCTCTGTGAGTTGGGGCATTGCTGGGTGTGGGGGCTGAGGGCTGGAGGGCTGCTGCTGGGGGCAGGACAGGCCCGTGGTGGGCATGGGGGAGGATAGGGACAGTGTGCGAGATACAGTCGTGCTTAACTGCAGGGCAGAGTTGTTTTGGGGAAGGCAGGAGGTCACTGCCCCTCTGTGCAGGGCAGGCATGCAGAACTGCAGGACAAAGTTGCGTCTGGGGAAGGATGAGTTGGGATTGCTTCCTCCAGCTACGATGCAGATCTGAGAAAGGGGCACACTTCTCCAGTACTAAAAGTTTGTCTGGAGCTTTTGTGTGAGACTTTCAGGATGCTAGATTCCTTAGAGATCCTGGGCACTCATACGGGAATATAAAGCACATCCAGACCAGGCTTGGGATGGTGCCAAGTGTGCAGATGAAGCAAATCGCAATTGGAAATGTGCGGGTGGGAAGTCCCCTGTTCGGGCAGGACTGAGCAACTGGGATGTGAGCAGGGAGGTGGGGGTGAGCTGGGTCTCTGCCCCTCTAAGCAAAGCCCTCTCTGCCCCATGCTGCAGGTGCTGGCGTGACCACCCAGGACATCTGCAGCTCTCCAGGATTGCAGGAGCATGGAGGTGGGTCCCAAAAATGAACGTGTTGTGGGGAAGGAGATGGGAAGAGAGAAGGGGATTATTCCCTCACTATTCCCCCTGGAAACCCCAGGACAGCAGACACCTCCAGCCTTGGCATGCAGTTGGTTTTGCCACCTGGCAGTCACTAACGCTTGCCTGGGGAATCCCTCTGCCTTCTCTCCAGGTAACGACCAGACTCCAGTCCTGTACCTCAACTCTTCCAGTGCCAAGGAGGGGGAAATAATTTTCTTTCAGTGTGCCATTGATTGGCAGTTTCCTGCTACACGAGTTGTCTTCTGCAAGAATGGGCAGGAGGAGTTCAGCCTGAAAGCCCAGCAGGGCAAGGTCATCTATGCTCTGGTCCTGAACATCACCTCGAGAAGTGCTGGGACGTACAAGTGTGGGTACCAGCAGAGGAATGAGAGCAACTGGGTGAGGAACTCTGCTCTCAGTGCTCCCCAGACCTTGTCTGTGGCAGGTGAGACATGGCCCCAGGGTGTTGAGGGTAAAAGTTTTCGGAAAACTGCTGGGGCTGGAGCTGTGTGCTGCAGCAGGCAGGGCATGGCTCTGGGTTGGTTCCCCCTCGGGAGTGTTCCCTCTCCTCAGAGGCAGCCCCTACAGAGAGAAAGCTGCTCTCAAGGGCTGTCCCCATAACTGCAGCAGCAGCTCGGCTGAGGCATGGAGCTGTGCAGTGCCCATGCAGAGAGAGCAAGAGCTGGGGATGTTGATGGACCCTGGGATTTTCCAAGATCTGCCCTGTACATTGATGAGCCTATGGCAGGGGAAGTGCTGTGATTGTCATGAGACAGGCTATAGCCTGTACATCAGCAACAGTGTGGGATGGTTCCAGAAGGGAGACCACAGTGGTGCTGGTTTGAGACACAGAAAGGTGCCTGCTCAGCAAGAACAAACAGGAAGAAAAAGGACTCGGGTGTGGCGGTGTGCCAGGTCTTGGCCCCACTAAGAAAAACCCCTTTTGCCCCAAGGTGCAGGTGCTGGTGAGACCATCACTGATATCCAGAGCTCCCCAGGTGAGGACAAGCATGAGGGTGTGCCAGCTGCATGGGCACATCCTGCTCCCTGCCTCTCCCCATCACACCCCGCTGCCCTCACACCCTCTGTCCCCTGGCTCCCCATGCCCGGCTCCCGCACACCCTCCCCACAGCCATGGTGCTTGCAGTGGTGCCTCTCATCCTCATCCTCCTGTCTGCAGGCAGCTGGTTTGCCATCAGGAAAGCTGAGGGAGAGGGGGAAGGCGGGGGGAAGGCTGAGGACGTGGGTGTCCTGCTGCGGGCCTGGTGCAGTGGTAGAGGATTTTGGGGGAACCTGGGGGTGCGCAGCTGGGGCAGACGGTGCCTGGGGGTGACGGCTGTGGGCAGCCAAGCTGGGGAGGCTGCTGAGGGAGCTGGGGAGCTTCAGCCTTCATCCCCCAGCCCCGAGATGGGAGCCAGGACTGGGCAGCCTGTTTGTGCCAGGTGATATATGGCCCAAGGGTGGTTTGAACAGAAGGGATGGGGATACTGCAGAGGCTGGAGCTGTGTACTGCAGCAGGTAGGGCATGGCTGTCGTGTAGATCCACCATGGGAGTGTTCCCTGTCCTCTAAGGCAGCCGCTAGAGAAAGAGCTACTCCCAGACGTGCCCCTTTCCCTCCTGCAGCACCTCTGCAGCAGAGATAGGGCTGCATCGGGCACTGAAATTGAGAACAAGGGCTGGGGTTGTCTGTGGACCCTGGGGTGTTCCACTACCGCTCTAGGTTGTCCCTCTAACCTTTACAAATCTGTGTCTGGGAACATACATGGAAAGGCTTGCTCATGTTCCCTGTGTGCTCAAGGAAGCAAGACATGAGCTCAGCATCTCCTCAGCATCTGGGATTGTCCTAAAACGGACTTCAAGGGACTCACGGCATGTTCATGTCTCCCACAGGAAGCAGCCCCTCACACAAGGCCCAGCTCCCTTCCAGAGGTGAGACATCGCTCATCAGCCCTTCCCAGCACAGCCGTCCTCCAAGGCTTGCCTTGGCCACACTGTGTTCCTCCTCTCTCCCAGGGTCAGCCATGCCCCTGGAGGTCTGGATCCTGCGCTCTGCCCTCAGCCTGCTCCTGCTGCTGTCTGCCCCCATCATCACCCTCCTCCTGGAGAGATGCAGCCACGGTGCCAACGAGGCCAGGCAGCCTGGAGACGTCCCTGTCCCCATGGAGATCTGATGTCCCCCTGAGCTCCATGCTGTCCCCAGCCTGCTCCCCCATGTTCAGAGCACGACCCCCACCATGGCTAGGCTCCCGCTGCCATTGGGTTGAAGGCAGCTGTGGCAGCATGCCCAAGGGATGTGCTGCCACTGCTCTGCTTCCCTTGGCTCAGCGCCTGCTCTCTGCTCCCATCAAGGATTACCACTGGATCGCAGACCCTCCCAGCTGGGTTCAAACCCAGCACCCACATGGCTGCCCTGCCTGCTCTCAGAATCACATCTACATCACAGGATCCATCTCTGCATACCAGAAAAACACGAGGGGATGGAGTCACAGCTGCACCCCCAGGCAGCCATGCTCTGCAGCTCCTGCATCACTCCAGCACCTCCCTGTGCCCAAGGTGGTGCTGGCCGCAATGGGCACATCCCCAAGTGATTACAGTGCCCCCTCTCAAGGCACCTTGGTGGGTATTGGTCCTGTGGGAGGCAAGTTATAAAGGATTGGTTCAGAATGAACCAGCTGATGTTGCTGCTCTGTATTTCAGAGGGAATCGAGAGAGCAGAGCTGGGAGAGCTGCTCTATGACTGCCATATGGGGCCATGTGTCCTGCGAGGGAGCTGCTGTTCCCTTTGCCCTGCCACCCAAGAGTTCCCCTACCTACTGGCATTGCCCTGGCAGATGTGTCATGGAAAACTGCCTGAGATCCCAGGATGGCTGACGCCATGT
Organism: Anas acuta; assembly: GCF_963932015.1. Lineage (NCBI taxonomy): Eukaryota > Metazoa > Chordata > Aves > Anseriformes > Anatidae > Anas > Anas acuta. Next base: position 1,762,359 of record NC_089008.1, on the reverse strand, counting down.
AGAGGTCCAGGGGGTGGCCTTGCCTGGCACTCTGCACCCCATGCCCACCCATCCCTGTGCTGGATCTTCTGTCTCTCAATGCACCATCTCCAGGAGACAGCCCTGAGCAGGGACATTGTGCACGGGGGCATCCAGCTGTGGGCCAGGTGGGGACGGGGTCTCAGCATGGCTGGCCCCAACACCCACAGCCCATCCCCAGCCTTGCACTATGGGCTTTTAGCCATCCCACACCAATACCAAGAAGGAGCCAAGGTGTCCCTTCTCTGCAGCTCCCAGTGCTGACATCTGGGGCCTTGGTGTGCAGTGGGGGACTTTGGGATAAGATGGGTTCAGGCAGGAGAGGAGCTGCTCAGCTGGGAGGCACGAGGATGCAGGACTGCATGGATAGAATAGGGGATAGGAAAATGGGTTCAAAGCTCAGCAAGAGCTGCTTGGAGGCAGAGCAGGAGGGGACGTGGGTTTCAGACTCCTTCCTGCAACCACAGTCCCTCACCTCCCATGCCTTCATCAAAGCACTTGTCCCACAGCTTTCTTCAAGCCCATGCATGCATGTTTCACAGCACAAGCCTCCAGGATACTCTTCCTCAAAGGGAATATACAGAGTTAGGTGGACGGAGCTACTCCCTCATTCCCATACAGCCTCCAAACCTCCCTGGTGAGCGAATCGCACTGTGGTGCCAGCTGCGAAATTTCTGAGGGTAACCCCTGACCAGCATCCTGAGAGTAATGAAGATATTGAATGGAATTCGATGTAATTAGGAAGAATTTAGGAAGAACTTCTTTACGAAAAGTGTTGTTAAAAATTGGAATGGGCTGCCCATGGAGGTGGTGGAGTCACCATCCCTGGAGGCCTTTAAAAGACATTTGGATGTAGAGCTTAGTGATATGGTTCAGTGGAGGACTTGTTAGTGTTAGGTCAGAGGTTGGACTCAATGATTTTGAGGTCTCTTCAAACCTAGAAATTCTGTGATTCTGTGATTCTGTAATTTGGATCCCTGGAGTACACTACCAGTTAGCAGCCTTCAGCTAATGTGGTGCAATTGCCTAAAGTAACTAGGAAAATAAAACTAACATTCATGTTTTAAAGAAAATGTATAGCACTGAAGAGGCTTTCAGGGTTAGGCGTAGCTGCATTACCTAAGCGTTCCCTACGCTTCCAACCTTAGATGCTATCACACTGGGGGAACCTGGTGTGCTAGCTCTAAGGAACAGCACAGAGCATAGAGTGGAGTGGAGACACTGCAGCTAGGCTCTGTGCCAGGTGGAGACTCGATTGTTCTTGTGCACACTGAGAAAGACAAGCCACACTTTTTGCGACCCTCAGCCAAGGACCCGTCATGTTTTGACAAATGCTGTACCCTAGTGTACTTTTCCTCATTGTAATATCATTATAATACCAAAACACGCCTCCATCCCAAAAGCTACCTGCCTCCAATGTGCGACCACCCCTCACTGAGCATGCACTCTGAATTTCTCGGTGCCTTTTACTTTAACCGAAATGGGAGAACATTTCACCAATCATAACTAAGATATGCTTGACTAGAGTCACTCAAGCTCCACCTAAAAGATAGAAAATAATATAAATTGGCCTAAGAGAGAGGGGATGTTGGGGAAGATACCACTGTCAGGGGAGATACCACCCCAAGGGAATACACCATCCTGAGGACCTCCCGACTCCTGGGATCAGTTGTCGGTCTGAGCTTCTCTTCCACCCTTTGCCCCCATTGGGATGCCTTTGGGTGAGATTTGAACACTTGGTTATACTGTGTGTCTCTGCAGAAACTTTGAAATCTCTATAGAGTCTTTGTGCCTTTTAACACATTAATTTCCAGGCTGTGCGCCTGTTTCACCTATGTCACCTGTGTATTTCGTGCATGCTAGCTTGCTTTTGCAAACAGTAACTATGGCTGGCAATCCAAAGAACCTGCATACCTGTTGCTGTAATAAATCGCACTTGAATGCATTGTTCCTACCCATGATAGTGTGAAATGTGTTCATCTGATTCATGTCAATATGGAACAATCCTAGGGCCACATGATATGACGAAATGTGACCTTCTGTCTTTCATACCCTTGTATAACCACAAGTCTAAGAAAAACAGGGTGGTTAATGCTCTGGTTCTTGTATCTTACAAAGGAATGTTCCAGCAATTCGTGTCAATAGGTGATAAGAGAACAAAGGGGTTTCAGAATAACTGCTACCTATTACGACTATTGCATGGGACATTATGCAAGTCATGATATCTGGCCAGGAGATTAAGGAGAAGGGGAAAGCTGAAGGATGACTCAAAGACAAAGCTTGCAGGGGACGCTGCAAAAGTCTCTGACATCCGGCCAAGTCAGACAAAGGAGAAGGAGAAGAACAAAAGCCTGAGTGGAAGACTACAAGCCTTCAGCAAGCGAGACCCACAGAGGGAACACCAGAGACTGATATGCATGCGCCAGTAGGAGGGTTCGGATTCCGGGACCTAATTATAATAACCCTGACTTTTCTCGAAGTAATATTGAATATGTAGGAGTCTAGGAGCATAAAAAGTTACTATTACAATAGTGCTCATTAAACACAACTAGAGTAAGGGTGGTTATACGTTTTTGGTGAATTCCTGACCATGGTAGTTCAGTGCTCTGAATCCAACCAGGCGCCTAATGGTTAATGCGGTATTGGTGAATCTGTGATTGGGATAGTTCAGTACCATGAATCCGACCGGACCCATAACGGTTAATCGGCTACACCCCTTAACACGACACCAGACCACCTGGTTCTGTGTGGGCTCCTCTCCACGGGCTGCAGCTCCGGCCTGAGGCCTGCTCCTGTGGGGCCTCTACATGGGCCACAGCCACCTGCTCCACCAGGGGCTCCACCAGAGGCTGCAGAGTGGAGATCTGCTCCATGTGGGACCCATGGGTGCAGAGGGACAGCCTGCTCCACCAGGGGCCTCTCCACAGGCCACAGGGGAACTTGTGCTGCATGCCTGGAGCACCTCCTGCCCTCCTGCTGCACTGACCTTGGTGCCTGCAAGGCTGGTTCTCATTCTTCCCTCTGCCACCTGTTGATGTCCAGCAGGTTTTCTTCCCTCCTTAAATATGCTCTCACAGAGGTACAATCCACATCAATTTTTGGCTTGTCTTGGCCTGCAGCGGGTCCCTTTTGTGTCTGACACTGGCCCTTTTCAAATAGTGGGCAGCTTCTGGGCTTCTCAACAAGGCCACCACTGCAGACCCCAGCTACCAAACCCTTGCCATGTAAACCCAATACAGCTGTAGAGTGCAGGCCACGGATTGCTTTCCCTTGGAGGGACGTCCAGTACACCTGCAATGGATGGTGCCAGGGGTGCAAACACAGCCCTGCCATTTGCCATGGAGTAATGCAGATGTCTGTAGAACAAGGCGAAGCTCCTGAGCACCTGCAGTGCATTGATGGCAGCCTCACATGGGGCAGCAAAGCAGAGGAAGTCTTGAGAAAGGGACGTAAATCATCTAAATTCTCCTGAAGGCTTGTTGTGCCATTGGCCAAAGTAAGGTCAAGGGAACGGTCCAGGAAATGTGAAACTTGGGTGTAAAATGGCAAGGTGGATGTTGCTATATCTCAGTGGGTGAGGTCAGTGAGGTAACAACTGTGTGCCCACCAGCTAACAAGAAAGAACTACAAGTTATCCTACGCCTTGTGGGTTTCTGGAGAAGGTATAGTGCAGGTTGTAGTGAGCTTCTGAGCCCTCCCTATCGAGTACCGTGACAGAGCACTTTGAAGTCTCTTTGGGGTCTGTTATAGACCGCCGAACAAGGATGAAGAGACAGATGAGGAGTTCTACAGGCAGCTGACAGAAGTTGCGAAATCATTGCTGCTTGTTCTCGTGGGGGACTTCAGCTTCCCTGACATATCCTGGAAGCACAACACAGCCCAGAAAAAGCAGTCTAGGAGGTTTCTGGAGAGCGTGGAAGATAGCTTCCTGACGCAGCTGGTTAGTGAGCCTACCATGGATGGCGCCCCGCTAGACCTTCTCTTCACAAACAGAGAAGGACTGGTGGAGGATGTGATTGTCGGGAGCTGTCTTGGGCAGAGTGACCACGAAATGCTGGAGTTCACTATTCTTGGCGATGCCAGGAAGGGGACCAGTAAAATGGCTGTATTGGACTTCCAGAGGGCTGACTTTGTGCTGCTCAGGACACTGGTTGGTAGAGTCCCTTGGGAGGTGGTTCTGAAGGGCAGAAGAGTCCAGGAAGGCTGGGCACTCTTCAAGAGGGAAATCTTAATGGCGCAGGAACGGTCTGTCCCCACGTGCCCAAAGACGAGCCGGTGGGGAAGAAGACAAGCCTGGCTCACCAGAGAACTGTGGCTTGAGCTTAGGAGAAAAAAAGAGGGTTTATAATCTTTGGAAAAGAGGGCAGGCCACTAGGGAGGACTATAAGGATGTTGCAAGGCTGTGCAGGGACAAAATTAGAAAGGCCAAAGCTCATCTGGAGCTCAGTCTGGCTACTGACGTTAAAGATAACAAAAAATGTTTTTATAAATACATCAACACATAAAGGAGGGCTAAGGAGAATCTCCAGCCTTTACTGGATGTGGGGGGAAACTTAGTTACAAGAGATGAGGAAAAGGCGGAGGTGCTTAATGCCTTCTTCGCCTCAGTCTTTAGCGGCAATACCAGTTGTTCTCTGGATACCCAGTACCCTTAGCTGGTGGAAGGGGATGGGGAGCAGGATGTGGCCCTCTCTATCCACGAAGAAATGGTTTGTGACCCAGTACGGCACTTGGATGTGCACAAATCAATGGGGCCTGATGGGATCCACCCGAGGGTACTGAGAGAACTGGCGGAGGAGATGGCCAAGCCTCTTACCATCATTTATCAGCAGTCCTGGCTATCAGAGTAGGTCCCAGTCGACTGGCGGCTAGCAAACATGACACCCATCTACAAGAAGGGCTGGAGGGTAGGCCCAGGGAACTATAGGCCTGTTAGTTTGACCTCAGTGCCAGGGAAGTTTGTGGAGCAGATTATCTTGAGTGTCATCACACGGCACTTACAGTGCAACCAGGCGATCAGGCCCAGTCAGCATGGGTTTATGAAAGGCAGGTCCAGCTTGACGAACCTGATCTCTTTCTATGACAAAGTGACACGCTGGGTGGATGAGGGAAAGGCTGTGGATGTGGGCTACCTTGACTTCAGTAAGGCTTTTGACGCTGTTCCCCACAACATTCTCCTCAAGAAACTGGCTGCTCATGGCTTGGACTGGCGTACACTTCATTGGGTTAAAAACTGGCTGGATAGCCGGGCCCAAAGAGTTGTGGTGAATGGAGTCAAATCCAGTTGAAGGCAGGTCACTAGTGGAGTCCCCCAGGGCTCAGTACTGGGGCCAGTCCTCTTTAATATCTTTATCGATGATCTGGATGAGGGGATTGAGTGCACCCTCAGCAAGTTTGCAGATGACACAAAGTTCAGATGAAACATCTGCTCAAGGGTAGGAAGGCTCTGCAGGAGGATCTGGATAGGCTGGAGCACTGGGCTGAGGTCAACTGTATGAAGTTCAACAAGGTGAAGTGATGGGTCCTGCACTCGGCACACAACAACCCCAAGCAGAGCTACAGGCTGGGAGATGAGTGATTGGAAAGCTGCCTGGCAGAGAAGGACCTGGGAGGATAATCGTCCGAATATGAGCCAGCAGTGTGCTCAGGTGGCCAAGAAGGACAACAGCATCCTGGCTTGTCTAAGAAGCAAATGGGCCAGCAGGGCTAAGGAAGTGATTGTCCCCCTGGACTCGGCTCTGGTGAGGCCACACCTCGAGTACTCTATTCAGTTTTGGGCCCCTCTCTACAAGAAAGACATGGAGGTGCCCGAGAGAGTTCAGCCTGGAGAAAAGGAGGCTCAGGCATGACCTTATTGCTCTCTCTAGATACCTTAAAGGAGGCTGTAGCAGTGGGGATTGGTCTATTCTCCCACATGCCTGGTGACAAGACGAGGAGGAATGGGCTAAATTTGTGCCAAGGGAGGTTTAGGTTGGATGTTAGGAAAAACTTCTTTACCGAAAGGGTTGTTAGGCATTGCAAAGGGCTGCCCAGGGAAGTGGTTAAGTCCCTGTCCCTGGAGGTTTTTAAAAGATGTTTAGATGTTGAGCTTACAAATATGGTTTAGAGAAGGAGTTGTTAGTGGTAGGTCAGAGGTTGGACTAGGTGATCTTGAAGGTCTCTTCCAACCTAGACGATTCTGTGATTCTGTGATTTCATTACATTTCTCCCCACCCAATTCTCCATCCTGTCTAGGTCTCAATGGATGGAAGCACAGCCATGCACAGTGTACACAGCATGTCAGCCACTCCTCCCAGTTTAGTGTCATCAGCAAACTTGCTGACAGTGCACTCCACTCCCTCATCCAAGTCATTGAAGAATATATTGAATAATACTGGTTCCAGGACCGACCCTTGAGGGACTCCACCAGATACAGGTCTCCAACTCGCCTCCACCCCATTGACCACAACCCTCTGGCTTCTTCCCTTCAGACAAATCACAGTCCATCTCACTACCTGATCGTCCTGACCACACTTCTTCAGTTTAGCTGCAAGGATTCTGTGGGAGATGGTGTCAAAGGCTTTACTGAAATCAAGATAGACCACATCCACTGCTTTAATACCATCATCTATCGCCCTGGCCATTTCCTCGTAAAAGACTCTCAGTTCGGTCAAGCATGACTTCCCCTTGGTGAAGCCATGTTGACTGCCCCTAATGACACTTTTATCCTTGATATGCCTGGAGACAACGCCAAGGCTAAGTTGTTCCATCAGCTTTGCAGGGATGGAGGTGAGGCTGACTGGTCTATAGTTACCTGGGTCATCCTTCTTTCCCCTTTGGAAGACTGGACTAACATTTGCTTTCCTCCAGTCCTCAGGTAACATTCCTGATGCCCATTACTTTAAAAAGATAATGGATAATGGCCTAGCAATGACTTCCACTACCTCCCTCAGCTCCTGGCATGAACATCTTGAGCATCCCATCATGACCCGTGGATTTATGGACGTCCAGAGATGTTTATTTTTCTTCTAAACAAAACCACATCTGCAGCACACACACCACTTGGCAGACACATGCAAGCACATCCCTGCAGTGATACCGGTCCCTATAGGTCCAAATGTGCATCAGTGTGCGTGCATGGAAGAGCAGCCCTGTGACTTTATTACCCAGTTTAGGAATACATAATTTCCAGTGAGCACAGGGAGATGGTTTCACATGAGGAAAAACCATTGATGCACTCACAATATTACTTGGTACACCTGATATAGTTTAGAGGTATTAATATATTGCAAACAGAAATATGAGTCCTTCATCCTCTTGGCTAGATACACACAGAATTTCCTGTGACAGAAAACCCCAGAGAACCCCAAAGTGCACCCCCCAGCCCCATGATATGGCTGCAAGTACCCCCTACAAAAGAATAAAGGCAGCCGTGGGCAAGGCTCCTGTGCCCTTGCCCTGTGGCAGCGCTATCAGGTCTGAGTTTGGGTCACCGTGGCATACGTCGTGGTGTCGCTCATGTGCTGCATCGGACGAGGCTTTAGGGAGAAAAGAAACCCTGTTACTTCAGGTGTGACTGTGAGCCCTGCACAATGTGCGGGCACCAGGCTGCAGGAGTACAGAAAGGAGCTGTGCACAGCTGTGCCACGACTCACCCTGTCCCGTCGAACGTGGGCGATGGTGGAGTCTGTGGGGAAAAAACACACCATGAGCCCTTGCTGATTGGAGGCGGGTGAACCCCTACGACCTTTGGGCATCAGCTTCCTGGGGTTAACACTCAATTCTGGACCACATTTCCTCTCCCATCACCCTGATCTGGGACATGAATTAAGCAGCAGTGGAGCAAAGATGCTGAGGTTTTGGTGTCTTTCCACCATTCTGTGGCATCTCCTCTCTTTGCACAGACAGCACACCTTGCAAAATGCGCTGTGCAGGCGTGGGTAAACGAGGTCATGCTGCAACTTGTGCTAAGTGCACATCAGGTGGGGATATATCTATAGCCTGTCGCCCAACCACAACATCCTCCCTTGGCTACTGCCTGTGGTTTCAGAATGTGCTATAAAATGTTTTCCCCAGCAGTGCAAGGAAACAGAGCCACAGCTTTCGTTGCTGTGATGTGCTTTGTGTAGTTCTTGAAGCAGAAATGACACTGAAGAGAAACTGAAGAAAGGACAAAAGCAGAGGCTGAAGCAGGGGAAATGCTGCCTGAGGCCGGAGCTGGTGTGGAAGGACCCCCCAAGCAAATGGGCTTTGTCCCTGGGAGCACTGGGATGCTGCCATATCCCTTGTGCAGGCAGCAGCCACGCTCTGCATGCAAGGAAGAAGCAGGACATGAGGTGCTGGAGAGGAACCTGCCCTTGATGAACAGGCAGGGATTTTGTATGTCCCAGTGGGAAATAAAGTGGTAGGATTCCACCTGAGACGGGCGCATGGCTTCCGCCAAGGGAGGAGGTAGAACTCACATGTGACTTTGCCGTTGTCAGTGGTTTCCATCTGTGGGCTGTCAACGTGCTGCTGCCTGCAGAGGAATGGAATGGCTCTAGGGTGTGCGTTTGTGGTGAGGTTGCCACATGAGAAACGCACTTGTGTCGGGCTTTCCTACATCATGTGGTGAACTGGAGTGCAGCAAATAGCAAGCCCCATCCTCCCTGTTTCCAGCACAGGGAATGCAGCCACACACACACAGGGAACGCTGCCCCTGCCAAGGAGCACCCGAGAGCCCCGCCATGCACCCAACTCCCTCCCGCATACCCCACAGCCAGCAGCCCTTGGTGCTCACCTTGGGCATCTCCCTCTGCAGGCACCTGCAAGAAGAACAGGGGCTGAGGTGCGCAGGCCAAGGTGCTGCCCAGTCCTGGCTCCCATCTCAGGGCTGGGGGATGAAGGCTGAAGCTCCCCAGCTCCGTCAGCAGCCTCCCCAGCTGGGCTGCACACAGCCATCACCTCCAGGCACCGTCTGCCCCAGATGTGCACCCCCAGGTTCCCCCCACCACCTTTCCCACCGCACCACCCCCGCAGCAGGACCTCCACATCCTCAGCCTTCCCCTCGCCTTCCCCTACTCCCTCACCTTTCCTGATGGCAAACCAGCTGCCTGCAGACACGAGGACGAGGCCGACGGCCGCTACTGCCAGCGCCGTGCCTGTGGGGAGGGTGTGTGGGATCCGGGCATGTGGAGCTGGGGAAGAGAGGGTGTGAGGGCAGTGGGGTGTGATGGGGAGAGGCAGGGAGCAGGACGTGCCTGTGCAGCTGGCACAGCTCCTGCCTGGTAAAGCTCCTGCTTGTCCCCATGCCCTGGGGAAGGCAGCACAGCACACCCAATCCCCATGCTTGTGTTTCTGAGGGTGAAGGAGGGAATCACTCACCTGGGGGTGATGGACTTGCTAGGGAACTCACCACATTGCCTGGCAGGACAAAAGGACAGGCTTAGTGCCTACAGTGCACACAGATCCTTCCCAGAATGAGCCTCAGCCCCATGGCCACATCCCTCCACCGACAGCCAGCAACATCCCCAGGGAACGAATAAAAGTGCCTGTGGCTTCTGTGGCAACCTGGGCCCCCATGGATCTGCTGTCTAAATTCCCTCGTGAGTGGTTAAGTATAGCTTGGCCAAGGTGTGCCTGCCGATTAAATATGGCATCACCACTCTCATCTGTCTGTGATTCTGGAAACTAGAGGATCCCACAATCACAGAATGGCCAAGGTTGGAAGGGACCTCTGAAAGCCATGGAGTCCAGCCTTCTGCTGAGCAGGATCAGCTAGGGCAGACTTCACAGGTTGGCATCCAGGTGGATTTGGAATATCTGCAGAGGAGACTCCACAGCATCTCTGGGCAGCCTGTTCCAGTGCTCTGTCACCCTCCCAGTAAAGAAATGCCCCTCATATTCAGATGGAACTTTCTGTGCTTCAGTTTGAGACCATTGTCTCTCGCTCTTTTCCTGGACACAACTGAAAAGAGACCAACTCCATCCTTTAAACACCCTCCCCTCAGATATATGGATGAGGTCTCCCCTCAGTCTCCTCTTTTCCAGGCTACACAGGCTCTGTTCTCTTGGCTCCGGTCCTCTGATCATATCTTAAGCCCTCCTCTGGACTCTCTCCAGTAGTTCTATGCCCCTCTTGTACAGGGAATCCCAGAACTGGACACAAAATGCTTTGTGTTCCATGCAGGGAAGTGATTCCTTCCCAGGAGCTCACACACAGAGAACAAATTCCCTCTCCCTTGCCATCACCACCCCACACACCTCTCTTCAGTCACCCATCCCCACGCTCAACCTCACCTGGGGAGCTGCCGATGTCCTGGGTGGTCACGCCAGCACCTGCACCTTGGGGCACAGAGGGTTTTGTTTAGAGGGAGTGAGAGCTGGGGCACCCACACGCTTGTGCCCATGTCCCTGCTGCTGGGTCCTTGCCATGTCCTCACTGCTGTGTCCTTGCCCAGCTAATGACAGTCATCCCACTTGCCCTGCCATAGGCTCATCAATGCACAGGGCAGACCTTGGAGCATCCCTGGCTCAAACCAGCCTTCATCTACATCCCCAGCCCTTGCTCTCTCTGAATGGGCTCTGCAGAGCCCCATCTCTGCATCAGAGGTGGTTCTGCACGAACACGGGTATCCCCTGAGAACAACTCTCTCTCTCTAGGGGCTTGCTTGGAGGACAGGGAACACTCTCGTGAGGGAACCACCCCAGAGCCTGCTGCAGCACACAGCTCCAGCCTCAGCACAGCCATGTGGTGGCAAGTGCCTCCGTCCCTTCTCACCCCTCCAGCCCGGGGACGTGTCTCACCAGGGACATTCAGGATGCGGCCAGCACTGAGGGCAGAGCTCCTCCTCTGTTTCATCTCATTCCACTCCTGGTACCCACAGGTATATCTTCCTGCACTTCCTGATGTGATGTTCAGGACCACGGAGTAGCTCAGCTGCCCTTGATGGGCTTTCTCGCTGTACAGCTGCTTGCCATCCTTGCAGATGATGATTCGTATTACGGGTGACACCACAGGGAGAATACACTGGAGCACAACTGTGGTACCTGGCTGAGCAGAAGTTGAGTTCATTTGGAGAGCAGGAGCTCGGAGATCCCCTGGAGGAGACACAGCAGTGAAGGGCTGCCATAGGGCACAGCTCACAGTGGGTGGGCTTCCAAGTGCCCTGGCTCTGGGAGGGAAGGACTCACGAGTACCTGGGGAGCTGCACATGTCCTGGGAGGTCATGCTGCCACCTGTACCAAGGGGCAGAGAGGGATTTGCTGAGAGGAGCAGTGACCACGCTCATCCTGATTTCCCTGCTCCCATATACTCCCTGACCAAACCCTCACTGCTAAGCAGGCATCATTACATCTGTGTGTTCTCATGCTGTATCTCTTCAATATGCCCTCAAAAAATGTGAATTCCAATCCCATTTTGGGTGGATGTCTTGTTCCAGGTAAATCCCATATCTCCTTAAAAAATTCAGCAGTCCTAGAGTCTCAGAACAACACGCCAGAAAATTTATAGTGCTGGGGAAGCGTGCCCCTTGCTCAAATGTGTATTATACTTAGAGGAAGCCATCCCCATCCTGCTTTCCCCAGAGCAACGATGCCCCACACTGCTGCACCACAGCCACACATACGCTGTCCCCAGCCTCCCCTCTGCCCACCACGGGCCTGTCCTGCCCCCAGAAGCAGCCCTTCAGCCCTCAGCCCCCACACCCAGCAATGCCCCAACTCACAGAGCACCAGCAGCAGGATTGCAGAGCCAGAAGGAGACAGCCTTGCCCATGGCGCCTGCCCCAGCATCTTTTGGGGTGCTGCTTTTGGGGAGCAGCGTCTGCTTCGAGTTTCTGCTTTGCTCTGAGCTGGGGACAGTGGGGCAGAGGCTTGCGGTTCAGCTGGGGTCTGTGCTGTTAGCTTTATGTGGCCACCTGAGCCCAGCCCACAGCCAGAGGCTCTCATCAGTGGGGGCCTTGCCTAAGAACCTGCTACATCCGCTGCTTTTGTTGAACCCCCACTGTTTTTTATGTCCTCTCACACACTGCAGCACACACTAGTTTTACTTGTATCTCAGCGGCAACATTGTCCCTGTAAAGAGCTCCTGATCCTTGTCCCCACTAGGATTTGCCCTCGTCTGACCACATCACTCTGCTTCTCTTCAATGTCTAGACAAATGATGGCATCAGGGGAATCCTGCACCAAGGCCAAAGCGACGCCAGAGCTCTGGCGCAGCTGCCAAGGCTGTGGGCAGATTTCTCCTTCATCCTGTTGGTGAATCAGCTTATGAAGAACTCTCAGGGAGTCTCAGCTGGGGCCATAGTGCTGCCAGCACAGCACTGTGGGAGCCATCTGCACCCACACTTTGACCCTCATGCAACCACACAACAACCAGGAAAGGCAGAGGCTTCGTCCTGAAGGCACCTGAGCTCCCCCACGCTGCTCTCTCAATTCCCTTCCTCGAAGGAAGGCGCTGAGCCAAGGGAAGCAGAGCAGTGGCAGCACATCCCTTGGGCATGCTGCCCCAGCTGCCTTGAGACCAACGGCAGCGGGAGTCTGACAAATGTGTGGGGGTCATGCTCTGAGCATGGGGGAGCAGGCTGGGGACAGCATGGAGCCCAGGAGGACATCAGAGAACCATGGGGACAGGGGCGTATCCAGGCTGTTTATGGAGCTTTTTGTTGGGACAATCCCAGATGCTGAGCAGACCCTGAGCTCGTGTCTTGCTTCCTTGTGTACATGGTGAGCATTAACGACTGAGCTCATGTAGATTCCCAGACAGAGGCTAGTAAAAGTGTGAGGGAGAGCTTGGAGCAGTAGTGACACAGGCCAGGGCCTACTGATATCCCCAGCCATTGTTTTTTAAATGGGCACTGCAGAGTCCCATGTCTCAGCAGAGGTGCTACTGCAGCTACAGGGGAACCCTTGAGGCAGTTCTCTGTCCAGGGTCTGCTGTGGACATAGGGTAAACTCTCCTGAGGGGTAATCACTCCTGAGCCATGCCCTGTATGATGAAGCACACAGCTCCAGCTTCTGCAGTGTCCACATCCCACTGACCCCACAGCCCTGATGAAGGGTCGTGTCTCACCTGGCACAGACAGGGTCCAAGGAGCACTGAAAGGAAAGCACCCAAACTGACTGGGGACTGGCCATGAGGACACGGAGCATTCCCTTCATTCCCAGGGAAGTCTGTGGTCTATCAGAGCCTGGATCAAAGATATCACCAGGACACTCATCAGCCTGCTATGCTTCACATACTACTATCTACTGACAATATTGCAGACAGCTGTAGAGGAAGCTGCATCCTGTAGTCTGAGGGAATGGATAAAGCTTTCAAGGCCTTGGGACGGTTGATGAAAGAGTCTGTAGTACAAGTCCCTTTCTCTTCCCTCCATCCATTCTGGGGTGGTGACATTGTATAGAATAGAAGGATCTGGTCCATAAATGCTTGGCTCCGTGACTGGTGCTACAGGCCCAGCTTTGGGTTATTTGGTAATGGCTGGTGTTATAAGACACCAGGCCTGAGAGGAATACTTGGGAAAGGTTTATCTCACAGGGTCCAGAGTGTTCTGGGACAGCAATTAGCAGGGCTCTTTTCAAGAGCTTCAAGCTATATCCGCAGGATAATGGGGTTGTAGCAGGGCTTGTACTGGTGGGACAGTGCCCCCGCAGACATGAAGACCAGGAGGCCTCCCACCCCTCATGAGGTGAAATCAGCATGCTCAGCTCCTTCCCTGAAGTGCCTGGACACAAACGCATTCAGCATGTTGATTAAGGAGGAGAAGTTGGAAAACTCTGTTTGGTCAGAAGACTGAGATCTGGTGGCAGTTACAGAGACATGGTGGGACAGCTCACATGGCTGGAATGTGGTCATGGATGGCTATGTCCTGCTCAGGAAGACAGGCCAGCAAGGTGAGGTGGTGGAACTGCTCTTCAAGTCAGAGAGCAACTCCATTGTATTGAGTACTGTCCAGGGGTAGATGAGGAGCGAGTTGAGAGTCTGTGGGTGAGAATTAAGGGGCAGGCTGGCATGGGGGATGCAGTTGTGCGTGTCTGTTACAGACCACTAGACCAGGATGAGGAAGCTGACGAGGCCTTCTACAGGCAGCTGAGAACAGCCTCTTGATCACAGGCCCTGGTTATCATGGAGGATTTCAACTACCCTGACATTTGCTGGTAGGCCTACTCAGCCAGTCACCCACATTCCAGGAAGTTCCTTCAGTACTGTTTCCTCCAGTGCATTGATGATAACTTCCTGATGGAAATGGTGAACGTGCCAACTGGGAGAGGAGTGCTGCTAGATCTTGTCGTCACCAACAACAGGGGTTGGTTGATTCTGAATCACAGAATCACAAATTTAAACACCAAGTTAAGTGCGTGTGTCGATCTGCGCAAGGGTAGGAAGGCTCTGCAGGAGGATCTGGATAGGCTGGAGGGCTGGGCTGAGGTCAACTGTCTGAAGTTCAATAAGGCCAAGTGCCGGGTCCTGCACCTGGGGAGAAATAACCCCAAGCAGAGACACAGGCTGGGAGATGAGTGGTTGGAGAGCTGCCTGGCAGAGAAGGACCTGGGAGTGATGGTGGATAGTCGGCTGAATATGAGCCACCAGTGTGCTCAGGTGGCCAAGAAGGCCAACGGCATCCTGACTTGCATAAGAAGCAGTGTGACCAACAGGGCTAGGGAGGTGATTGTCCCCCTGTACTCGGCTCTGGTGAGGCTGCACCTCGAGTACTGTGTTCAGTTTTTAGCCCCTCGCTACAAGAAGGACATGGAGGTGCTTGAGATAGTCCAGAGAAGGGCAACGAAGCTGGTGAGGGGCCTGGAGAACAAGTCCTACGAGGAGTGGCTGAGGGAGCTGGGCTTGTTCAGCCTGGAGAAAAGGAGGCTCGGGGGCGACCTTATCACTCTCCCTAGATACCTTAAACGAGGCTATAGCGGTGGGGATTGGCCTGTTCTCCCACGTGCCTGGTGACAGGGCGAGGGCGAATGGGCTTAAGTTGTGCCACGGGAGTTTTAGGTTAGATGTTAGGAAGAACTTCTTTACTGAAAGGGTTGTTAGCACAGGCTGCCCAGGGAAGTGGTGGAGTCACCATCCCTGGAAGTCTTTAAAAGACGTTTAGATGTAGAGCTTAGGGATATGGTTTAGTGGGGACTGTTAGTGTTAGGTCAGAGGTTGGACTCGATGATCTTGAGGTCTCTTCCAACCTAGAAATTCTGTGATTCTGTGAAGTGGGAAGAGATGAAGTAGACGTCCAAAAGGCTGTGGTGGTAGCCCTTGGGCCCATGCATACAGGCCCAGCTCTGCCTCTGGTGCTGCACTGCAGGCGGGGAACAAGGCCTGGCCGGGAGCCTCTGGCAGGAAAGACCAGGAGAAAGTTAAGGTCATCCTCTTTACTTCTGGAGCGGGGCTGTTGAGGATTAGAAGCCCATGATCCTCCAAATGAAAACAGAAGCGTGATGGGCAGTCATGCCCAAGAGAGTTGAAGACCAGTGGGTGCAGATGGCTCCCACAGTGCTGTGCTGGCAGCACTATGGCCCCAGCTGAGACTCCCTGAGAGTTCTTCATAAGATGATTCACCAACATTCATCAATGGGATGAAGGAGAGATCTTCCCACAGCCTTGGCAACTGCCCCAGAGCTCTCAAGTCACTTTGACCTTGGTGCAGGATGCCCCTGGCACAACTATTGGTATGGAGATTGAAGAAAAGCGGAGTGACCTGGTCAGAAGAAGGCAAAGAACATGGGGACAAAAGGCAGGAGGGCTTTGCAAGGAAGATGCTGCCCCTGAGACACAGGAAAATACAGAAAAAGAGAGTGTGCTGCGGTGTGCGAGAGGACAAAAATAACAGCGGGTCCTCAACAAAAGCAGCAGATGTAGCAGGGGCTGAGGCATGGCCGTCACTGATGAGAGACGCTCAGTGTGGGCCAGGCTCAGGTGGCCACAGCAAGCCCACAGCACAGGTCCCAGATGCACTGCAAGCCTCTGTCCCACCATCCCCAGCTCACAGCAAAGCAGACACCTGAAGTAGACACTGCTCCCCAAAAGCAGTGCCCCAAAAGATGCTGGGGCAGGTGCCATGGGCAAGACTGTCTCCTTCTGGCCCTGCCGTCCTGCTGCTTGTTATAAGTTGCCCCCTTAATTAATTTTCAGAGAGCATTGCATTAATAATAGAAAGGAATTTATTGAGTAAGCAACAGCAAGCAAAACAGCGCTGGGCGGCCGGGGAGTCTCGGCTCCACCAACGGCGCGCGCCTCACCCCCCCCCCAGGGTCCCTTTTTATATCTTGGTGATTTCAGGATTACGCAGCACATCTTGGTGTACTCTGCGACTGCGCGCACTGTTGCTAGGGGGTCGTCTCTGTCCCTCTGGTGGTCGTGAAGATGAAGGCCGTAGTCTTCCTCGGCGTTGTGGTTCAACTTCTTTCTTTATTTGGTCATGTTGGCCCAGCGTGAGACAGGGAGGCAGGGTGTTGATACACTAGTTTAACAACTTATCAGGAGATGGTTACATGAACTTTGCAGCTGTGTTTTTTGAACAAAAGAGGCTACTGAGATGCAGAAGGAGAGAAGGGGAGAGGGTTCTCTTTTTTGTTACATTAAGCAAAAGAATTTTCATAGTGTCTAGCCAAGTATTATACAGCTCCTTACTTCAGCAGGGAGTTTTCACAACTCCCGTTCCTCAAACAGAACTTTCTCTTTTTTATAATACAAAAGACAATGAACAAACATTTATTGTGTATTACAATCCCTCCTTTTTCTTTTAGTTACTCATTTTGTTCATTGAATCTCGGCAATGCCTGGCTACTAAGAACTAATATTTCCTCAATTCCTTCTTTGGTACTTATTGGCTCGTATCTGGCATGTATGAGCATTAAATGTGCCACTTCTAAATGTCCCTTTACAATCGCAATCAATTTATTAAAAATACTTGGTCCAAAAGTTAGTGCTATTATTAAGAACAACAAAGGTCCTGTTATTGTTGATAATAAAGTAGTAGGCCAAGGTGAATAATTAAACCAAGATTCGTACCAGCTCTGTCGGGCTTCATTCTCCCGTTTCCTTTTTATTTTTTTATTTTTTTATTTTTTTTTCAGCCCTTCCCTGGTACTTGCCATTGTATCTCTTACCTTTCCAGTGTGATCAGCATACACACAGCATTCCTCTTTCAGGGCTGCACACAGCCCGCCCTGTTGTAAAAAATACCAAATTTAATCCCCTACGATTTTGTAACACTACCTCTGAAAGCGACCTGATAGATTTTCCAGGGCCGAGATGGATTGTTCAATTTGGGTCAGGTCCTCGTCCTCAGCAATGTGTAAGAAGCAAATTCTTGATTTTGTTTAACCAATGAGGCTACCCTGGTCCCCACTCCAGCTCCTCCCAGGATTATTAGGGTGGCCAAAGTCAGAGCCGTGAATGGTTCCCGTCTTTCCAGATGATGCCTTGCCACTGTGTGCTGGGTATACATATAATCCTCAGGGTGTGTCGTGGTTTAACCCGGCCGGCAGCTAAACACCACGCAGCCGTTCGCTCACCCTCCCCCCTCCCTCTCTGGGACGGGGGAGAGAAATGGAAAGTGAAGCCCGTGAGTTGAGATAAAGACAGTTTAATAAGACAGGAAAATAATAATAACAAAATAATAATAACAATAATAACAATAATAATAATAATATGGTGATAATAGGGAAATAATAATAATATGTACAAACAAGTGATGCACAATGCAATTGCTCACCACTCGCTGACCGATGCCCAGCCTAACCCCGAGCAGTCCGGCCCCCTCCCCCCGGCTAGCCACCCCTATATATTGTTTAGCATGACGTCAGATGGTATGGAATACCCCTTTGGCTAGTTTGGGTCACCTGTCCTGGGTCTGTCCCCTCCCAGCTCTTACTGCACCCCCAGCCTGCCCGTTGGCAGGACAGAGCAAAAGGCTGAGATGTCCTTGGCTTAGTATAAGCACTGCTCTGCAACAATTAAAGCATCGGGGTGTTATCAGCACTCTTCTCATCCTAAGCCAAAACACAGCATTCCACCAGCTACTAGGAAGAAAATTAATTCTGTGCTAACTGAAACCAGGACATCTATCCACCCCTTATTCCATACCATTTATGTCATGCTCAGATTACACTCTTTTCCATACATTCTAATTAGTCACCTATAGTAATCATGGTAGTGATAACATACAGTGTAATATAGTAATTAACATGGTACAATTCAGTTCATGGGCTATTCTCACCCAGTATTAAATCTCCTTGAGGTACACACCGCACCTCTCCGTTCTTTTGCATCACCCACCAAGTGTATCCAGGTCCCTGAGCGAAAACAATTCCACGAATAGGTTTGCCTTTTCCTGAGGCAGGAGTAGCCCAGACTGTTTTACCCAGCATATTTTTTACATGCACTACAGGAACTTTATCCCCATCTACAGTACGTAATAGGTTTGATTGGGCAGGCCCAGCTCGGTTGGTAGATCCCCTAGTATTGACTAACCAAGTGGCCTTTGCCAAATGCGTATCCCAGTTTTTGAACGTCCCAGCGCCCATTGCTTTCAAGGTAGTCTTTAACAGGCCATTGTATCGTTCAACTTTCCCGGAGGCTGGTGCATGATAGGGGATGTGATACACCCATTCAATACCATGTTCTTTGGCCCAAGTGTCTATAAGGTTGTTTCGGAAGTGAGTCCCATTGTCTGATTCTATTCTTTCTGGGGTGCAATGTCGCCATAGGACTTGCTTTTCAAGGCCCAGGATGGTGTTCCGGGCGGTGGCATGAGGCACAGGATATGTTTCCAGCCATCCGGTGGTTGCTTCCACCATTGTAAGTACGTGGCGCTTGCCATTGCGAGTTTGAGGGAGTGTGATGTAATCAATCTGCCAGGCCTCTCCATATTTATATTTCAGCCATCGTCCTCCATACCAAAGAGGCTTTGACCGTTTGGCTTGCTTGATTGCAGCACATGTTTCACAGTCATGAATAACCTGTGCTATAGCGTCCATGGTCAAGTCCATCCCTCGATCACGAGCCCATCTGTATGTTGCGTCTCTACCTTGATGGCCTGAGGTGTCATGGGCCCATCGGGCTACAAATAATTCACCTTTATGCTGCCAATCCAGGTCCACCTGAGCTACTTCAATCTTAGCAGCCTGATCCACCTGCTGGTTGTTTTGATGTTCTTCAGTAGCCCGATTCTTGGGCACATGAGCATCTACGTGGCGTACTTTCACAGCCAGGTTCTCTACCCGAGCAGCAATATCTTGCCACAATGCAGCAGCCCAGATGGGTTTGCCCCTGCGCTGCCAGTTGTTTTGCTTCCATTGCTGTAACCATCCCCACAGGGCATTTGCTACCATCCATGAATCGGTGTAGAGATAGAGAACTGGCCATTTTTCTCGTTCAGCAATGTCTAAAGCCAGCTGAATGGCTTTCACTTCTGCAAACTGACTCGATTCACCTTCTCCCTCAGCAGCTTCTGCAACTCGTCGCGTAGGACTCCATACAGCAGCCTTCCATCTCCGATGCTTCCCCACAATACGACAGGACCCATCAGTGAACAGGGCATATTTCTTTTCATTCTCTGGCAACTGGTTGTACAGTGGGGCTTCTTCAGCACGACCCACCTCCTCCTCTGATGATATCCCAAAGTATTTGCCTTCTGGCCAGTCCATGATCACTTCCAATATTCCTGGGCGACTGGGGTTTCCTATTCGAGCCCGCTGAGTAGTCAGTGCAACCCACTTGCTCCATGTAGCATCAGTTGCATGATGCGTAGAGGGGACCCTTCCCTTGAACATCCAGCCTAGTACCGGTAATCGGGGTGCTAGGAGGAGCTGCGCTTCAGTACCGACCACCTCCGAAGCAGATCAAACTCCTTCATATGCTGCCAATATCTCCTTTTCAGTTGGAGTATAGCGGGCCTCAGATCCTCTGTATCCCCGACTCCAAAACCCCAGGGGCCGACCTCAAGTTTCCCCAGGTTCTTTCTGCCAGAGGCTCCAGGTGGGGCCGTTCTCCCTGGCTGCAGTGTAGAGCACATTCTTTACATCTGGTCCTGTTCGAACTGGCCCAAGGGCTACTGCATGGACTATTTCCTGCTTGATTTGTTCAAAGGCTTGTCGTTGTTCAGGGCCCCATTCAAACTCATTCTTCTTACGGGTTACTTGGTAGAGTGGGTTTACAATCAGACTGTAATTTGGGATGTGCATTCTCCAAAACCCCACAACACCTAGGAAAGTCTGTGTTTCTTTTTTGTTAGTTGGTGGAGACATAGCTGTTATTTTGTTGATCACATCCATTGGGATTTGACGACGTCCATCTTGCCATTTTATTCCTAAAAACTGGATCTCTCGTGCAGGTCCTTTGACTTTATTTTGTTTTATGGCAAAACCGGCTTTCAGAAGGATTTGGACTATTTTCTTCCCTTTCTCGAAAACTTCCTCTGCTGTGTCACCCCACACAATAATGTCATCGATGTACTGCAGGTGTTCAGGAGCTTCCCCCTGCTCTAGCGCAGACTGGATCAGCCCATGGCAAATGGTAGGGCTGTGTTTCCACCCCTGGGGCAGCCGATTCCAAGTATATTGGACTCCCCTCCAAGTGAAGGCAAATTGTGGCCTGCACTCTGCTGCTAGAGGGATGGAGAAAAATGCATTAGCGATATCAATTGTGGCATACCACTTGGCTGCCTTCGATTCAAGTTCATACTGAAGTTCCAGCATGTCCGGCACTGCAGCACTCAGTGGTGGCGTGACTTCGTTCAGGCCGCGATAGTCCACTGTTAGTCTCCACTCGCCATTAGACTTTCGCACTGGCCATATGGGACTATTGAAAGGTGAATGGGTCTTGCTGATCACTCCTTGGCTCTCCAATTGACGAATTAGCTTATGGATGGGGATCAGGGAGTCTTGGTTAGTGCGATATTGCCGCCGGTGCACAGTTGTGGTAGCGATTGGCACTTGCTGTTCTTCGACCCTCAGCAACCCCACAACAGAGGGGTCCTCTGAGAGACCAGGCAAGGTAGATAATTGTTTAATGCCCTCTGTCTCTAAGGCAGCTATACCAAAAGCCCACCGGAACCCTTTTGGGTCCTTGCAATATCCTCTTCTAAGATAGTCTATGCCAAGGATACATGGAGCATCCGGGCCAGTCACAATGCGGTGCTTTTCCCACTCATTCCCAGTCAGACTCACTTCAGCCTCCAATACAGTCAACTGCTGAGATCCTCCTGTCACTCCACAAATATAGATGGGCTCTGGTCCTTTATAGCTCGATGGCATTATAGTACATTGTGCACCGGTGTCTACTAAAGCCTTATACTTCTGTGCGCGTGATGTGCCAGGCCATCGAATCCACACAGTCCAATAAACTCGATTGTCCCTTTCCTCCCCCTGGCTGGAGGCAGGGCCCCCCTAATCCTGGTCAGAATCTTCTTCGTTTCTGTGTTTGAAGGACTGTCTGCTGGAAGTTGGAGCAGCAAACTTTTCGGAGAATCCCTTTTTCCTGATTGTTTTCTTTTGCAACTCACGTACCCGTGCCTCTAGGGTCGCGGTAGATTTTCCATCCCATTTTCTCATGTCCTCTCCATGGTCTCGTAAGTAAAACCACAGGGTGGCACGGGGTGAGTACCCACCATATCGTCTTCCTTGTGTGGGTGAACGCCTACCCCTGACAGCTGAGACACTGCTTTGTACAGGTGCGGAGGAGAATAATCTCTCTTCAAGTTGGTGAACCTTTTCAGAAAGTTTCTCCCAGGTGTTCTCTTTTGGTCGGTGGACACTGGTTGGTTCAGGTGGGGAGGACAATAGATTCTCTTCAAGTTGGTGAACCTTTTCAGAAAGTTTCTCCACAGCTGAGACGCAGGCCTGTAAGGAAGAGGAGAGACTTTCTTCGTACTGCCGGAGTTGTTTAGCCGCTTCATCCACTGTGGGTTCCTCATCCTCTTTCCAGGCCATTATTGCCAATGAGCTGGCATATGATGATGGTGCACTCCGTACAAACTTCCGCCACATGGGTCGTGTACACTTGACTTCATCTGGGTCTTTGGATGTTTGTCTGAGGTCTGGATCCTCATAAATAACTTCCTGTACGGCTAATTCCCTCAGGTACTGGATTCCCTTCTCCATAGTGGTCCACTTGCCTGGTAGACATAAAAGTTCTTCCTTGAAGGGATACCTTTCCCTCACAGCTGAGAGGAGACGCCTCCAGAGGCTGGTGGATTGTGCTCCATCTGCAATTGCTTTGTCAATGCCGGCGTCTCGAGCAAGGGATCCCAGCCGCTTGGCTTCCCTGCCGTCTAATTCCACACAATTGGCTCCAGAGTCCCAGCACCGGAGCAGCCAGGTGACAAGCTGCTCACCTATACAGCGACCAAAATCTTTTCGCACATCTCGTAGCTCGCGCTCGTTTAGGCTTCGGGTAGTTACTGTTGATTTTTCGACATCCTCATCTTCCTCCTCCTGAATTCTTGATGGCCCAGCGTCGTCGTCATCTTCGTCATCTCTATACCTAGTTTTGGCAGAAGCCTTACCTGGATTGGCAGAAGACTCTCTGCGTTCTAAATGACCTGAATCTCTATACCATTTTTTCACCTTCTCTACAGGGGCAGCTTGCACTGCTACTGCTCGTTTCTCTGACTTTGTTACAGGGTCTGCTACAGGGATTGGAATACCCTCTGCAGGGTCAACTTGCACTGCTACAGCTCGTTTCTCTGACATGGCCACAGGAGCTGGAGTGGCTGCAGGAGCTGGAGCAGTTGCAGGAACTGGAGCTGTAGCGGCTACAGGAGCTGGAGCTGGAGCTGGAGCAGTTGCAGGAGCTGGGACTGGAGCAGCAGTAGGAGCTGGAGCTAGAGCGGCTTCAGGAGCTGGAGCTGGAGCGGCTTCAGGAGCTGGGACTGGAGCGACTGCAGGAACTGGGACTGGAGTAGCGGCAGGAGCTGGAACTGGAGTGACTGCAGGAGCTGGAACTGGAGCGGCTGCAGGAACTGGGACTGGAGCGGCTGCAGGAGCTGGAACTGGAGCGGCTGCAGGAGCTGGAACTGGAGCGGCTGCAGGAACTGGGACTGGAGCGGCTGCAGGAGCTGGGACTGGAGGGACTGCAGGAGCTGGGACTGGAGCGGCTGCAGGAACTGGGACTGGAGCGGCTGCAGGAGCTGGGACTGGAGGGACTGCAGGAGCTGGGACTGGAGCGGCTGCAGGAGCTGGAGCTGGAGTGGCTGCAGGAGCTGGAGCTGGAGTGGCTGCAGGAGCTGGAGCTGGGGCGGCTGCAGGAACCGGAGCTGGAGCGGCTGCAGAGTCCACCGTAGGGGTCACAGTGGCCGTTGGATCTGTCACAGGGCTTGGAGTGGCCGCAGGGTCTGTCACTAAGTTGATAGCAGTATCAATGGCAGCTCGATAGGCATGAGCCAGGCCCCAGCACGTTACAATGATTTGTGTTACTTTGGAACTGCCAGAATCATGACACCTTTTTTTCAAGCATTCTGCCAGTTTTTGAGGATTTTGCCATTGTTCAGGGGTGAATTTCCAAAACACTGGGGGTGCCAACTGCTCTAGATGCCTGCCCATATCCACCCATACTCCCTGCCACCCACAACTATACTGCCTCCGGGCAGATCTCCGGATGAGCTTCCCAAGTAGTTGTTTAACTTTAAGCAGAACCTGAAGTGCATTCAGGAGGCAGAACAACAAGACTATGGTATTCTGAGTATCCCAGAAATATTCAATATCTTGGAGAGCTATTGTGACAAGCTCAGGGGATAAGAGGGTGGTGAAGGAGGAAGGCAGAGTGATCCAGGAGGATACAGGGGTGGTGAAGGAGAAAGGGAGAGTAAGCAAGTAAGGAAAAATATCCTCCCCTTTCCCCTCCACAGATTGACTCCCTAATGAAAAAAAACAATAGGTATAATTGCTAATAGTTTCCAAGATACAGTTTCCAAAGTACAGAGTCGACGATGTTACTGAATACAAATAACAAGTTAGAGTCATGACCACATATTTCATCGTCTCATAAGCCATTGCTACAACACACAGTACCATAATGATCTGAAACCAGGGCCCGGAGAGGATAAACAACACGACAGAGAGCAAATACGGAAAATAATGTACTATAATACTCAATTTGGAAAACAGGCGCAGCAGAGTTGAGATTAAAGCAATCAGCATTATGACAAGTGACTATTAAGCAGGTCTAATCCTTACACCAATTTTAGTTTAACACACTCTGGTCCGATCTGCCGTTATCTCAACCTTTCGGGCCCCACGTTGGGCGCCAAAAAGACTGTCGTGGTTTAACCCGGCCGGCAGCTAAACACCACGCAGCCGTTCGCTCACCCTCCACTCTCCCTCT
The DNA here is from genome assembly GCF_963932015.1 of Anas acuta. Lineage (NCBI taxonomy): Eukaryota > Metazoa > Chordata > Aves > Anseriformes > Anatidae > Anas > Anas acuta. The sequence goes on along the minus strand of NC_089008.1, from coordinate 1,738,055 downwards.
CTGGGACAGGGGAGAGAAATGGAAAGTGAAGCCCGTGAGTTGAGATAAAGACAGTTTAATAAGACAGGAAAATAATAATAACAAAATAATAATAACAATAATAACAATAATAATAATAATATGGTGATAATAGGGAAATAATAATAATATGTACAAACAAGTGATGCACAATGCAATTGCTCACCACTCGCTGACCGATGCCCAGCCTAACCCCGAGCAGTCCGGCCCCCCTTCCCCCGGCTAGCCACCCCTATATATTGTTTAGCATGACGTCAGATGGTATGGAATACCCCTTTGGCTAGTTTGGGTCACCTGTCCTGGATCTGTCCCCTCCCAGCTCTTACTGCACCCCCAGCCTGTCCGTTGGCAGGACAGAGCAAAAGGCTGAGATGTCCTTGGCTTAGTATAAGCACTGCTCTGCAACAATTAAAGCATCGGGGTGTTATCAGCACTCTTCTCATCCTAAGCCAAAACACAGCATTCCACCAGCTACTAGGAAGAAAATTAATTCTGTGCTAACTGAAACCAGGACAGGGTGGTATAGAATCCTTGGTATAATTATCACCTGCTGTCGTTGTTTGCTGGATGACGAATTGATCCTTCCATCTGATCAAGCTCAATTTAAAAGGCTGATGGGGATGCGCAGACCCATAGCTGACCAAAACGATGATACTGACTCCCATGTATCGTAGGAGGTGGTTGGAGCCCATCTAAATTGTCGGCCCATCAGTCCCCCACCGTTTTCACTTCTCTGCCTCGCTTGTCAGTTCGGTTGCAGCGAACTACAAGGTATCGGTTCTTCTTGGCAGCAGCAGTGTTCTTCAGGGGAACCTACTAGGGAACCTTTGAAACAGGGCCTCCTCCCCTTCCCACGATACACAGGTAATATAAAATACTTATCGAGTCTGTCTTAGTGTCAGCTTCAAGTCGTCAGGGCCTGGAGCTGCCTCCCATTTACCTTCCTGGACTGGTCCTTTCACACAGCTGGCATGCGTCCATCCTTTCTGCGCAGTTCGAATAGCCGTTTCTGTGGTAAGCAAAACAACATAGGGGCCTTCCCCATCGTGGTGTTAAAGCAGTCTCTTTCCAAGTCTTAATTAGAATTGAGGGTGATCAAGTGGCAATTCCAAGTCATAGGGTATACCATATAGCATTTCAAAAGGAGAAATTCCTACATCAGTTCTGGGCTGTGTCCATATGTTTAACAGTGCAAGGGGTAAGCATTTTACCCAAGAAGCCTTAGTTTCCAGCACAAGTTTTGTTAGTTGTTTCTTAATTTCACCATTCATTCACTCTTCCTTTCCAGAAGAGGAGGGGTGCCAGGGGCTGTGAAAATCCCACTCAATCTCTAAGGCCTGCTTTGATCCTTACAGTAAAGCTTTACACCCATTCAGTCACGTGGTCAATTAGGACAAACAAGTAACTCAGTAAAGTCTACCTGTATACTTTGGAAAGGTCAAAGCCCTGGCTCCCGTCCCCCTCTAGATAGGTTACAGAAGGCCTTTTTCTTTACCTTTTGACATATAGTACATCCTCTGCATGTGTGCTTCTCTAAAGTATATATTCCTACACAGACATGCTTTCTTAGAACAACATCACACATTGCTTGCACCTCCCAATGACTCTTCTGATGTAAAACAGTTAATATTTGCCTCATTATCACTTTATTCAGCATTTCTCTCCCATCAGGGAGTATCAATTTTCCTTAAAATAATCCACATATTTGTAACATTAATACCTCCTTGGGAGGTTGTAATTGTTCCAAAATCTTTTTTAGAATTTACCCAAATAGATAGGTGGCCCTGTAAACCCCTGAGGTAAAACTGTCCACCTATATTGTTGCTTCCGCCCCCATTTCAGGGTCTTTCCAGTCAGAGGTGAATATACATGTATGTTTGCTCTCAGGGCCAGAGAGCACTCCATTAATAACACTGTTACTCCAGTCTAACAATTTACTAGTTGAATGCCCAATTTAATCATCAAATCCCTTCCCAACAAGTTAGTCCCTGCCTTGGATACATACAGTAATTGCCCAATGATCATTTTATCCCCTAGTCTCAGCTTGGTATCCCCCAAAAGTGGCACTGTTATCCCAGTCCCTTCTACCCCCATCACATTTAGGGTTTCATTAGTTAATTTAATCCCTGATACTTTACAAATAACAGCAGTTGGGAGAGCGAGAAACCCCCCCGCAGACACCAAAGTCAGTGCAGAAGGAGGGGGAGGAGGCGCTTCAGGCGCTGGAGCTGAAGCCCCCCTGCGGCCACTGGAGAGGCCCCTGGTGGAGCAGGCTGTTCCCCCTTCCCCGATGCTTGGGAAACTGAACAAACACCACAGCAAATATGCAAATATACTAAAACTTCTAGACTGTTACTTAGATAATGCCTACATCACCTTTCCCTGCTCATTCAACTTAGAATACCTTTAACACTTTCAACAAACCTTTTAACACTTCCTTTATCTTTCTCTAGCCTTTACTTTTCTAATGCCAACATCAAAGGCTCAGTCAGGGGCCAACTTAATTCCGTACCTTTTCCCTCCAAGATGCTGAAACAACATCAATATACAACATTTCATCCTGTTTTCCTTCTTTCCACAAAAACAACATTGACTGTAATATGGTGTTATAATTAGTAGTTCCATTTAGGAGCCACTCCGCTCCATCCTCTAGTTTATAAAGTGGCCACCACTGATTACAATATTTAATAAGGGTTCTTTTACTGTCTGTACCCTCTTACCCCACTATATCCCTTCAATGTGTTAGTATACATCCTAGGAGGCTTTTCCTCGGAATTTCTTTGCTTTGAACTTTTCTTATTGTAATCTACAGTGGTTAATATTCCACCGTTTTCCTAGAATCTCTTTACTAGTCAATCCCAATCCCTCCAAAATCCACAATATATAGATACACAAGTAAAATCAGACCACTGTAAATTAATTGCCTGTAGACAATTACACTGGGAACATTTAAACCTGATGAGCCGATAATATGCCTGGGCAAATTTTGTTCCCTTAGACATACACCTCAATGGCAGTTCTTATATTTACATATTTACATATTAACATAGGTATAAAATAACACTTTAACAAAAATGCCCGGGCTTTTATATATACAATATACAATGTACAGTTATTATTCCTCTTTTTTGTTACATTAAGCAAAGGAATTTTCATAGTGTCTAGCCAAGTATTATACAGCTCCTTACTTCAGCAGGGAGTTTTCACAACTCCCGTTCCTCAAACAGAACTCCTTGTTTTTACAAAAGACAATGAACAAACATTTATTGTGTATTACAGTGCTGATGCTCTGTGAGTTGGGGCATTGCTGGGTGTGGGGGCTGAGGGCTGGAGGGCTGCTGCTGGGAGCAGGACAGGCCCGTGGTGGGCACAGGGGAGGATGGGGACCGTGTCTGCGGTACAGTCGTGCTTAACTGCAGGGCAGAGTTGTTTTGGGGAAGGCAGGAGGTCACTGCCCCTCTGTGCGGGGCAGGCACGCAGAACTGCAGGACACAGTTGCGTCTGGGGAAGGATGGGTTGGGATTGCTTCCTCCAGCTATGATGCAGATCTGAGAAAGGGGCACACTTCTCCAGTACTAAAAGTTTGTCTGGAGCTTTTGTGTGAGACTTTCAGGATGCTGGATTCCTTAGAGATCCTGGGCACTCATACTGGAATATAAAACACATCCAGACCAGGCTTGGGATAGTGCCAAGTGTGCAGATGAAGCAAATCGCAATTGGAAATGTGCGGGTGGGAAGTCCCCTGTTCAGGCAGGACTCAGAAACTGGGATGTGAGCAGGGAGGTGGGGGTGAGCTGGGTCTCTGCCCCTCTAAGCAAAGCCCTCTCTGCCCCATGCTGCAGGTGCATGAGTGACCACCCAGGACATCTGCAGCTCTCCAGGACTGCAGGAACATGGAGGTGGGTCCCGAAAATGAACGTGTCCTGGGGAAGGAGGTGGGAAGAGAGAAGGGGATTATTCCCTCACAATTCCCCCTGGAAACCCCAGGACAGCAGACTCCTCCAGCCTTGGCATGCAGTTGGTTTTGCCACCTGGCAGTCACTAACGCTTGCCTGGGGAATCCCTCTGCCTTCCCTCCAGGTAACGACCAGACTCCAGTCCTGTACCTCAATGCTTCCAGTGCCAAGGAGGGGGAAATAATTCTCTTTCAGTGTGCCATTGATTGGCAGTTTCCTGCTACACGAGTTGTCTTCTGCAAGAATGGGCTGGAGGAGTTCAGCCTGAAAGCCGAGCAGGGCAAGGTCATCTATGCTCTGGTCCTCAACATCACCTCGAGAAGTGCTGGGACGTACAAGTGTGGGTACCAGCAGAGGAACGAGAGCAACTGGGTGAGGAACTCTGCTCTCAGTGCTCCCCAGACCTTGTCTGTACCAGGTGAGACACGGCCCCAGTGTGGTGGTGGCAGAAGGGACACGGGCACTTGCCACCACATGGCTGTGCTGAGGCTCGAGCTGTGTGCTGCAGCAGGCAGGGCATGGCTCTGAGGTGGTTCCCCCTTGGGAGAGCTGCTCTCAAGGGCTGCCCCTGTCCCTGCATCAGCACCTACACGATAGATCGACTTTGTGAAGCAGACGAGGGCATGTTCCCTGAAATGTTTAGGATACTCAGCAAGCGTGTTTTCGGTACTTTCACACCTCCCCTGGGGTTGGTGCTGGCTGTTGGTGGGGGGATGTGCCCTTGGTACTGTGTGTCCCCCGTCGCACACAGATGTGATCAGGGCTGTTGCAGGACATGAGACCAATATGTGCCTAGTCTGGGCAGTACTGGGCATGCTGCAGACTCTCATCCTGTCCCTTACTTCTTCTAGGCAGTGAGTCCAGCTATCCAGCAAGGCCGTTGCCCCCAGGTGAGTAATTCCCTCCTGTACCCCCATGACCACCAGCATGGGTCTCAGTCACTCCAGGGTGCTGTCCCCAGGGCACAGGGCCCATACAGGAGCTTCACCAGGCAGGAGGTGTGCTGCTGCATGGGCACGTCCTGCTCCTTGCCTCTCCCCATCACACCCCGCGATGCCCTCACACCCTCTGTCCCCCAGCTTCCCATGCCAGGATCCCGCACACCCTCCCCACAGGCACGGCGCTGGCAGTGGCGGCCGTCAGCCTCGTCCTCTTGGCTGCAGGCAGCTGGTTTGCCATCAGGAAAGGTGAGGGAGTGGGGGAAGGCGGGGGAAAGGCTGAGGCCATGGGGGTCCTGTTGGGGGCTGGTGCAGTGGGAAAGGTGGTGGGGGGAACCTGGGGGTGCACTGCTGGGGGAGACGGTGCCTGGATGTGATGGCTGTGGGCAGCCCAGCTGGGGAGGCTGCTGAGGGAGCTGGGGAGCTTCAGCCTTCATCTCCCAGCCCCGAGATGGGAGCCAGGGCTGGGCAGCACCTTGGCCTGTGCACCTCAGCCCCTGTTCTTCTTGCAGGTGCCTGCAGAGGGAGATGCCCAAGGTGAGCACCAAGGGCTGCTGGCTGTGGGGTATGGGGGAGGGAGTTGGGGGCATGGTGGGGAACTGGGGTGCTCCTTGTTCAGGGGAATTCCCTGTGCAGAAGGCAGGAAGGACGGGGCTTACTGTGGGTTGCACTCCAGTTCAATGCCAGATGTGGAAAGCAACACCAAAGGGCATAAGCCTCCAGACCCCTCTTCAGCACATGCACACTCCAGATCCATTCCATTCCTCTCCAGGCAGCAGCACGTTGACAGACCACAAGCAGAAGACACCAACAATGACAATATTCAGTATGAGTACTACCTCCTCCCTTGGGGGAAGCCACATGCTCCTCTCCCCATGAAAATCCTGTGCGAGCCCCCATGCAATCCCACCCCTTCATTTCCCACTGGGACATACAAAATCCCTGCTCGTTCATCAAGGCCAGGTTTCTCTCCAGCACCTCACGTCCTGCTTCTTCCTTGCATGCAGAGCACGGCTGCTGGCTGCACAAGGGACATGGCAGCATCCCAGTGCTCATAGGGACAAAGCCCATTTGCTTGGGGGGCTCCTTCCACACCTGCTCCAGCCTCACGCTGCAATTCCCCTCCTCCCGCCAACACTTTTCCCTCTTCTTATATTTTCCATCACAAGGATTTCTTTTTTACAAGAGCAGCCCAAAGCACAGCGCAGCAATGAAGGATGTGCACCTGGAATGAAGGATTCCTGCACCTGGGACGGGGAAACCCTGGCTGCACATACAGACTGGGCGATGAGACGCTGGAGAGCAGCCTAGAAGAGAGGGATCTGGGGGTCGTGGTAGACAGCAAGTTGAATATGAGCCAGCAGTGTGCCCTGGCAGCCAGGAGGGCCAACCGTGTCCTGGGGTGCATCAAGCACGGCATCGCTAGTAGGTCAAGGGAGGTGATTGTCCCGCTCTACTCTGTGCTGATGCGGCCTCACCTCGAGTACTGTGTGCAGTTCTGGGCACCACAGTATAAAAAGGACATGAAACTGTTGGAGAGTGTCCAGAGGAGGGCTACGAAGATGGTGAAAGGCCTGGAGGGGAAGACGTACGAGGAACGGCTGAGGGCACTGGGCCTGTTCAGCCTGGAGAAGAGGAGGCTGAGGGGAGACCTCATCGCAGTCTACAACTTCCTCGTAAGGGGGTGTCGAGAGGCAGGAGACCTTTTCTCCATTAACACCAGCGACAGGACCCGCGGGAACGGGGTTAAGCTGAGGCAGGGGAAGTTTAGGCTTGACATCAGGAGGGGGTTCTTCACAGAGAGAGTGGTTGCACACTGGAACAGGCTCCCCAGGGAAGTGGTCACTGCACCAAGCCTGACTGAATTTAAGAAGAGATTGGACTGTGCACTTAGTCACATGGTCTGAACTTGGGTAGACCTGTGCAGTGTCAAGAGTTGGACTTGATGATCATTAAGGGTCCCTTCCAACTCAGGATATTCTATGATTCTATGATTCTATGTGGCTCTGTTTCCTTGCACTGCTGGGGAAAATATCTTTTAGCTTGCTCTGAAACCACAGACAGCAGCCAAGGGAGGATGTTGTGGTTGGGCGACAGGCTATAGATATATCTTCACCCTACATGTACTGTGCTTGAGTTGCAGCACCACCTTGTTTACCCACGCCTGCACAGAGCAGCTCGTAAGGTGTGCTGGCTGTGCAGAGAGAGGAGATGCCACAGAACGCTGGAAACACACCAAAGCCTCAACATCTCTGCTCCATCACTGCTTAATGGATGTCCCAGATCAGGATGATGGGAGGGGAAATGTGGCTGGGCATTGAGTGCTGACTACAAGCAGCTGATGACCAAGGTCAGTGTGAGTTGTTTTGCACCTCTGTGAGGGCATGTTTAAGACAGGGAAAAAAAAAACACTGCGCCACACAGCAGCTGGAAGAGTGAAAGAAGTGAGGAACAGCCTTGCAGGCACCAACGTCAGTGAGGAGGGACGGGGAGAGGTGCCCCAGGCGCTGGAGCAGAAGTCCCCTGAGGCCTGTGGTGAGGACCATGGTGAAGCAGGATGTCCCCCTGCAGCCCATGGAATACCATGGTGGAGCAGGGTTTCACACTGCAGCCGGTGGAGGAGACCACGGTGGAGCAGGTGGCCCTGCACCAACAGAGGCTGCCGCCTGTGGAAGACACCTGCCGGAGCAGATTCCGGGCCGTACCTGTAGCCCGTGGAGAGGAGCCCACGCAGGAGCAGGTGACCTGGCAGGAGCTGCTTCCCCTAGGGGAGCCAGGTTGGAGCAGTTTGCTCCTGAGGGATGGACCCCATGATATGGATCCATATCTTGAGCAGTTCTTGAAGAGCTGCTGCCTGTGGGCAGCCCATGCCGGATCAGTTCACCAAGGACTGCATCCCGTGGGAGGGACCCCACAGCACAGGGGACAAGAATGACAGAGGAGTGGCAGAGAAGAAGCGCTGTAGACTGACCATAACCCCCATTCCCACATCCCCCTGCACCACACGGGGGGGAGGAAGTGGAAGAGGGTGGAGGGGGGGAAGGTTCTTTTAGTTTCTTTCCTTTGTTTCTCACTTCTCTAGCTTGCTAATAATAGGTAATAAATTGTACTATCTCCCTATGCTGAGCTTGTTCTGCCCTCCACGATAATTACTGTGCCATATCCTCAAACTAATCTCAACCCTTGAGCCCTTTTCATCGTTTTGTCTCCCCATTCCTCTTCAGAAGGAGTAGGGAGAGAGCAGTTGTGGTGGAGCTCAGCTGCCCACCCAAGTAAAACCACCACAGATGTGCTCACATGTGTGCCAATTGGTGTGTGCACTGCAGATGTGGTTTTCCTGAAATGACAAATAAACCTCTCTGACTTTGTGTCAATCTGAAGGGATGTAAAGAGCCTTGCAGACAGACCTTGCCGAGAAGAACTACACCAGCACCTTCCTGTTTGGGATGGCTTTATTCACAGCTCGCAGATCAGCAAGGCTTTCCCCAGTGTTCTCTGCCTCTCTCAGAGAACCAGCAGCATTGCCTCTCCCTTGCTCAGCTTTTGGCATGCGGTGGGTGTTGAGAGCAGTTGGATTGAGAGAGCTGCAAAACACAAGGGAGAACAAGATGTGGCCTTGCTCTCATGGTGCCCACCATGGGGAAATGCTGGGAGCATGGAAGGAGGGGGATTCAGACAGAGCACAGCCACGCAAAGCTCCCAGGTTCCTGCCATCAGATGCACTTTTGGCTTGCATTTGCTCTCCAACAGCCTGCCCTCTCGCAACCATCACGTGCATGCTCAGCCTGCAAGGATGGGCTTGGGCTGAACTCACCTTCACTCTGCCCATCTCATCCACGTTGGCATCTGGAGGGAGAACCTGAGTTAGTGTCCAGCCACACACAGCAGGCAGGGCTTTCCCACCCCTCACCACAGTTGCCCCCATGGTTACAGCTTGCCATGGCAAAGGCATCAGCACTTCACACAGTGCCTAGAGGAGAAGGGTGAAGAAGGGACTGGCACTTACAGAAATGGCTGGGGTCAGCAGAAGAGTCTTGAGCACTGCCAGCACCATGGAGAGGCCTAGAGAGCAGAGAGAAAAAATGTCCTGAAGGTCTGCAGCACCACTGCCACAAAGAAGCACAGGGCCATTTGGGCCATTCCCATGGATGATGCTATAATCCTTCCAGGTTTCAGCTGAAGTCCACCCCACAGCAAGACACTTCTCCCATACCTGCAGCACAGGGAACGCAGTCACAAAAAAGGACAAATCTGGCCCTAGCCATGCAGCACCCCAGGGCCCTGCCATGCCCCCAATTCCCTCCTGCAAACCCCACAGCCAGAAGCCCTTGGTGCTCACCTTGGGCATCTTCCTCTGCAGGCACCTGCAAGAAGAACAGGGGCTGAGGTGCACAGGCCAAGGTGCTGCCCAGCCCTGGCTCCCATCTTGGGGCTGGGGGATGAAGGCTGAAGCTCCCCAGCTCCCTCAGCAGCCTCCCCAGCTGGGCTGCCCACAGCCATCACCCCCAGGCACTGTTTATCCCAGCTGTGCACCCCTAAGTTCCCCCCACCACCTTTCCCACTGCACCAGCCCCGCAGCAGGACCTCCACAGCCTCAGACTTTCCCCCCTGCCTTCCCCCACTCCCTCACCTTTCCTGATGGCAAACCAGCTGCCTGCAGCCAGGAGGACAAGGCCGATGGCCGCCACTGCCAGTACCATGCCTGTGGCGAGGGTGTGCGGGATCCGGGCATGTGGAGCTGGGGGACAGAGGGTGTGAGGGCATCGCGGGGTGTGATGGGGAGAGGCAGGGAGCAGCACGTGCCCGTGCCGCTGGCAAACCTCTGCCTGATGAAGTTCCTGCATGGCCCCGTGCCCTGGGGACTACAGCCTGGCAGACCTGAGCCCTATGTTATTGTCTTTGGGGATGCAGGAGGGATTCATTCCCTTGGGGCTATGAGCATCTGCATCACTGCCAGCTCCTTCCCAGACTAGGCACATAATCATCTTGTGTCCTGCAACAGCCCTGAGCACGTCTGTGTGGGGCAGGGGACACACAGCCCCATGGGCACATCCACCCACCAACAGCCAGCACCATCCCCAGGGGAAGAGTGAAAGTGCCTGTGTCTGCTCTGCCAGCATGGACCCCCATGGATCCAGTGTCTAAGCGCTTTTGTGAGGGATTAAAAATAGGATGGCTGAGGTGGACCTGTGGATTATATACAGCAACCATCACTCTTATGTTTCATGGAGCACATTCCCCTGCTCTGGTTTCACATCTTACCTGTGATTTCCAAGTCCTGGGGGTCACTGAGGGCAGAGTTCTTCACTTGGTTGCTCTGATCCTTGAGCTGGTACCCACACGTGTACTTGCCTGCACTTCCCAGTGAGACATTCATGATCATGTTGTAGGTCAGCTGCCCCCGAATGGCCTTCAGGCTGGCTGTTTCCACCCCATCCTTGCAGAAGACAATTCTTGTAACGGGAGAATGCCCATCAATGGCACACTGAACCAAAACCATTTGTCCCTCCTGGGCACTGAAGGTGTTCAACAAGAGGGCAGGAGCTGGGAGGTCACCTGGAGAGAAAGGGCAGAGATTCCCCTCTTTTAATTGGTAATGGCAGTAGGACAACAAAAAGCTTTGTGTTGTCCACAGGGAAGAGATTCCTTCCCAGGAGTTCACACCCAGAGAGGAAACCCCCTCTCTCTTCCTATGCCCAACCCCACACAGCTCCCTTTGTAATGCATCCCCACATTCATCCTTACCTGGGGATCTGCAGAGGTCCTGAGTCATGACACCAGCACCTGCAACTTGGGGCACAGAGGGTTTTGCTCAGAGGGGGCGAGACCTGACACAACCATTTATCCCCTCCCCAAACCCCACAGTTTGGACTTTCCAATACGAATACATTGTTTAATCAATTGGTCCCCCATCCTTTGATCCCATTCCAAAATCATTTAAGCTAGCTGCTTTTTGTGTTCAAGATCTCTTTGTAATGTTCACCAGGAGGCAATATTAGCAAACCCCAGTAAAGAACATAAATAAACAGACTCCTTTCTCAGATCTTTATCATAGCTGGAGGAAGCAATCACCATCCTGCCTTCCCCAAAGCCTGCCTTCAACCCTGCCTTCAACAAAGCAACAGGCTGCATGTCTGCCCCGCACACACTGTCCCCATCCTCCCCTGTGCCCACCAAATCCCTGTCCTGGCCCCAGCAGCAGCCTTCCAGCCCTCAGCCCCCACACCCAGCAATGCCCCAACTCACAGAGTGCCAGCAGCAGGACGGCAGGGCCAGAAGGAGAAAGCCTTGCCCATGGTGCCTGCCCCAGCATCTTTTGGAGCACTGCTTTAGGGGAGCAGCGTCTGCTTCAGGTGTCTGCTTTGCTGTGAGCTGGGGATGGTGGGACAGAGGCTTGCAGTGCAGCTGGGAGCTGCCCTGTGGACTTTCTGTGGCTGCCTGAGCCTGGCCCACAGACAGAGGCTCTCATCAACGGGGCTCTGCCTCAGCCCCTGCTACATCCGCTGCTTTTGTTGAGCCCCCGCTGTTATTTCTGTCCTGTGAGACATTGCAGCATGTATGGTTTTTACCTGTATCTCAGGGTCAGTGTTGTCCCTGCAAAGTCCTCCTGCTCTTTGCCCCAACACTGCTCACCGCTTTTTCTTCTTCTGAAAATGTCACTGTACTTTTCTTCAATGTCCACACAAATGGCTGTGCCAGGAAAATCCTGCACCAAGGCCAAAGTGATGCCAGAGCTCTGGATCAGCCCTCGAAGGTGCTCACAGTGTTCTCCTTCATCCTGTAGGTGGATCAGCTTCTAAAGAACACTCATGGAGTCCCAAATTGGGCAATATTTCTGCCAGCACAGCACTGTGGGAGCCATCTGCACCCACACTTTGACCCTTATGTGACCACACAACAACCAGGAAAGGCAGAGGCTTCGTCCTGAAGGCACCTGAGCTCCCCCATGCTGCTCTCTCTGTCCCTCACTCACCAGTGACCAGCACAGGCAAAAGAGACTCCGCATAAGGGAGATTAATGCAGTTCATTGCCTACTATTAATGTGCACTGCAGGCACTTGCATCCCACAGGAGATACGACCTTTCTTTGGGTAGCACCACGCCACTTGCAAGATACTCTGCTGTTAATCAGGAAAGTGCCTACTGAAAAATGTCCAGACCGGTGCTCCTGTAGCTCTGTTACCAATGGTCTCAAAATAAGCTATAACAGTCCACGGTATGATACGGCTCAATATTTTCAGAAGATGACCAGTGACGGAGGATGCACTACACCCAAGGAATGATGAATGTCTTAGCCCTACACCCCATGATTTTGCTTTGGGAATGATTCCCCTTCACTCTTGTTTTCCACTTGGAGCATTGTGGACTTCTGATCCTCGTAAGCCCAGCTCCACAAATCCAGAGGATGACCTCAGCTTTCTCCTGGTCTTTCCTGCCAGAGGCTCCTGGCCAGGCCTTGTTCTCTGCCTGCAGTGTGAAGCACCAGAGGCACAGTAAGGCCTGTACGGCCTAAGGGTTTCCACCGCAGCCTTTTGTACACCTATTTGATCTCTTCCAAGGGGGTTTTGTTGTTCACAACCCCACTTGAAAGTGCTCTTCTTTCAGGTTACTTGATAGGGAGGGCTCGGAAGCTCACTACAAGCTGCAATATGCCTTCTCCAGATTCCCACAAGGCCTAGGAGACCTTGTGTTTCTTTCTAGACAGCAGGTGGGGATGCACTTGTTACCTCATTGATCTTTCTCATTGGGACGTGCCATCCTGCCATTTTACCCCCATGTTCAACATTTCCTGGGCAGGTCCTTACTCTGGACAATGGCAAAACCAGCCTTCAGGAGAATTTGGGTGAATTTCTTCCCTTTCTCAAAGACTTCCTCTGCTTTTCTGCCCCTTGTGAGGCTGCCATCAATGCACTGCAGGTGCTCAGGAGCTTCGCCTTGTTCCACAGCCACAGTAATCTGCATTACTCCATGGCAAATGGCAGGACTGTGTTTGCACCCCCAGCACTGTCCATTGCAGGTGTACTGGACGCCCCTCCAAGGGGAAGCAAACTGTGTCCTGCACTCTGCAGCTGAATTGAATTTACATGGCAAGGGTTTGGTAACAGGGGTCCACACAGGTGGCCTTGGTGAGAAGTCCAGAAGCTGCACCCTATTTGAAAAGGTCCAGTTTCAGACTGTTCCAAAGGCACCTGCTACAGGCCGAAGCTGAGCCAAAAAGCAATGCTGATTGTACATCTGTGAGAGCATATTTTAGAAGGGAAGGAAACCTGGTGGACATCAACAGGTGGCAAAGGGAGGAGTGAGAACCAGCCGTGCAGGCACCAAGGTCGGTGCAGCAGGAGGGCAGGAGATGCTCCAGGCATGCAGCACAAGTTCCCCTGCAGCCTGTGGAGAGGCCCCTGGTGGAGCAGGCTGTCCCCCTGCACCCATGGGTCCTACATGGAGCAGATCTCCACTCTGCAGCCCGTGGAGGAGCCCCCTGTGCTGCAGGTGACTGTGTCCTGGAAGAGGCTGCAGCCCATGGAGAGGCCCCACAGGAGCTGGACCCAGACTTGAGCTGCAGCCCGTAGAGAGGAGCCCACGCAGAACCAGGTGATCTGGTGTCAGGTTAAGGAGTGTAGCCGATTAACCGTTATGTGTCCATTCGGATTCATGGTACTGAACTATCACAATCACAGATTCACCAATACCGCATTAACCATTAGGCGCCTGGTTGGATTTAGAGCACTGAACTACCATGGTCACGGATTCACCAAAAACATATAACCACCCTTACTCTAGTTGTGTTTAATGAGAATTATTGTAATAAATGACTAAGTCCCAAATAGGATTACAAAATTTACAACTTATTAAACGGATAGAGGTAAGTAAACAGCACTGGGTGCACCGGGAGACTCTGCTCCACCAAGACACACACAAGTTATATCAGGTGGCTAGTTTTTATGCTCCTAGGTTCCTACATATTCATTATTACTTCTAGAAAAGGCAGGGCTATTATAATTATGTCCCGGAATCTGAACCCTCATACTGGCGCATGTGTATCAGTCTCTGGTGGTTCCTCTTGGGGCATCTCATGCTGAAGGCTCATAATCTTCCTCAAAGCCTTTTTTTCTTGTCCTTCTCCTTTGTCCATCTTGGCCGGATGTCAGAGACTTGTGCAGCATCCCCTGCAAGATTTGTCTTTTAGTCATCCTTCAGCTTTCCCCTTCTCCTTAATCTCTTAGCCAGATAGCAGAGACTTGCATAGTGTCCCATGCAATAGTCATATTACGTAGCAGTTATTCTGAAATCCCGTTCTTGTCTTATCCCCTATTGACACGAATTGCAGAAACATTCCTTTGCAAGATACAAGAACTATATGCATTAACCACCCTGCTTTTCTTAGACTTGTGGTTATACAAGGGTATGAAAGACAGAAGGTCACATTTCATCATGTCATGTGGCCCTAGGATTGTTCCATATTGACACGAATCAGATGAACACATTTCACACTATCATGGGTAGGAACAATGCATTCAAGTGCGATTTATTACAGCAACAGGTACACAGGTTCTTTGGATTGCCTGCCATAGTTACTGTCTGCAAAAGCAAGCTAGCATGCATGAAATACACAGGTGACATACATGTAGGTGACACAGTCTAGAAATTATTGTGTTAAAAAACACAAAGACTCCATAGAGATTTCAAAGTTTCTGTGGAGACACACATTATAGCCAAGTGTTCAAATCTCACCCAAAGGTCTCCCAATGGGGGCAGAGGGTGGAAGAGAAGCTCAGCCCGACAACTGATCCCAGGAGTCAGGAGGTCCTCAGGATGGTGTATTCCCTTGGGGTGGTATCTCCCCTGGCAGTGGTATCTTCCCCAACATCCCCCCTCTCTTAGGCCAATTTATATTATTTTCTATCTTGTAGGTGGAGCTTGAGTGACTCTAGTCAAGCATATCTTAGTTATGATTGGTGAAAAGTTCTCCCTTTTCTATTAAAGTAAAAGGCGCCGAGAAATTCAGAAATCATGCTCAGTGAGTGGTGGTTCCACATTGGAGGCAGGTAGCTTATGGGATGGAGGTGTGTTTTGGTATTATAATGATATTACAATGAGGAAAAGTACACTAGGGTACAGCATTTGTCAAAACATGACATGTCCTTGGCTGAGGGTAGCAAAAAGTGCGGCTGAGAGACAGAAGACACAGCACAGGGATGAGTGGGTGTGGGGTGCAGAGTGCCAGGCATGGCCACCCCCTGGACCTTTGCATGGCCTCAGCCATCCTCACAGCAGCACTTTTCCATGCCAATCTACCAGGGCAATGCCAGCAGGTAGGGGAACTCTTGGGTGGCAGGGCAAAGGGAACAGCAGCTCCCTCGCAGGACACATGGCCCCATATGGCAGTCATAAAGCAGCTCTGCTCTCTGGCTTCCCTCTCAAATACAGAGCAGTAACATCAGCTGGTGCATTAGAAACCAATCCTTTATAACTCGCCTCCCACAGGACCAATACCCACCAAGTGCCTCCACACAGGGCACCATAACCACCTGGGGATGTGCCTGTTGCGGTCAGCACCTTGGGCACAGGGAGATGCTGGAGTGATGCAGGAGCTGCAGAGCATGGCTGCCTGGGGGTGCAGACGTGACTCCATCCCCTCATGTTCTCCCAGTATGCAGAGGAGGATCCCGCGTTGGAGATGTGATTCTAACTGCAGGAGGGGAAGCCATGTGGGTGCTGGGGTTGAACGCAGCCAGGAGGGCACACAATGCAGTGGCAATCCTTGATGTAAGCAAAGAGCAGTGTCTGAGCCAAGGCAAGCAGAGCAGTGGAAGCACATCCCTTGGGCATGCTGCCCCAGCTGCCTTCAACCCAACGTCAGTGGGAGCCTGGCCACATTGGGGTTCATTCTCTGAGCATGGGGGAGCAGGCTGGGGACAGCATGGAGCCCAGGGGGACATCAGAGCACCATGGGGACAGGGATGTCTCCAGGCTGCCTGGCCACACTGGCACTGTGGCTGCATCTCTCCAGGAGGAGGGTGATGATGGGGGCAGACAGCAGCAGGAGCAGGCTGAGGGCAGAGCGCAGGATCCAGACCTCCAGGGGCATGGCTGACCCTGGGAGAGAGAAGGAACACAGTGTGGCCAAGGCAAGCCTTGGAGGACGGCTGTGCTGGGAAAGGCTGATGAGCAATGTCTCACCTCTGGAAGGGAGCTGGGCCTTGTGTGAGGGGCTGCTGCCTGTGGGAGACATGAACACTCTGTGAGTCCCTCGATCTCTGAGTTGGGGCAATCCCAGACACTGAGCAGACCCTGATCTCTTGTATTGCTTCCTGGAGCAAATGGCCAAAATGAACAACCAAGTTTTTGTAAATTGTTTTCATAGGTTCATAAAGTTTACAGGGAAAGCTTGGAGCAGTAGTGGCACAGCCCGGGGTCCATCGACATCCCAAGCCCATGTTTTTTATGCATGGGCCCTGCAAAGTCTCAAGTCTGCAACAGAGGTGTTCTGCCCTGTGTCCATCGCTAGCCATTTTTTGGTAGGTTTGTTTTCCAGGGAAAGGTCCCTGGATCCCTGAGCACTCCAATATCACTCCTTTCACAATAAGGCTCCATCCACAGTTTTAGTGCCAGAAATATTGTTATTACATTATGGCTCAGCTCATGAAAATTACTCCACTTGCCCTGCCATAGGCTCATCAATGTACAGGGCAGACCTTGGAGCATCCCTGGCTAAACTCAGCATCCATCCACATCCCGAGCCCTTCTCTGTGCCTGGGCCCTGCACAGCCCCATGTCTGCAGCATCCAGGTGGATTTGGAATACCTCCAGAGGAATATCTCCACAGCATCTCTGGGCAGTCTGTTCCAGTGCTCTGTCACCCTCCCAGTAAAGAAATGACCTTCATATTCAAATGGAACTTTCTGTGCCCCAATTTGAGCCCGTTGCCTCTCACCCTTTCCTTGAGCACAACCGAAAAGAGACCAGATCCATCCTCTCTACACCCTCCCCTCAGATATTTATAGACATGGATGAGGTCTCCCCTCAGTCTCCTCTTTTCAAGGCTAAACAGGCTCAGTTCTCTTGTCTCCAGACCTCTGATCATCCTTGCAGCCCTCCTCTGGACTCTCTCCAGTAGTTCTATGCCCCTCTTTTACTGGGGACCCCAAAATTGCACCAAAATGCTTTGTATTCCATGCAGGGAAACGATTCCTTCCCAGGAGCTCTTGCCCAGAGAACAAATTCCCTCTCCCTTGCCATCACCACCCCACACACTCCTCTCTTCAGTCACCCATCCCCACGCTCAACCTCACCTGGGGAGCTGCAGATGTCCTGGGTGGTCACGCCAGCACCTGCACCTTGGGGCACAGAGGGTTTTGTTTAGAGGGAGTGAGAGCTGGGGCACCCACACGCTTGTGCCCATGTCCCTGCTGCTGGGTCCTTGCCATGTCCTCACTACTGTGTCCTTGCCAGGCAGGCACCTTGTCACCCCTACGTCTCAGTCCAGCACCCCTGTGGTCTTCTCCCTTGGTTCAATACCATGTCCCTTTCAGCTGGTTTAATGTTCCACAGAGAGGTCTCCAAATACCTAAGAACTCCAGTATCTCCCTGTTCTCACCCTAGAGCTCCAGACCCATTTTCAGAGCCATAAATATAGACTTCTTCTTCACACATAGGTAACTTCTCAGCTTATGACAATCTCCACATTTCTCCTGCCATAGGCTCATCAGTGCACAGGGCCGATGTTGAAGCATGCCCCATGCTCCATATTAAGCAGAGGTGGTGCTGCAAGGTCATGGGGACCCATTGGGAGCTGCTCCTTCTCTCTAGGGGCTGCCTTGGAGGAGAGAGAACACTCCTGTGAGGGAACCACCCCAGAGCCTGCTGCAGCACACAGCTCCAGCCTCAGCACAGCCATGTGGTGGCAAGTGCCTCCGTCCCTTCTCACCCCACCAGCCTGGGGAAGTGTCTCACCAGGGACATTCAGGATGCGGCCAGCACTGAGGGCAGAGCTCCTTACTCGGTTGTTGGCATCTTTGAGCTGGTATCCACACATGTATGTCCCCTCACTCCCCTGGGTGACCTTCAGAGTGATGGTGTAGATCAGATTTCCTAGTTGCCCTTTCAGGCTGTGTGCCTCCATCCTGTCCTTGCAGAATACAATTAGGGTAGGGGCTGAATGACCATCAATGGTACAGCGAAGTGAAAACGATTCCCCTTCCTGAGCACTGGAGGTGTTCAGGAAGAGGGCCGGAGCTGTGAGGTAACCTGGAGAGACAGTGCAGGGATTCCCTATGCAGCTTTACTGACAGCAAAGATGCAAAGTGACCTGGATCCCAAAAGTTGAAAAGTCTCTTGTCCAGGGCTTCAGACATGGAGAACAAATCCCCTCTCCCTTCCCATCTCCACCCCCGACTCATCTCCCCTCTGCCACCCATCCCCACTCTCACCATCACGTGTGGAGTTGCAAATGTCCTGGGTGGTCAAGACAACACCTGCAGCATGGGGCAGAGACAGCTTTGCTTAGGAGGGCAGTGACCTAGCTCACCCCCACCTCGCTGCCCACATTTCCCCTGCTAGATCCTGGCTGAGAAGTCTCCTTCCCACCAGCATGTCTCCATCCAGAAACTACTGCATCTCCACCCTTGGCAACCATTCCAATTTGCTCTGGATGTGTTTCCTGTTCCACATTAAGTCCCATAGCTCCCCAAAGCATCCAGAATTCTGAAAGTCTCGCTCTAAGACTCCAGACAACTTTTTAGCGCCAGAGAAAAGGGCCCCTTGCAAGATCTGTGTCGTAGCTGGAGGAAGCCATCCCCATCCTGCTTTTCCCCATATAACTCTGTCCCACAGTGCTGCACGCCTGCCCCACACACACTGTCCCCATCCTCCCCTGTGCCCACCACTGGCCTGTCCTACCCACAGCAGCAGACCTCCAGCCCTCAGCCCCTACACCCAGCAATGCCCCAACTCACAGAGGACCAGCAGCAGGATGGCAGGGCCAGAAGGAGACAGCTTTACCCATGGCGCCTGCCCCAGCATCTTTTGGGGTGATGCTTTTGGGGAGCAGCGTCTGCTTCAGGTGTCTGCTTTGCTCTGAGCTGGGGACAGTGGGACAGAGGCTTGCAGTGCAGCTGGGAGCTGTCCTGTGGGCTTTCTGTGGCCGCATGAGCTTGGCCCACACTGAGCATCTCTGTCATCAGCAGGGCCATGCCTCAGCCGCTTTTACATCCGCTGTTTTTGTTGAGCCCCCACTGTTATTTCTGTCCTCTCACACACCGCAACTCTTGCTGTTTTTACATGTATCTCAAGGGCAGTATTCTCCCTACAAAGGCCTCCTTCCTCTTTTCCTATTGACAGATTTGGGTCATAGATTTGCAGCTCTCCATCAGTCTAGCAAACATCTGCAGCCTGTCCAAAATCCATTTCTATCCTTTCCACACCCGTGTGGGCACAGCACTGCTGCATCCCCTGCCAATGCTCAGCCCCTGTACTCTTGTTGGTTGTGCCAGATTGTGCAGCCTGAGCCCCTCTGCCTGCCAGCGGCTCCATGGGGAGACCTGGTGCTGCAGCCTGTGTCCCATGTAAGAAGGAAAGTCACTTCAACACCATGTCTTGGGGGTGTCTGGCAAGAAGGCACTGTCTCCTTTCCACAAATCTCTGCCTTTGCTGCCCTTTCTGAATGTACCTGGAAGCACTCTTTATGCTGTTGAAAAAAGAGCACTTTGTGCTGTACAGCTATAACAGGGAGCCATTCTGTAGGGGATACCATTGCTGTGCCACTGGATGGTCATGAACCAGGTAGTGGTGAGTAATAACATTTTGCCTCTCTCTTTTTTGGCCTATTGTTGTTGGTTTTGTTTCCCTCTTTTCCTTCCCTGATGGTTTTATTTTGCTGGGCAGCTGAACTCCACCACAACCACTCTCTCACTTCCTCCATTGGAAGAGGAAGATAAGGAACTGTGTGTTGGAAAGAACAAAACAGGCTCACAGGTCAAGACAAGGATAATTAAATTAAAGGAAACATTGACAGGAGAAAAACAAGCAAAGTCCATGCAGAAGAATATATATAGAGAAAAAAAAATCATCCTCTACTTCCCATCAACGAGCAATGTTGGACCATGTGTGGGGAAGCAAGGCATTGAAATGTGTATTAGTGGTTTGGGTGGACAGACATATTTATAATGAGAGACTACCCTCTCCTTCCCCTTTCCCAGCTATTATTGCTGAGTGTAACATTCTGCAGTTTGGAAAAACCCTTTGGTTGGTTTAGGGCAGCTGCCCTGGTGATGTTCTTCCCCATCTCTTGCCCACCCCCAGACGTACTGGGCCACTACAGTGATAGTTATCTCCATCCCAGCCAGACCCAGCACCCCTTAATATACTCTAGTTATATCAACCCATCAATTTCCTAACTTTTGTCCTCTTCATTTTCTACCCTGATCCCATTGGGGTTTGACTGGGCAAGCAGCTTCGTTCTGCTTGCCTGACTACTGGATGTAAACCTCAATTGGACTTCTTGGCACACTACTTGGGGATGCAAGGGTTGAGATAACCACAGATTTGGCCAGTAACTTTATGGAAGACTCATATTTGTTCAATTCCATCCATGTTTTCTTCCTGCAAGGAAATTCCCTCACCTCTCCAACTCCCATCAAAACACTTGTCTCACAGCTTCCTTCAGGCCCATACATGTATGTTTCACAGCACAAGCCTCTAGGAGACTTTTCCTCAAAGGGAAGAAATGGAGTTAGATGCAAGGAGCTACTCCCTCATTCCCATACAGCCTCCAACCCTCCCTGGTGAATGAATGCCCATTGTGGTGTCAGCTGCAGACTTGCTGAGGGTAACCTCTACACCAGCATCCTCCAAGTAATGCCGATGTTGAATGCAATTGGGCCTCGTTTGGGCCCCTGGGGTACACCACTAATTAGTGTCTTTCAACTAGACTTTGCACCCTCCTTGGGTGCATCCCAATGTTCGCTCACTCAGCCCAGATATCAGCAGTTTCCCTGTGACGTTCTCTATGATGATCTTAGGGGAGATGAAGGTGAGTTCAGCCCAAGCCCAGCCCTGAAGGCTGAGCGTGCACGTGATGGCTGCAAGAGCGCAGGCTGTTGGAGAGCAAATGGAAGCCAGAAGTGCATCTGATGGCAGGAACCTGGGAGCTTCGCGTGGCCGTGCTCTGGCTGAATCCCCCTCCTTCCATGCTCCCAGCATTTCCCCATGTTGGGCACTGTGAGAGCTAGGCCACTCCTTGTTCTCCCTTGTGTTTTGCAGCTCTCTCAATCCAACTGCTCTCAACACCCATTGCATGCCAAAAGCTGAGCAAGGGAGAGGTGATGCAGCTGGTTCTCTGAGAGAGGCAGAGAGCACTGGGGAAAGCCCGGCCAACCTGCCAGCTCTCAATAAAGCCACCCCAAACAGGAAGGAGCTGGTGTAGTACTTCTTGGCAAGGTCTGTCTGCAAGGCTCTTCATATCGCTTCAGGTCGACACTGCCACCGCTTTGTGCCTCGGTGTCTGTCTGTCTGCTCCATCAAATTCCACGTGTCGCTGCATGAGACGGAGGTGCCATCAGGAACACAAAGTCAGAGATGTGTATTTGTTGTTGCCTTCAGGGGGCAGTGACGACCTGGTTCAGGAACAGCACAGCGACCAACCCCAGGCCGCTCAGTCCATCGGCTCACAGACACCAATGTGGTGGATGGCAAATGGCGTTTATTGTCGAGTCACATGGGGTTATATACCCGAGGCCCATAGCGTCACTTCCGCTTGCATACATCAAAGACCACACGCTACTGTCCATCAAGGGAGGGGCTCCACCTTTCCGTACAGTGCGACATCTTCCGGCCGCCAGACCCTAACTACCCACAAGAATAGCAAGCAGAATCACAACCCTGATCTTCAGTAGGGAAAAATTTGCCCTTTTCACGCAATTGCTAGGGGAAATCCCATGGGGCAAGGTACTTAAATGTGTGGGGGCCAAGACAGTTGGTTAGTATTCAAGGACTAACCAGTTGGTTAGTGTTCAAGGACTGCTTCTTCCCAGCTCAAGATCCGAGCATCCCAACAGGTTGGAAGTCAGGAAAGAGAGCCCGGAGACTTGTTAAAGAGGGGATTGCTAGGCAAACTCAAGTGGAAGAGGACAGTCTACAGATCATGGAAGGAGGGTGCGGCCACTTGGGAGGAATATAAGACTGTTGTCTTATAAGGAAGGGAACTAGAAAGGTAAGGCCTCCCTAGAATTAAACCTTGCAAGAGACAGAAAGGGCTTCTACAAATCCATTGCAGATAAAAGTTACACTAGTGGCAACGGAGGCCCTCTGATGAAAGATGTAAGTGCCCTGGCATGGTTTAACCCGGCCGGCAGATGAGTTTCCCCTTCTCCTACCCCCAGAAACAACTGAAAAGAATGTTGGCCAAATCCCACGGTCTCCCACACTTAGGGTATTTGTATACATTGATAAGGTCTCCTCTCAGCCTCCTCTTCTCAAGGCTGAAGGTTGAGGCCAGTCTTGGTTGCAGAGACCATGAGATGGTGCAGTTCAGGACCTCATGTGTCAGGAACAGAATAGCAAGAAGAATCACAACCCTGGACTTCAGTAGGGACAACTTTGGCCTTTTCACGTAATTGCTAGGGGAAATCCCTTGGGACAACCAAAAGGGCTTCTACAAATACATTGCAGTTAAAAGGTACACTAGAGGCAATGGAGGCCCTCTGATGAAAGAGGTGGGTGCCCTGGCATGGTTTAACGCAGCCGGCAGCTAAACACCACACAGCCGTTAACTCACCCTCCCAGCTTGTGCTCCAGGATGTGAGAGCAAAACGGGAAAGTGAAGCCTGTGAGTTGAGATAAAGACAGTTTATTCAGACAGGCAAATAATAATAACAACAACGTGAAATGTGTTCATCTGATACGTGTCAATATGGAAAAATGCTAAGGCCTCATGATATTATGAATGTGACCTTCTGTCTTACATACCCTTGTGGAACCACAAGTCTAAGAAAAACAGAGTGGTTAATGTATACGGTTCTATTATATTGCAAAGGAATGCTCCAGCAATTAATGTCAATGGAGATTTGTAGGCTTTTCCTTGAAATCTCTGATATCTGTGGGAGGGGTTCAGAATAACTGCTACCTATTATGACTATTGCATGGGACACTATGCAAGTCTCTGATATCTGGCCAGGAGATTAAGGAGAAGGGGAAAGCTGAAGAATGACTAAAAGACAAAGCTTGCAGGGGATGCTGCACAAGTCTCTGACATCCAGCCAAGTTGGACAAAGGAGAAGGACAAGAGGACTATGAGCCTTCAGCATGACAGACCCCCAGAGGGACTACCAGAGACTGATACGCATGCTCCAGTTGGAAGGTTTGGATTCCGGAAACTAATTATAATAACCCTGTTTTGTCAGAACTGGTAATGAATATGTATTATGCCTAGGAGAATAAAAATCAGCTGCTTGATGTAACTGGTGTGTGTCTTGGTGGAGCAGAGACTCCCGGCACACCCAGCGCTGTTTGCTTACCTGTATCAATTTAATAAGTTGTAAACTTTGATTATAGTCCTATTTTGAAGACTGAGCCATTTATTACAACAATAACAATAATGATGATAATAGTACCACTGGCTGGCAGAGGGGCTCAGGCTGCACAGCATTGCACAAGCAACAAGAGTACAGGCGCTCAGCATGGGCAGGGGATGCAGCAGTGGAAGTGAGAAATCTATTTGGGAGAAGCTGTACATGCTTCGTAGCTTAATGGAGAGCTGCAAAACTACGAGACAAATCTGGCAAGGAGAAAAGGGGCAGGAGGCCATGTAGGAAGAATACTGCCCTTGAGATACAGATAAAAACAGCAAGAGTTGCGGTGTGTGAGAGGACAGAAATAACAGCGGGAGCTCAACAAAAGCAGCGGATGTAGCAAGTTCTTGGGCAAGGTACCCAGTGATGACAGCCTCTGGCTGTGGGCTCAGGCAGCCACAGAAAGCCCACAGGGCAGCTCCCAGCTGCACTGCAAGCCTCTGCCCCACCATCCCCAGCTCACAGCAAAGCAGACACCTGAAGCAGACGCTGCTCCCCAAAAGCAGTGCCCCAAAAGATGCTGGGGCAGGTGCCATGGGCAAGGCTGTCTCCTTCTGGCCCTGCCATCCTGCTGCTGGTGCTCTGTGAGTTGGGGCATTGCTGGGTGTGGGGGCTGAGGGCTGGAGGGCTGCTGCTGGGGGCAGGACGGGTCCGTGGTGGGCACAGGAGAGGATTGGGACAGTTTGTGCAGGGCAGGTGTGCAGCACTGTGGGGCATCGTTCTTTTAGGGAAATCAGGAGGTCATGACCCCTCTAAGCAAAGCTCTCTCTGCCCCATGCTGCAGGTACTGGCGTGACCACCCAGGACATCTGCAGCTCTCCAGGATTTCAGGAGCATGGAGGTGGGTCACGAAAATGACATTGTCCTGTGGAAATAGATGGGAAGAGAGAAGGGGATTATTCCCTCACAGTTCCCCCTGTGAAGCCCCAGGAGAGCAGATTCTTCCAGACGTGGCATGCAGTTGGTTTTGCCACCCGGCAATCACTAACGATTGCCTGGGTAATCCTTCTGCCTTCTCTCCAGGTAACGACCAGGCTCCAGTCCTGTACCTCAACACTTCCAGTGCCCGAGAAGGGGAAACACTTTTGGTTCATTGTGTCATTGATTGGCAGTTTCCTGCTACGCGAGTTGTCTTCTGCAAGAATGGGCTGGAGGAGTTCAGCCTGAAAGCCCAGCAGGGCAGGCTCATCTACGTTCTGGTACTGAACATCACCTCGAGAAGTGCTGGGACGTACACGTGTGGGTACCAGCAAAAGAACAAGGAAAACAACGTGAAGAACTCTGCTCTCAGTGCTCCCCGGACCTTGTCTGTGGCAGGTGAGACACGGCCCCAGAGTGGTGAGGGTAGAAGGTTTCGGAAAACTGTTGGGGCTGGAGCTCTGTGCTGCAGCAGGCAGGGCATGGACTGGGGTGGTTCCCCATCGGGAGTGTTCCCTCTCCTCAGAGGCAGCCCCTACAGAGAGAAAGCTGCTCTCCAGGGCTGTCCCCGTCCCTGCAGCAGCAGCTCAGCTGAGGCATGGGGCTGTGCAGTGCCCATGCAGAGAGAGCAAGAGCTGGGGATGTTGATGGACGCTGGGTTGAGCCCGGGATGTTCCAAGATCTGCCCTGTACATTGACGAGCCTATGGTAGGGGAAGTGCTGTGATTGTCATGAGACAGGCTATAGCCTGTACATCAGCAACAGTGTGCGATGGTTCCAGAAGGGAGAGCACAGTGGTGCTGGTTTGAGACACAGAAAGGTGCCTGCTCAGCAAGAACAAATAGGAAGAAAAAGGACTCGGGTGTGGCAGTGTGCCAGGTCTTGGCCCCATTAAGAAAAAGCCCTTTTACCCCAAGGTGCAGGTGGTGGTGAGACCATCAATGATATCCACAGCCACACAGGTGAGGAGGAGGATGAGGGTGTGTCATCTGCACAGGCACATCCTGCTCCCTGCCTCTCCCCATCACACCCCGCTGCCCTCACACCCTCTCTCCCCCAGCTCCAAATTCCCGGATCCCACACAACCTCCCCACAGGCACGGTGCTGGCAGTGGCGGCCGTCGGCCTCATCCTCCTGGCTGCAGGCAGCTGGTTTGCCATCAGGAAAGGTGAGGAGTGGGGAAAAAAGGGGGGAAAGGCTGAGGCGTTGGGGGTCCAGCTGCGGGGCTGGTGCAGTGGGAAAGGTGGGGGGGGAACCTGGGGGTGCACAGCTGGGATAAACAGTGCCTGGGGGTGATGGCTGTGGGCAGCCCAGCTGGGGAGGCTGCTGAGGGAGCTGGGGAGCTTCAGCCTTCATCCCCCAGCCCCGAGATGGGAGCCAGGGCTGGGCAGCACCTTGGCCTGTGCACCTCAGCCCCTGTTCTTCTTGCAGGTGCCTGCAGAGAGAGATGCCCAAGGTGAGCACCAAGGGCTGCTGGCTGTGGGGTTTGCAGGAGGGAGTTGGGGGCGTGGCGGGGCCCTGGGGTGCTCCTTGTTCAGGGGCATCTCCTGTGCAGAAGTCAGGAAGGATGGGGCTTGTCTTTGGCTGCCCTCTAGTTCAATGAGAAATGCAGGAAAGCAACACCAAAGGGTATAAGCCTCAAGATCCCTCCTCAGCACATGCACATCCCAGAACCATTCCATTCCTCTCCAGGCAGCAGCACGTTGACAGCCCACAGACGAAAGACACCAACTATGGTGACATCCAGTGTGAGTACTACCTCCTCCCTTGGGGGAAGCCACATGCTCCTCTTCCCATGAGAATCCTCTGCAAGTCCCCATGGAATCCTACCACTTCATTTCCCACTGGGAATAACAAAATCCCTGCCCGTTCATCAAGGGCAGGTTTCTCTCCAGCACCTCATGTCCTGCTTCTTCCTTGTATGCACAGCGTAGCTGCTGGCTGCACAAGGGACATGGCAGCATCCCAGTTCTCCCAGGGACAAAGCCCCTTTGCTGGGCGGTCCTTCCACACATGCTCCAGCCCCAGGCTGCAGTTGCCCCACTTCAACCTCTGCTTTTGTCCTTTCTTCAGTTTACTTCAAAGTGATTTCTGTTTTCATGTAGTTGAAAGGACAGAGGAGCATTGAAAGATGTGGCTCTCTTTCCTTGTGTTTGTGGGGAAAACATTTTATAGTTTGCTCTGAAACCAGAGACAGCAGGCAAGGGAGGATGTTGTGGTTGGGTGACAGGCTACAGATATATCCCCACTCTACTTGCACCTCACTCATGTTGCAGCACAACCTTGTTTACCCACGCTTGCACAGAGCAGCTCGCAAGGTGTGCTGGCTGTGCAAAGAGAGGAGATGCCACAGAAAGCTGGAAATACACCAAAACCTCAGCATCGCTGCTTCATCGCTGCTGCTTAATTTTCATCCCAGTTCAGGGTGATGGGAGAGGAAATGTGGCCAGGCTTTGAGATCTGACCACAGGCAGCTGATGCCCAAGATCAGTGTGAGTTTCAGCCCTCCACCAACAGGCAGCAAGGGCTCATGGTGTGTTTTTTTTGCTCCCACAGACTCCACCATCGCCCACGTTCAACGGGACAGGGTGAGTCGTGGCACAGCTGTGCACAGCTCCTTTCTGCACTTCTGCAGCCTGGTGCACACTCATTGTGCAGGGCTCACAGTCAGCAGCTGAAGTAACAGGGTTTCTTTTCTCCCTAAAGCCTCGTCCCGTGCAGCAAATGAGAAACACCACGACGTATGCCACGGTGACCCACACCCAGACCCGATAGTGCTGTCACAGGGCAAGGGCACAGGAGCCTTACCCACGGCTGCCTTTGCTCTCCTGCAGAGGACTTTGGGTGCACTTTTGTCTTCTCAGGGGTTTGTTGTCACAGGGAAGGGATGTGAGTGTCTAGCCAAGACGATTTTAGACTCACACCTCCATCTACAATACATTAATACTTCTAAAGTATATGAGCTATACCAAATCTTACTGTGAGTGTATTGATTTTTTCTGAATGAAAGAAAACCTCTCGCTGCGCTCAGTGGATGACGTGTACACCTAAGTTGCATTATAATGCCATGGGGGTGTTATTCTACCCATCCATGGAGATGTCCATTTTTGACCTAGATGGACAGATATCACTGCAGGGATGTCCTCGCATGTGTGTGTCAATCGGTGAGTGCACTGCAGATGTGGTTTTGCGTTGATGTCAAATACACATCTCTGACTTTGTGTTCCTGATGCCACCTCCGTCTCATGTAGCCACACATGGAATAGGACGGAGCAGACAGACAGACACTGAGGCACAAAGGGTGGTGGTGTCAATCTGAAGGGATGCAAATAGCCTTGCAGACAGACCTTACAGAGAAGAACTACACCAGCTCCTTCCTGTTTGGGGTGGCTTTATTGAGAGCTGGCAGGTCGGCCGGGCTTTCCCCAGTGCTCTCTGCCTCTCTCAGAGAACCAGCTGCATCACCTCTCCCTTGCTCAGCTTTTGGCATGCAATGGGTGTTGAGCGCAGTTGGATTGAGAGAGCTGCAAAACACAAGGGACAACAAGGAGTGGCCTTGCTCTCACAGTGCCCACCATGGGGAAATGCTGGGAGCATGGAAGGAGGGGGATTCAGACAGAGTACAGCCATGAGAAGCTCCCAGGTTCCTGCCATCGGATGCACTTTTGGCTTGCATTTGCTCTCCAACAGCCTGCCCTCTTGCAACCATCACGTGCACGCTCAGCCTGCAAGGCTCTGCCCATCTCATCCAGGTTGGCATCTTGAGGGAGAACCTGAGTTAGTGCCCAGCCACACACACAGCAGGCAGGGCTTCCCCATTCTCCACCAACGTTGCCTCCATGGTCATGGCTTGCCATGGCAAAGGCATCAGCACTTCACACAGTGCCTAGAGGAGAAGGGTGAAGAAGGAACGTGGCCCTCATAATCCACGAGGAAATGGTTGGCGACCTGCTAAAGCCCTTGGATGTACACAAGTCCATGGGGCCAGATGGGATCCACCCGAGGGTACTGAGAAAACTGGCAGAGGACCTGGCCAAGCCGCTTTCCATCATTTATCAGCAGTCCGGCTATCAGAGTAGATCCCAGTTGACTGGCAGCTAGCAAACGTGACGCCCATGTACAAGAAAGGCTGGAGGGTAGGCCCAGTGAACTATAGGCCTGTTAGTTTGACCTCACTGCTAGGGAAGCTCATGGAGCAGATTATCTTGAGTGCCATCACATGGCACTTACAGTGCAACCAGGTGATCGGGCCCAGTCAGCATGGGTTTATTAAAGGCAGGTCCTGCTTGACGAACCTGATCTCCTTCTATGACAAAGTGACGCGCTGAGTGGATGAGGGAAAGGCTGTGGATGTCGGCTACCTTGACTTCAGCAAGGCTTTTGACACCATTTTGACCGCATTTTGACAGCATTTTGACCGCATGAAGTTCAATAAGAGCAAGTGCCGGGTCCTGCACCTGGGACGGGGAAACCCTGGCTGCACGTACAAACTGGGCGATGAGACGCTGGAGAGCAGCCTAGAAGAGAGGGATCTGGGGGTCGTGGTAGACAGCAAGTTGAATATGAGCCAGCAGTGTGCCCTGGCAGCCAGGAGGGCCAACCATGTCCTGGGGTGCATCAAGCACGGCATCGCTAGTAGGTCGAGGGAGGTGATTGTCCCGCTCTACTCTGTTCTGGTGCGGCCTCACCTCGAGTACTGTGTGCAGTTCTGGGCACCACAGTATAAAAAGGACATGAAACTGTTGGAGAGTGTCCAGAGGAGGGCTACGAAGATGGTGAAAGGCCTGGAGGGGAAGACGTCCGAGGAACGGCTGAGGGCACTGGGCCTGTTCAGCCTGGAGAAGAGGAGGCTGAGGGGAGACCTCATCGCAGTCTACAACTTCCTCGTAAGGGGGTGTCGAGAGGCAGGAGACCTTTTCTCCATTAACACCAGTGACAGGACCTGCGGGAATGGGGTTAAGCTGAGGCAGGGGAAATTTAGGCTTGACATCAGGAGGGGGTTCTTCACAGAGAGAGTGGTTGCACACTGGAACAGGCTCCCCAGGGAAGTGGTCACTGCACCGAGCCTGTCTGAATTCAAGAAGAGATTGGACTGTGCACTTAGTCACATGGTCTGAACTTTTGGGTAGACCTGTGCGGTGTCAAGAGTTGGACTTGATGATCCTTAAGGGTCCCTTCCAACTCAGGATATTCTATGATTCTATGATTTCCGACAGCATTCTCCTAAAGAAACTGGCTGCTCATGGCATGGATTGGCATATGCTTTTGTTGGGTTAGCTGGTTAGTTGGGTTAGTTTGTTTGATAGCCGGGCCCAAAGAGTTGTGGTGCATGGAGTCAAATCCAGTTGGAGGCTGGTCACTAGTGGTGTCCCACAGGGCTCGGTACTGGGGCCAGTCCTCTTTAATATCTTTATCGATGATCTGGATGAGGGGATCGAGTGCACCCTCAGTAGGTTTGCAGATGACACCAAGTTATCTGCTCGAGGGTAGGAAGGCTCTGCAGGAGGATCTGGATAGGCTGGACCGCTGGGCTGAGGACAAGTGTATAAAGTTCAACAAGGCCAAGTGCTGGGTCCTGCACCTGGGGCGCAATAACCACAAGCAGCACTACAGGCTGGGAGATGAGTGGTTGGAAAGCTGCCAGGCAGAGAAGGACCTGGGACTGATGGTTGATAGTTGGCTGAATTTGAGCCAGCAGTGTGCTCAGGTGGCCAAGAAGGACAAGAGCATCCTGGCTTGTATCAGAAACAGTGTGACCAGCAGGGCTAGGGAGGTGATTGTCCCCCTGTACTCGGCTCTGGTGAGGCTACACCTCGAGTACTGTGTTCAGTTTTGGGCCCCTCGCTACAAGAAGGAAATGGAGGTGCTCTTGCAAGTCCAGAGGAGGGCAATGAAGCTGGTGAGGGATCTGGAGAACAAGTCTTATGAGGAGTGGCTGAGGGAGCTGAGTTTGTTCAGCCTGGAGAAAAGGAGGCTCAGGGGCGACCTTATTGCTCACTCTAGATACCTTAAAGGACGTTGAAGCGAGGTGGGGATTGGTCTATTCTCCCATGTGCCTGGTGACAGGATGAGGAGGAATGGGCTTAAGTTGTGCCAGGGGAGGTTTAGGTTGGATGTTAGGAAAAACTTCTTTACCAAAAGGCTTGTTAGGCATTGCAATGGGCTGCCCAGGGAAGTGGTTGAGTCCCCATCCCTGGAGATTTTTAAAAGATGTTTAGATGTTGAGCTTAGAAATATGGTTTAGTGAAAGACTTGTTAGTGTTAGGTCAGAGGTTGGACTAGGTGATCTTGAAGGTCTCTTCCAACCTAGGAAGAGACCTTTCTGTGATTCTGTGATTCTGTGATTTCATTACGTTTCTCCCCACCCAATTCTCCATCCTGTCTAGGTCTCAACGGATGGAAGCACAGCCTTCTGGCGTGTCAGCCACTCCTCCCAGTTTAGTGTCATTAGTAAACTTCCTGACAGTGCACTCCATTCCCTCATCCAAGTCACAATGAATATATTGACTAGTTAGCTGGTCCCAGTACTTGAGGGACTCCACCAGATACAGGCCTCCAACTCGCCTCTACCCCATTGACCACAACCCTCTGGCTTCTTCCCTTCAGACAGATCACAGTCCACCTCACTACCAAATGACCATTCACACACTTCAGGTTAGCTGTGAGGATGCTGTGTATGGGAGATGCTGTCAAAGGCTTTACTGAAATCAAGATAGACCACATCCGCTGCTTTAATACCATCTATCCCCCCACCTATATCCTCATAAAAGGCTCTCAGTTCGGTCAAGCATGACTTCCCCATGCTGAATGCCCCTAATGACACTTTTATCTTTCATATAACTAGAGACAACGCCAGGTCTAAATTGTTCCATCAGCTTTGCAGGGATGGAGGTGAGGCTGACTGGTCTATAGTTACCTGGGTCATCCTTCTTTCCCCTTTGGAAGACTGGACTAACATTTGCTTTCCTCCAGTCCTCAGGCACCTTTCCTGATGCCCATGACTTACCACACATGATGGACAATGGCCTAGCAATGACTTCCACCAACTCCTTCACCTCCTGGCATGAGCATCTTGAGCATCCCATCATGACCCGTGGATTTATGGACGTCCAGAGATGTTTATTTTTCTTCTAAACAAAACCACATCTGCAGCACACACACCACTTGGCAGACACATGCAAGCACATCCCTGCAGTGATACCGGTCCCTATAGGTCCAAATGTCCATCTGTGTGGGTGCATAGAAGAGCAGCCCTGTGACTTTATCATGCAGTTTAGGAATACATAATTTCCAGTGAGCACAGGGAGATGGTTTCACATGAGGAATAACCATTGATACACTCACAATATTACTTGGTACACCTGATATATTTTAGAGGTATTGATTTATTGCAAACTGAGATATGAATCCTTCAACATCTTGGCTAGGCACACACAGCCTTTCCCTGTGACAGAAAATCCCAAAGAACCCCGAAGTGCACCCCCCAGCCCAACGGTATGGTTGCAAGAGCTTCCTACAAGACAGTGAAGGCAAACATGGGCAAGGCTCCTGTGCCCTTGCCCTGTGGCAGTGCTATCGGGTCTGGGTGCGGGTCACTGTGGCATACGTTGTGCTGTCGCTCATCTGCTGCATGGGAGGAGGCTTTAGGGATAAATAAAACCCTGTTACTTCAGCTGCTGACTGTGAGCCCTGCATAATGAGCGTGCATCAGGCTGCAGGAGTGCAGAAAGGAGCTGTGCACAGCTGTGCCATGACTCACCCTGTCCCGTCGAACGTGGGTGATTGTGGTGTCTGTGGGGAAGAAACACTCGATGAGCCCTTGCTGATTAGAGGCGGGTGAACCCCCGCGAGCTTTGGGCATCAGCTGCCTGGGTTTAACACTCAATGCCTGACCACATTTCCCCTCCCATCACCCTGATCTGCGATGTGCATTAAGCAGCAGTGGAGCAAAGATTCTGAGGGTGTGGGGTCTTTCCACCATTCTGTGGCATCGCCACTCTTTCCACAGCCAGCACACCTTGCAAACTGCTCTGTGCAGGCATGGGTAAAAAAGGTTGTGCTGCAACTCGTCCTGAGAGCACATCAGGTGGGGATATATCTATAGCTTGTCACCCAACCACAACATCCTCCCTTGGCTGCTGCCTGTGGTTTCAGAATGAGCTATAAAAGGTTTTCCCCAGCAGTGCAAGGAAACAGAGCGACAGCTTTCATTGCTGTGATGTGCTTTGTGTAGTTCTTGAAGCAGAAATGACACTGAAGAGAAACTGAAGAAAGGACAAAAGCAGAGGCTGAAGCAGGGGAAATGTAGCCTGAGGCCGGAGCTGGTGTGGAAGGACCCCCCAAGCAAATGGGCTTTGTCCCTTTGAGCACTGGGATGCTGCCATGTCCCTTGTGCAGCCAGCAGCCGCACGCACTCTGCATGCAAGGAAGAAGCAGGACGTGAGGTGCTGGAGAGAAACCTGGCCTTGATGAACGAGCAGGGATTTTGTATGTCCCAGTGGGAAATGAAGGGGTGGCATTGCATGGGGGCTCACACAGGATTCTCATGGGGAGAGGAGCATGTGGCTTCCCCCAAGGGAGGAGGTAGTACTCACACTGGATGTCACCATAGTTGGTGTCTTCTGTCTGTGGGCTGTCAACGTGCTGCTGCCTGCAGAGGAATGGAATGGTTGTTGGGTGTGCGTTTATGGTGAGGTTGCCACATGAGAAACGCTCTTGGGTCGAGCTTTCCTACTTCATGTGGTGAACTGGAGTGCAGCAAATAGCAAGCTCCATTCTCCCTGCCTCCAGCACAGGGAATGCAGCCACACACACACAGAGAACACTGCCCCTGGCCAAGGAGCACCCCAGGGCCCTGCCATGCCCCAGCTCCCTCCCCCATACCCCACAGTCAGCAGCCCTTGGTGCTCACCTTGGGCATCTCTCTCTGCAGGCACCTGCAAGAAGAACAGGGGCTGAGGTGCACAGGCCAAGGTGCTGCCCAGCCCTGGCTCCCATCTCGGGGCTGGGGGATGAAGGCTGAAGCTCCCTCGCTCCCTCAGCAGCCTCCCCAGTTGGGCTGCCCACAGCCATCACCCCCAGGCACCGTCTCCCCCAGCTGTGCACCCCCAGGGTCACCCACCACCTTTCCCACTGCACCAGCCCCAGAAGGACCCCCACGGCCTCTGCCTTTCCCCCCACTTTCCCCCACTCCCTCACCTTTCCTGATGGCAAACCAGCTGCCTGCAGACAAGAGGACGAGGCCGATGGCCGCCACTGCCAGCGCCATGCCTGTGGGGAGGGCGTGCGGGATCCGGGCATGTGGAGCTGGGGCAGAGAGGGTGTGAGGGCAGTGGGGTGTGATGGGGAGAGGCAGGGAGCAGGACATGCCCGTGCAGCTGGCACAGCTCCTGCCTGGTAAAGCTCCTGCTTGTCCCCATGCCCTGGGGAAGGCAGCACAGCACGCCCACTCCCCATGCTCTGTTTTCTGAGGGTGTTGGAGGGAATCACTCACCTGGGGGTGATGGACTTGCTGGGAAACTCACCACATTGCCTGCCAGGATAAAAGGACAGGCTTAGTGTCTACAGTGCACCCAGATCCTTCCCAGAATGAGCCTCAGCCCCATGGCCACATGCCCCCATCGACAGCCAGCACCATCCCCAGGGGAGTCACAAAATTGTCCGCGGTATCTGTGCCAACCTGGACCCCCACAGATCCAGTGACTAAGTGCTGTTGTGAAGGATAAAAAACGGCATGGCAGAGGTGTGCCTCTTCATTTAACACCACCACTCTCATCTGTCTGTGATTGTGGGGGCTAGACGATCACACAATCACAGAATGGCCAAGGTTGGAAGGGACCTCTGAAAGTTATGTAGTCCAGCCTTCTGCTGAGCAGGATCAGCAAGGACAGACTACACAGAATGGCATCCAGGTGGATTTGGAATATCTCTAGAGGAGACTCCACAGCATCTCTGGGCAGCCTGTTCCAGTGCTCTGTCACCCTCCCAGTAAAGAAATGCCCCTCATATTCAGATGGAACTTTCTGTGCTTCAGTTTGAGCCCATTGTCTCTTGCCCTTTCCCTGGACACAATCGAAAAGAGACCAGATCCATCCTCTCAACACCCTCCCCTCAGATATTTATAGACATGGATGAGGTCTCCCCTCAGTCTCCTCTTTTCCAGGTTAAACAGGCTCAGTTCTCTCAGCTCCAGACCTCTGACCATCTTTGCAGCCCTCGTCTGGACTCTCTCCAGTAGTTCTATGCCCCTCCTGAACAGGGAATCCCAGAACTGGGCACAAAATGCTTTGTGTTCCATGCAGGGAAACAATTCCTTCCCAGGAGCTCAAACAAAGAGAACAAATTCCCTCTCCCTTGCCATCACCACCCCACACACACCTCTCTTCAGTCACCCATCCCCACGCTCAACCTCACCTGGGGAGCTTCCGATATCCTGGGTGGTTACTCCAGCAAATGCACCTTGGGACACAGAGGGTTTTGTTTAGAGGGAGTGAGAGCTGGGGCACCCACACGCTTGTGCCCATGTCCCTGCTGCTAACTCCTTGCCATGTCCTCACTGCTGTGTCCTTGCCCAGCTCATGGCAGTCATCCCACTTGCCCTGCCATAGGCTCATCAATGTACAGGGCAGACCTTGGTGCATCGCTGGCTCAAACCAGCATCCATCCACATCCCCAGTCTTTACTCTCTCTGCCCGGGATCTGCAGAGTCCCATCTCTGCAGCAGAGATGATGCTGCAGGGACACGGGGATCCCTTGAGAGCAGCTCTCTCTCTCTAGGGGCTGCCTTGGAGGAGAGGGAACACTCCCATGGGGGAACCACCCCAGAGCCTGCTGCAGCACACAGCTCCAGTCTCAGCACAGCCATGTGGTGGCAAGTGCCTCCGTCCCTTCTCAACCCTCCAGCCCGGGGACAGGACTCACCTGGGACATCCAGGTTACGGCCAGCACTGAGGGCAGAGCTCCTCATGTGTTTCATGTTATTAGTCTGCTGGTACCCACATGTATATCTTCCTGCGTTTCTTGACGTGATGTTCAAGACGACGGAGTAGCTCAGCTGCCTTTGCTGGGCTTTCTGGCTGTACGCCTCCATCCTATCCTTGCAGAAGATGATTCGTCTTGCATGTGACACCACAGGGAGAATACACTGGAGCAAAATTATTTTACCTGGCTGAGCAGAAGTTGAGTTCATTTGGAGAGCAGGAGCTGGAAGATCCCCTGGAGGAGACACAGCAGTGAAGGGCTGCCATAGGGCACAGCTCACAGTGGTTGGGCTTCCAAGTGCCCTGGCTCTGGGAGGGAAGGACTCACGAGTACCTGGGGAGCTGCAGATGTCCTGGGAGCTCATGCTGGCAGCTGTACCAAGGGGCAGAGAGGGATTTGCTGAGAGGAGCAGTGTCCAGGCTCATCCTGATTTCCCTGCTCCCATATCCTCCCTGACCAAACCCTCACTGCTAAGCAGGCATCATTACATCTGCGTGTTCTCATGCTGTATCTCTTCAATATGCCCTCAAACAATGTGAATTCCAATCCCATTTTTGGTGGACATCTTGTTCCAGGTAAATCCCATATCTCCTTAAAAAATTCAGCAGTCCTAGAGTCTCAGAACAACACGCCAGAAAATTTATGGTGCTGGAGAATCCTGCCCCTTCCTCAAATGTGTATTATACATGGAGGAAGCCATCCCCATCCTGCTTTCCCCAGAGCAACGATGTCCGAAACTGCTGCACCGCAGCCCCACACAGGCTGTCTCCATCCTCTCCTCTGCCCACCACTGTCCTGTCCTACCCCCAGGAGCAGTCCTCCAACCCTCAGCCCCCACAACCAGCAATGCCCCAACTCACAGAGCACCAGCAGCAGGATGGCACAGCCAGAAGGAGACAGCCTTGCCCATGGCACCTGCCCCAGCATCTTTTGGGGCACTGCTTTTGCGGAGCAGTGTCTGCTTCAAGTTTCTGCTTTGCTCTGAGGTGGGGACGGTGGGGCAGAGGCTTGCGGTTCAGCTGGGAGCTGTGCTGTTAGCATTCTGTGGCCACCTGAGCCTGGCCCACAGCCAGAGGCTCTCATCAGTGGGGGCCTTGCCTAAGAACCTGCTACATCCGCTGCTTTTGTTTAGCCCCCACTGTTTTTCCTGTCCTCTCACACACTGCAGCACACGCTAGTTTTAATTGTATCTCAGCGGCAACATTGTCCCTGTAAAGAGCTCCTGCTCCTTGTTCCCACTAGGATTTGCCCTCGTCTGACCACATCACTCTGCTTCTCTTCAATGTCTAGACAAATGATGGCATCAGGGGAATCCTGCACCAAGGCCAAAGTGACGCCAGAGCTCTGGGGCAGTTGCCAAGGCTGTGGGCAGAATTCTCCTTCACCCTGTTGGTGAATCAGCTTATTAAGAACTCTCAGGGAGTCTCAGCTGGGGCCATACTGTTGCCAGCACAGCACTGTGGGAGCCATCTGCACCACCACTTTGACCCTCATGAGAATACACAACAACCAGGAAAGGCAGAGGCTTCGTCCTGAAGGCACCTGAGTTCCCCACGCTGCTCTCTCAATTCCCTTCCCCAAAGGAAGGCGCTGAGCCAAGGGAAGCAGACCAGTGGCGGCACATCCCTTGGGCATGCTGCCCCAGCTGCCTTGAGACCAACGGCAGCGGGAGTCTGACAAATGTGTGGGGGTCATGCTCTGAGCATGGGGGAGCAGGCTGGGGACAGCATGGAGCCCAGGGGGACATCAGAGCACCATGGGGACAGGGACGTCTCCTGGCTGCCTGGCCTTGTGGGCACCGTGGCTGCATCTCTCCAGGAGGAGGGTGATGATGGGGGCAGACAGCAGCAGGAGCAGGCTGAGGGCAGAGCGCAGGATCCAGACCTCCAGGGGCATGGCTGACCCTGGGAGAGAGGAGGAACACAGTGTGGCCAAGGCAAGCCTTGGAGGACGACTGTGCTGGGAAAGGCTGATGAGCAATGTCTCGCCTCTGGAAGGGAGCTGGGCCTTGTGTGAGGGGCTGCTGCCTGTGGGAGACATGAACATGCTGTGAGTTTACGGAGCTCTTTGCTGGGACAATCCCAGATGCTGAGCAGACCCTGAGCTCGTGTCTTGCTTCCTTGAGTACATGTTGAGCATTAACAACCGAGCCCTTCTCAATTGTCAGACCTACATTAGTAAAAGTGTGAGGGAGAGCTTGGAGCAGTAGTGGCACAGTCCAGGGCCTTCTGATATCCCCAACTCTTGCTTTTTTTACATGGCCACTGCAGAGCCCCATGTCTCAGCACAGGTGCTACTGCAGCTACAGGGGAACCCTTGAGGCAGTTCTCTGTCCAGGGTCTGCTGTGGACATAGGGTAAACTCTCCTGAGGGGTAATTGCACCTGAGCCATGCCCTGTATGATGAAGCACACAGCTCCAGCTTCTGCACTGTCCACATCCCACTGACCCCACAGCCCTGATGAAGGGTGGTGTCTCACGTGGCACAGACAGGGTCCAAGGAGCACTGAAAGGAGAGCACCCAAACTGACTGAGGACTGGCCATGAGGACACGGAGCATTCCCTTCATTCCCAGGGAAGTCTGTGGTCTATCAGAGCCTGGATCAGAGATATCACCAGGACACTCATCAGCCTGCTATGCCTCACATACTACTATCTACTGATGATATTACAGACAGCTGTGGAGGAAGCTGCATCCTGTAGTCTGAGGGAATGGATAAAGCTTTCAAGGCCTTGGGACGGTTGATGAAAGAGTCTGTAGTACAAGTCCCTTTCTCTTCCCTCCATCCATTCTGGGGTGGTGACATTGGATGGAATAGAAGTATCTGGTCCATAAATGCTTGGCTCCGTGACTGGTGCTACAGGCCCAGCTTTGGGTTATTTGGTAATGGCTGGTGTTATAAGACACCAGGCCTGAGAGGAATACTTGGGAAAGGTTTATCTCACAGGGTCCAGAGTGTTCTGGGACAGCAATTAGCAGGGCTTATTTGGAGAGCTTCAAGCTACATGTATATCCGCAGGATAATGGGCTTGTAGCAGGGCTTGTACTGGTGGGACAGTGCCCCCGCAGACATGAAGACCAGGAGGCCTCCCACCCCTCATGGGGTGAAATCAGCGTGCTCAGCTCCTTCCCTGAAGTGCCTGGACACAAATGCATTCAGCACGTGGAATAAGCAGGAGGAGTTGGAAAACTCTGTTTGGTCAGAAGACTGAGATCTGGTGGCAGTTACAGAGACATGGTGGGACAGCTCTCATGGCTGGAATGTGGTCATGGATGGCTATGTCCTGCTCAGGAAGACAGGCCAGCAAGGTGAGGTGGCGGAACTGCTCTTCAAGCATGGGGGATTTCAACTACCCTGATATTTGCTGGCAGGCCTACTCAGCCAGTCACCCGAAGTCCAGGAAGTTTCTCCAGTACTGGTTCCTCCAGTGCATTGATACTAACTTCCTGATGGAAATGGTGAACGTGCCAACTGGGAGAGGAGTGCTGCTAGATCTTGTCATCACGAACAACAGGGGTTGGTTGATTCTGAATCACAGAATCACAAATTTAAACACCAACTTAAGTGTGTGTGTCGATCTGCGCAAGGGTAGGAAGGCTCTGCAGGAGGATCTGGATAGGCTGCACCGATGGGCTGAGGTCAACTGTATGAAATTCAATAAGGCCAAGTGATGGGTCCTGCACCTGGGGAGAAATAACCCCAAGCAGAGCTACAGGCTGGGAGATGAGTGGTTGTAAAGCTGCCAGGCAGAGAAGGACCTGGGAGTGATGGTTGATAGTCAGCTGAATATGAGCCAGCAGTGTGCTCAGGTGGCCAAGAAGGCCAACGGCATCCTGGCTTGTATAAGAAGCAGAGTGGCCAGCAGGGCTAGGGAGGTGATCGTCCCCCTGTACTGGGCTCTGGTGAGGCCGCACCTCGAGTACTGTGTTCAGTTTTGGGCCCCTCGCTACAAGAAGGACATCGAGGTGCTTGAGCGAGTCCAGAGAAGGGCAACGAAGCTGGTGAGGGGCCTGGAGAACAAGTCCTTCGAGGAGCGGCTGAAGGAGTTGGGCTTGTTCAGCCTGGAGAAGAGGAGGCTCAGGGGCGACCTTATCACTCTCCCTAGATACCTTAAACGAGGCTGTAGCGGTGGGGATTGGTCTGTTCTCCCACGTGCCTGGTGACAGGACGAGGGGGAATGGGCTTAAGTTGTGCCAGGGGAGTTTTAGGTTAGATGTTAGGAAGAACTTCTTTACTGAAAGGGTTGTTAGACACTGGAACAGGCTGCCCAGGGAGGTGGTGGAGTCACCATCCCTGGAAGTCTTTAAAAGACGTTTAGATGTAGAGCTTAGGGATATGGTTTAATGGGGACTGTTAATGTAAGGTCAGAGGTTGGACTCGATGATCTTGAGATCTCTTCAAACCTAGAAATTCTGTAATTCTGTGATTCTGTGAAGTGGGAGGAGATGAAGTGGATGTCCAAAATGCTGTGGTGGGAGAAAGCCGAGGTCATCCTCTGGACTTCTGGAGCGGGGCTGTTGAGTGATGGGCAGTCATGCCCAAGAGAGTTGAAGACCAGTGGGTGCAGATGGCTCCCACAGTGCTGTGCTGGCAGCACTATGGCCCCAGCTGAGACTCCCTGAGAGTTCTTCATAAGCTGATTCACCAACAGGATGAAGGAGAAATCTGCCCACAGCCTTGGCAACTGCCCCAGAGCTCTAAAGTCACTTTGACCTTGGTGCAGGATGCCCCTCGCACAACTATTGGTATGGAGATCGAAGAAAAGCGGAGTGACCTGGTCAGAAGAAGGCAAAGAACATGGGGAAAAAAGGCAGGAGGGCTTTGCAAGGAAGATGCTGCCCCTGAGACACAGGAAAAAACAGAAAAACAGAGCGTGCTGAGGTGTGCGAGAGGACAGAAATAACAGCGAGTCCTCAACAAAAGCAGCGGATGTAGCAGGGGCTGAGGCATGGCCGTCACTGATGAGAGACGCTCAGTGTGGGCCAGGCTCAGGTGGCCACAGAAAGCCCACAGGACAGGTCCCAGCTGCACTGCAAGCCTCTGTCCCACCGTCCCCAGCTCACAGCAAAGCAGACACTTGAAGCAGACGCTGCTCCCCAGAAGCAGCGCCCCAAAAGATGCTGGGGAAGGCGCCATGGGCAAGGCTGTCTCCTTCTGGCCCTGCCATCCTGCTGCTGGTGCTCTGTGAGTTGGGGCATTGCTGGGTGTAGGGGCTGAGGGCTGGAGGGCTGCTGCTGGGGGCAGGACAGGCCCGTGGTGGGCACAGGGGAGGATAGGGATAGTGTGTGCGATACAGTCGTGCTTAACTGCAGGGCAGAGTTGTTTTGGGGAAGGCAGGAGGTCACTGCCCCTCTGTGCGGGGCAGGCATACAGTACTGCAGGACACAGTTGCGTCTGGGGAAGGATGGGTTGGGATTGCTTCCTCCTGCTATGATGCAGATCTGAGAAAGGGACACACTTCTCCAGTA
Organism: Anas acuta; assembly: GCF_963932015.1. Lineage (NCBI taxonomy): Eukaryota > Metazoa > Chordata > Aves > Anseriformes > Anatidae > Anas > Anas acuta. The sequence continues at coordinate 1,697,211 of NC_089008.1, read as the reverse complement.
CTAAAAGTTTGTCTGGAGCTTTTGTGTGAGACGTTCAGGATGCTGGATTCCTTAGAGATCCTGGGCACTCATACGGGAATATAAAGCACATCCAGACCAGGCTTGGGATGGTGCCAAGTGTGCAGATGAAGCAAATCGCAATTGGAAATGTGCGGGTGGGGAGTCCCCTGTTCAGGCAGGACTCAGAAACTGGGATGTGAGCAGGGAGGTGGGGGTGAGCTGGGTCTCTGCCCTTCTAAGGAAAGCCCTCTCTGCCCCATGCTGCAGGTGCTGGAGTGACCACCCAGGACATCTGCAGCTCTCCAGGATTACAGGAGCATGGAGGTGGGTCCCAAAAATGAACGTGTCCTGGGGAAGGAGATGGGAAGAGAGAAGGGGATTATTCCCTCACAATTCCCCCTGTAAACCCCAGGACAGCAGACACCTCCAGCCTTGGCATGCAGTTGGTTTTGCCACCTGGCAGTCACTAACGCTTGCCTGGGGAATCCCTCTGCCTTCTCTCCAGGTAACGACCAGACTCCAGTCCTGTTCCTCAACGCTTCCAGTGCCAAGGAAGGGGAAATAATTCTCTTTCAGTGTGTCATTGATGGGCAGTTTCCTGCTACGCGAGTTGTCTTCTGCAAGAATGGGCTGGAGGAGTTCAGCCTGAAAGCCCAGCAGGGCAAGGTCATCTATGCTCTGGTCCTGAACATCACCTCGAGAAGTGCTGGGACGTACAAGTGTGGGTACCAGCAGAGGAAAGAGAGCAACTTGGTGAGGAATTCTGCTCTCAGTGCTCCCCAGACCTTGTCTGTGGCAGGTGAGACATGGCCCCAGGGTGGTGAGGGTAAAAGTTTTCGGGAAACTGCTGAGGCTGGAGCTGTGTGCTGCAGTAGGCAGGGCATGGCTCTGGGGTGGTTCCCCCTCGGGAGTGTTCCCTCTCTTCAGAGGCAGCCCCTACAGAGAGAAAGCTGCTCTCAAGGACTGTCCCCCTCCCTGCAGCAGCACCTCGGTTGAGGCATGGGGCTGTGCAGTTCCCATGCAGAGAGAGCAAGAGCTGGGGATGTTGATGGACCCTGGGTTCAGCCTGGCATGTTCCAAGATCTGCCCTGTACATTGATGAGCCTATGGCAGGGGAAGTGCTGTGATTGTCATGAGACAGGCTATAGCCTGTACATCAGCAACAGTGTGGGATGGTTCCAGAAGGGAGAGCACAGTGGTGCTGGTTTGAGACACAGAAAGGTGCCTGCTCAGCAAGAACAAAGAGGAAGAAAAAGGACTCGGGTGTGGCGGTGTGCCAGGTCTTGATCCCACTAAGAAAAACCTTTTTTGCCCCAAGGTGCAGGTGATGGTGAGACCATCACTGATATCCAGAGCTCCCCAGGTGAGGACAAGCATGAGGGTTTGCCAGCTGCACGGGCACGTCCTGCTCCCTGCCTCTCCCCATCACACCCCGCTGCCCTCACACCCACTGTCCCCCGGCTCCCCATGCCCAGCTCCCACACTCCCTCTCCACAGCCATGGTGCTTGCAGTGGTGCCTCTCATCCTCATCCTCCTGGCTGCAGGCAGCTGGTTTGCCATCAGGAAAGCTGAGGGAGAGGGGGAAGGAGGGGGGAAGGCTGAGGACCTGGGGGTCCTGCTGCAGGCCTGGTACAGTGGTAGAGAAGTTCGGGGGAACCTGGAGGTGCGCAGCTGGGGCAGATGGTGCCTGGGGGTGACGGCTGTGTGCAGCCCAGCTGGGGAGGCTGCTGAGGGAGCTAGGGAGCTTCAGCCTTCATCCCCCAGCCCCGAGATGGGAGCCAGGACTGGGCAGCCTGTTTGTGCCAGGTGAGATACGGCCCAAGTTTGGTTTGAGCAGAAGGGATGGGGATACTGCAGAGGCTGGAGCTGTGTACTGCAGCAAGTAGGGCATGGCTGTGGTGTAGATCCCCCATGGGAGTGTTCCCTGTCCTCTAAGGCAGCCGCTAGAGAAAGAGCTGCTCCCAGACGTGCCCCTGTCCCTCCTGTAGTGCCTCTGCAGCAGAGATAGGGCTGCATCGGGCACTGAAATTGAGAACAAGGGCTGGGGTTGTCTATGGACCCTGGGGTGTTCCACTACCGCTCTAGGTTGTCCCTCTAACCTTTACAAATCTGTGTCTGGGAACATACATGGAAAGGCTTGCTCATGTTCCCTGTGTGCTCAAGGAAGCAAGACATGAGCTCAGCATCTCCTCAGCATTTGGGATTGTCCTAAAACGGACTTCAAGGACTCACGGCATGTTCATGTCTCCCACAGGAAGCAGCCCCTCACACAAGGCCCAGCTCCCTTCCAGAGGTGAGACATCGCTCATCAGCCCTTCCCAGCACAGCCGTCCTCCGTGGCTTGCCTTGGCCACACTGTGTTCTTCCTCTCTCCCAGGGTCAGCCATGCCCCTGGAGGTCTGGATCCTGCGCTCTGCCCTCAGCCTGCTCCTGCTGCTGTCTGCCCCCATCATCACCCTCCTCCTGGAGAGATGCAGCCACGGTGCCAACGAGGCCAGGCAGCCTGGAGACGTCCCTGTCCCCATGGAGATCTGATGTCCCCCTGAGCTCCATGCTGTCCCCAGCCTGCTCCCCCATGTTCAGAGCACGACCCCCACCATGGCTAGGCTCCCGCTGCTGTTGGGTTCAAGGCAGCTGTGGCAGCATGCCCAAGGGATGTGCTGCCACTGCTCTGCTTCCCTTGGCTCAGCGCCTGCTCTCTGCTCCCATCAAGGATTAACACTGGATCGCAGACCCTCCCAGCTGGGTTCAAACCCAGCACCCACATGGCTGCCCTGCCTGCTCACAGAATCACATCTACATCACAGGATCCATCTCTGCATACCGGGAGAACACAAGGGGAAGGAGTCACAGCTGCACCCCCAGGCAGCCATGCTCTGCAGCTCCTGCATCACTCCAGCACCTCCCTGTGCCCAAGGTGGTGCTGGCCGCAATGGGCACATCCCCAAGTGATTACAGTGCCCCCTCTCAAGGCACCTTGGTGGGTATTGGTCCTGTGGGAGGCAAGTTATAAAGGATTGGTTCAGAATGAACCAGCTGATGTTGCTGCTCTGTATTTCAGAGGGAATCGAGAGAGCAGAGCTGGGAGAGCTGCTCTATGACTGCCATATGGGGCCATGTGTCCTGCGAGGGAGCTGCTGTTCCCTTTGCCCTGCCACCCAAGAGTTCCCCTACCTACTGGCATTGCCCTGGCAGATGTGTCATGGAAAACTGCCTGAGATCCCAGGATGGCTGACGCCATGTAGAGGTCCAGGGGGTGGCCTTGCCTGGCACTCTGCACCCCATGCCCACCCATCCCTGTGCTGGATCTTCTGTCTCTCAATGCGCCATCTCCAGGAGACAGCCCTGAGCAGGGACATTGTGCATGGGGGCATCCAGCTGTGGGCCAGGTGGGGACGGGGTCTCAGCATGGCTGGCCCCAACACCCACACACCATCCCCAGCCTTGCACTATGGGCTTTTAGCCATCCCACACCAATACCAAGAAGGAGCCAAGGTGTCCCTTCTCTGCAGCTCCCAGTGCTGACATCTGGGGCCTTGGTGTGCAGTGGGGGACTTTGGGATAAGATGGGTTCAGGCAGGAGAGGAGCTGCTCAGCTGGGAGGCACGAGGATGCAGGACTGCATGGATAGAATAGGGGATAGGAAAATGGGTTCAAAGCTCAGCAAGAGCTGCTTGGAGGCAGAGCAGGAGGGGATGTGGGTTTCAGGCTCCTTCCTGCAAGCACAGTCCCTCACCTCCCATGCCTTCATCAAAGCACTTGTCTCACAGCTTCCTACAGGCCCATGCATGCATGTTTCACAGCACAAGCCTCCAGGATACTCTTCCTCAAAGGGAATATACAGAGTTGGGTGGATGGAGCCACTCCCTCATTCTCATACAGCCTCCAAACCTCCCTGGTGAGCGAATCACACTGTGGTGCCAGCTGCAAACTTTCTGCGGGTAACCCCTGACCAGCATCCTGAGAGTAATGAAGATGTTGAATGGAATTGGACGTAATTTGGAACTCTGGAGTACACTACTAGTGAGCAGCCTTCAGCTAGTGTGGTGCAATTGCCTAAAGTAACTAGGAAAATAAAATTAACATTCATGTTTTAAAGAAAATGTACAGCTTTAAAGAGGCTTTCAGGGTAGGGTGTAGCTGCATTACCTAAGCGTTCCCTAAGCTTCCACGCTTAGATACTATCACACTGGGGGAACCTGGTGTGCTAGCTCTAAGGAGCAGCACGGAGCATAGAGTGGAGTGGAGACACCGCAGCTAGGCTCTGTGACCAGGTGGGGACTTGATTGTTCTTGTGCACACCAAGACCAATAAGCCACACTTTTTACAACCTTCAGCCAAGGACCTGTCATGTTTTGACAAATGCTGTATCCTAGTGTACTTTTCCTCATTGTAATATCATTATAATACCAAAACACACCTCCATCCTAAAAGCTACCTGCCTCCAATGTGCGACCACCCCTTACTCAGCATGCACTCTGAGTTTCTCAGAGCCTATTAGTTTAACCGAAATGGGAGAACTTTTCACCAATCATAACTAAGATATGCTTGACTAGAGTCACTCAAGCTCCACCTAAAAGATAGAAAATAATATAAATTGGCCTAAGAGAGAGGGGATGTTGGAGAAGATATCGCTGTCAGGGGAGATACCACCCCGAGGGAATACAGCATCCTGAAGGCCTCCTGACTCCTGGGATAAGTTGTCGGGCTGAGCTTCTCTTCCACCCTCTGTTCCATTGGGAGGCCTTTGGGTGAGATTTGAACACTTGGTTATACTGTGTGTCTCCGCGGAAACTTTGTAATCTCTATAGAGTCTTTGTGACTTTTAACGCATTTCCAGGCTGCACACCTGTGTCACCTGTGTCACCTGTGTCACCTTTGTATTTCATGCATGCTAGCTTGCTTTTGCAGACAGTAACTATGGCTGGCAATCCAAAGAACCTGTGTACCTGCTGCTGTAATAAATCGCACTTGAATGCATTGTTCCTACCCATGATAGTGTGAAATGTGTTCATCCGATTTGTGTCAATATGGAACAATCCTAGGGCCACATGGTATGAAGAAATGTGACCTTCTGTCTTTCATACTCTTGTATAACCCAAGTCTAAGAAAAACAGAGTGGTTAATGCATATAGTTCTTGTATGTTGCAAAGGAATGTTCCAGCAATTTGTGTCAATAGGGGATAAGAGAACAAAGGGATTTCAGAATAACTGCTACCTATTATGACTATTGCATGGGACACTATGCAAGTCTCTTGTAAGTGGCCAAGAGATTAAGGAGAAGGGGAAACCCAAAGGACCACTAAAAGACAAAGCTTGCAGGGAATGCTGCACAAGTCTCTGGCATCCGGCCAAGTTGGGCAAAGGAGAAGGAAAAGAGGGAGGAAGATTATGAGCCTTCAGCATGAGAGGAAGAGAAGAAGACTAAGATTTGCTGTCTTTTCTTGTCACCAGGGTATACAGATTACGGGGTTGTCCGATGATCTGTTCCTGTGAACAGAAACTCAGTTTTCATTAGTTTTATTCTGAGTCGCAGTTGGGTCAATGCGCCAAACAGGTGCCAGCGCCCAATCCACTGTGATCTGGCAAATAGTAGGCGAGTTGATCATTCCTTGAGGCTGCATTTTCCACTGGAAGTTGGAGCGTTGGCTGTTTGGAGCTTCTCTGGCCGCACGAGTTGCCATAACTTCATGGGCCCACAGGCCCTGGGCTTGCACCTGGGGGGTGATCACTGTTGGGTCCATACCCATTAGCCGCTGCAGGCTAGAGCCATACAGTGGGTGATCCACCCCAGTTACTTGGGCCAGTAGTCTCATACAGTTGTCCTTCTATTCTTGTTTAAAAACGATCATCCACTCCCCATCAAAGATCAGTCGACAAGTTTGTTTTATATCAAACGGGAGCATGTCGTCTCCCCTGAAAACACCATCTACAAGGGTGGAGACCATTGCAGAATGAAGCCCTTTATCCACAATGGCTTTAACAATTGCTTGTACATCCTTAGGTTTTATTGGTGAGTGAACCCTCTGCCCCCCATCTGTCACCCAGACCGGGAACGCTAACATGGACGATAGAGCCCAGACGGCACACGCAATCTTAATTTTCCTCCAATCCATGAGAGGAATTTCTCGCCCTCGCGGTGCAGCTTTATTTCGGATGGGGATGTTTTTGCTATCTGTCCCCATTTCCTCCTCCGAATGTGAATTGGTATGCGATCTGGGTCGGAGCTCGACTGACTGGTCACCTTCGAGTTACGGTACCCTCCCATCGTGTTCGTGCCCCGCCCACCACCCCTGTGGGTGGGCCGCTCTCTCCCTCGCCTTCTCAGTGAGGCGTTTGCCCCACAGGAGCGTTTTTTTGGATGGCCGTTCCGATCAGCTCTCTGCTCCTCTCTCGCGCTTCTACCTCCTCCCCGGTCGTCCCTGCAACTGTTCTCTTTCTCGCATTTCCATGTGTTAGTAAAACCTAGCACTTCATCCCCGTTCCCGCCGGAGGCTTCTTCACCCAACTCTACGTCTTCTAGTTCGGCGCCGTACTGGGGCGCACATGGCCGTGGTCTTTCCCAGATTTCCTCAGGCTCTGGTTCCCCACCGGCACCCCTGGCTTCCTCAGCTGAGCCACCCCATAGCTTCCACAATTTTGATACAACCTTCACAAGGGTTTCCATCTTCCTTGTTGGTCCGGGAGCGTCCTCACCGCCGGGCTGGTCCCGCCGCTTCGGCCACCGTTCACCCGAAACCAGGAGTTGTCCTGGGTTTTGGCACCACTTATTGCCTTCAGGGGGCAGTGGCGACCTGGTTCAGGAATGGCACGGCGACCAACCCCAGGCCGCTCAGTCCATCGGCTCACAGACACCAATGTGGTGGATGGCAAATGGCGTTTATTGTCGAGTCACATGGGGTTATATACCCGAGGCCCATAGCGTCACTTCCGCTTGCATACATCACAGACCACATGCTACTGTCCATCAAGGGAGGGGCTCCACCTTTCCATACAGCGCGACATCTTCCGGCCGCCAGACCCTAACTACCCACAAGAATAGCAAGCAGAATCACAACCCTGATCTTCAGTAGGGAAAAATTTGCCCTTTTCACGCAATTGCTAGGGGAAATCCCATGGGGCAAGGTACTTAAATGTGTGGGGGCCAAGACAGTTGGTTAGTATTCAAGGACTAACCAGTTGGTTAGTGTTCAAGGACTGCTTCTTCCCAGCTCAAGATCCGAGCATCCCAACAGGTTGGAAGTCAGGAAAGAGAGCCTGGAGACTTGTTAAAGAGGGGATTGCTAGGCAAACTCAAGTGGAAGAGGACAGTCTACAGATCATGGAAGGAGGGTGCGGCCACTTGGGAGGAATATAAGACTGTTGTCTTATAAGGAAGGGAACTAGAAAGGTAAGGCCTCCCTAGAATTAAACCTTGCAAGAGACAGAAAGGGCTTCTACAAATCCATTGCAGATAAAAGTTACACTAGTGGCAACGGAGGCCCTCTGATGAAAGATGTAAGTGCCCTGGCATGGTTTAACCCGGCCGGCAGATGAGTTTCCCCTTCTCCTATCCCCAGAAACAACTGAAAAGAATGTTGGCCAAATCCCACGGTCTCCCACACTTAGGGTATTTGTATACATTGATAAGGTCTCCTCTCAGCCTCCTCTTCTCAAGGCTGAAGGTTGAGGCCAGTCTTGGTTGCAGAGACCATGAGATGGTGCAGTTCAGGACCTCATGTGTCAGGAACAGAACAGCAAGCAGAATTGCAACCCTGGACTTCAGTAGGGACACCTTAGGCCTTTTCACGCAATTGCTAGAGGAAATCCCTTGGGACAACCAAAAGGGCTTCTACAAATACATTGCAGTTAAAAGGTACACTAGAGGCAATGGAGGCCCTCTGATGAAAGAGGTGGGTGCCCTGGCATGGTTTAACCCGGCCGGCAGCTAAACACCACACAGCCGTTAACTCACCCTCCCAGCTCGTGCTCCAGGATGTGAGAGCAAAACGGAAAAGTGAAGCCTGTGAGTTGAGATAAAGACAGTTTATTCAGACAGGCAAATAATAATAACAAAAATGTGAAATTTGTTCATCTGATTCGTGTCAATATGGAACAATCCTAGGGCCTCATGATGTTATGAATGTGACCTTCTGTCTTACATACACTTAAATAACCACAAGTCTAAGAAAAACAGAGTGGTTAATGTATACAGTTCTTGTATCTTGCAAAGGAATGCTCCAGCAATTTGTGTCAATAGAGAGCTTGAAGGGAAATGTATTTGTAGGCTTTTCCTTGAAATCTCTGATATCTGGGGGGGGTTCAGAATAACTGCTACCTATTATGACTATTGCATGGGACTCTATGCAAGTCTCTGATATCTGGCCAGGAGATTAAGGAGAAGGGGAAAGCTCAAGAATGACTAAAAGTCAAAGCTTGCAGGGGACGCCGCACAAGTCTCTGACATTCGGCCAAGTTGGACAAAGGAGAAGGACAAGAGGGAGGAAGACTATGAGCCTTCAGCATGACAGACCCCCAGATTGACCTCTGGAGACTGATACGCATGCTCCAGTAGGAGGGTTTGGATTCCGGAAACTAATTATAATAACCCTGTTTTGTCAGAACTGGTAATGAATATGTATTATGCCTAGGAGCATAAAAATCACCTGCTTGATGTAAGTGGTGTGTGTCTTGGTGGAGCAGAGACTCCCGGCACACCAAGTGCTGTTTGCTTACCTGTATCAATTTAATAAGTTGTAAACTTTGATTATAGTCCTATTTTGAAGACTGAGCCATTTATTACAACAACAATAACAATAATGATGATAATAGTACCACTGGCTGGCAGAGGGGCTCAGGCTGCAGAGCATTGCACAAGCAACAAGAGTACAGGGTCTAAGCATCAGCAGGGGATGGAGCAGTGCTGTGCCCACGTGGGTGTGGAAGGGACAGAAATGGATTTTGGACAGGTTGCAGATGATTGCTAGCCTGATGGAGATCTGCAACACTACGAGAAAAATCTGGCAAAGGGAAAAGGGGCAGGAGACCATGTAGGAAGAATACTGCCCTTGAGATACAGATAAAAACAGCAAGAGTTGCGGTGTGTGAGAGGACAGAAATAACAGCGGGGGCTCAACAGAAGCAGCGGATGTAGCAGGGGCTGAGACAGGTTAATCATTGATGAGCCTCTGGCTGTGGGCCAGGCTCAGGAGGCCACAGCAAGCTAACAGCACAGGTCCCAGATGCACTGCAAGCCTCTGCCCCACCATCCCCAGCTCACAGCAAAGCAGACACCTGAAGCAGACGCTGCTCCCCAAAAGCAGCGCCCAAAAAGATGCTAGGGCAGGTGCCATGGGCAAGGCTGTCTCCTTCTGGCCCTGCCGTCCTTCTGCTGGCACTCTGTGAGTTGGGGCATTGCTGGGTGTGGGGGCTGAGGGCAGGAGGGCTGCTGCTGGGGGCAGGATAGATCCATGGTGGGCACAGAAGAGGATGGGGACAGTGTGTGTGGGACAGAAGTGCAGCACTGTGGGACAGAGTTGTCTGGGGGAAAGCAAGAGGTCATGACCCCTCTAAGCAAAGCTCTCTCTGCCCCATGCTGCAGGTACTGGAGTGACCACTCAGGACATCTGCAGCTCTCCAGGATTTCGGGAGCATGGAGGTGGGTCCCAAAAATGAACGTGTCTTGTGGAAAGAGATGGGAAGAGAGAAGCGAATTATTCCCTCATGGTTCCCCCTGTGAAGCCCTGGGAGAGCAGATTTTTCCAGCCTTGGCATGCAGTTGGTTTTGCCACCTGGCCATCACTAATGCTTGCCTGGGGAATCCCTCTGCCTTCTCTCCAGGTAACAACCAGGCTCCAGTCCTGTACCTCAACGCTTCCAGTGCCCAGGAGGGGGAAATAGTGCTGCTTCAATGTACCCTTGATGAGCAGTTTCCTCCTACACGAGTTGTCTTCTGCAAGAATGGGCAGGAGGAGTTCAGCCTGAAAGCCCAGCAGGGCAGGCTCATCTACACTCTGGTCCTGAACATCACCTCCAGAAGTGCTGGGACGTACACGTGTGGGTACCAGCAAAAGAACAAGAAAAACTGGGTGAGGAGCTCTGCTCTCAGTGCTCCCCGGACCTTGTCTGTGGCAGGTGAGACATGGCCCCAGGGTGGTGAGGGTGAAAGGTTTTGGAAAACTGCTGAGGCTGGAGCTGTGTGCAGCAGCAGGCAGGGCATGGCTCTGGGGTGGTTCCCCCTCGGGACTGTTCCCTCTCCTCAGAGGCAGCCCCTACAGAGAGAAAGCTGCTCTCAAGGGCTGTCCCCATCCCTGCAGCAACACCTCGGCTGAGGCATGGGGCTGTGCAGTGCCCATGCAGAGAGAGCAAGAGCTGGGGATGTTGATGGACCCTGGGTTGAGGCTGGCATGTTCCAAGATCTGCCCTGTACATTGACGAGCCTATGGCAGGGGAAGTGGTGTGATTGTCATGAGACAGGCTATAGCCTGTACATCAGCAACAGTGTGGGATGGTTCCAGAAGGGAGAGCACAGTGGTGCTGGTTTGAGACACAGAAAGGTGCCTGCTCAGCAAGAACAAACAGGAAGAAAAAGGACTCGGGTGTGGCGGTGTGCCAGATCTTGGCCCCATTAAGAAAAACCCCTTTTGCCCCAAGCTGCAGGTGCTGGTGAGACCACCACTGATATCCACAGCTCCCCAGGTGAGGACCAGCATGAGGGTGTGCCAGTTGCATGCTCCCTGCCTCTCCCCATCACACCCCGCTGCCCTCACACCCTCTCTCCCCTAGCTCCCCAAGCCTGGATCCCGCACACCTTCCCAGTGCTGGCAGTGGCAGCCTTTGGCCTCATCCTCCTGGCTGCAGGCAGCTGGTTTGCCATCAGGAAAGGTGAGGGAGTGGGGGAAGTTGGGGGGAAGGCTAAGGCCGTGGGGGTCCTGCTGTGGGGCTGGTGCAGAGAGAAAGGTGGGGGGGGAACCTGGTGGTGCACAGCTGGGGGAGACGGTGCCTGGGGGCAATGGCTGTGGGCAGCCCAGCTGGGGAGGCTGCTGAGAGCTGGGGAGTTTCAGCCTTCATCCCCCAGCCCCGAGATGGGAGCCAGGGCTGGGCAGCACCTTGGCCTGTGCACCTCAGCCCCTGTTCTTCTTGCAGGTGCGTGCAGAGGGAGATGCCCAAGGTGAGCACCAAGGGCTGCTGGCTGTGGGGTATGCGGGAGGGAGTTGGGGGAATGAAAGGTCCCTGGGGTGCTCCTTGTTCAGGGGCATCTCCTGTGCAGAAGTCAGGAAGGATGGGGCTTGTCTTGGGCTGCCCTCCAGTTCAATGACAAATGCAGGAAAGCAACACCAAAGGGCATAAGCCTCCAGACCCCTCCTCAGTATATGCACATCCCAGAACCATTCCATTCCTCTCCAGGCAGCAGCACGTTGACAGCCCACAGACGGAAGACACCAACTATGGTGACATCCAGTGTGAGTACTACCTCCTCCCTTGGGGGAAGCCACATGCTCCTCTCCCCACGAAAATACTCTGCAAGCCCCCATTCAATCACACCACTTCATTTCCCACTGGGACATACAAAATCCCTGCCCGTTCATCAAGGCCAGGTTTCTCTCCAGCACCTCACGTCCTGCTTCTTCCTTGCATGCAGAGTGCGTGCGGCTGCTGGCTGCACAAGGGACATGGCAGCATCCCAGTTCTCATGGGGACAAAGCCCCTTTGCCTGGGGGGTCCTTCCACACCTATTGCAGCCCCAGGCTTCAATTCCCCTGCTCCAGCCTCTGCTTTTGTCCTTTCTTCACTTTTCCTACAAAGCGATTTCGGTTTTCATGTAGTTGAAAAGACACAGCAGCGATGAAAGATGTGGCTCTGTTTCCTTGTGTTTCTGGGGAAAGCATTTTATAGTTTGCTCTGAAACCACAGGCAGCACCAAAGAGAGGATGTTGTGGTTGGGTGACAGGCTATAGATATATCCCCACCCTATTTGCACCTCCCTCGAGTGTCAGCACAACCTTGTTTTCCCACGCCTGCACAGAGCAGCTCGCAAGGTGTGCTGGCTGTGCAAAGAGAGGAGATGCCACAGAAAGCTGGAAATACACGAAAACCTCAGCATCTCTGCTCCACTGCTGCTTAATGCTCATCCCAGAGCAGGATGATAGGAGGGGAAATTTGGCCAGGCTTTGAGAGCTGACCACAGACAGCTGCTGCCCAAGGTCAGTGTGAGTTTCAGCCCTCCACCAACAGGCAGCAAGGGATCATGGTGTGTTTTTTTTGCCCCCACAGACTCCACCATCGCCCATGTTCGACGGGACAGGGTGAGTCATGGCACAGCTGTGCACAGCTCCTTTCTGCACTCCTGCAACCTGATGCCTGCTCATTGTGCAGGGCTCACAGTCAGCAGCTGAAGTAACAGGGTTTCATTTCCCCCTAAAGCCTCCTCCCATGCAGCACATGAGAAACACCACGACATATGCCACAGTGACCCGCACCCAGATCCAATAGCGCTGCCACAGGGCAAGGGCACAGGAGCCTTGCCCATGGCTACCTTTGCTCTGTTCAAGAGGGCTTGTGCAGCCATAACATGGGGCTGGGGGTGCACTTTGGTCTTCTTTGTTTGTTTGTTTTTTTGTCACAGGGAAGGGCTGTGAGTGTCTAGCCAAGACGATATAGGACTCATACCTCCATCTACAAGACATAAATACTTCTAAAATACATGACCTATACCAAATCTTACTGTGAATGTATTGATTTTTTTTGAATAAAAGAAAACATCTTGCTATGCTCAGTGGATGACGTGTAAACCTAAATTGCATTATAATTTCGTGGGGGTGTTATTCTACCCACCCACAGAGATGCCCATTTTTGACCTACATGGACAGATATCACTGCAGGGATGTCCTCGCATGTGTGTGTCAATAGAACCATAGAATCATAGAATATCCTGAGTTGGAAGGGACCCTTAAGGATCATCAAGTCCAACTCTTGACACCGCACAGGTCTACCCAAAAGTTCAGACCATGTGACTAAGTGCACAGTCCAATCTCTTCTTAAATTCAGTCAGGCTCGGTGCAGTGACCACTCCCTGGGGAGCCTGTTCCAGTGTGCAACCACTCTCTCTGTGAAGAACTTCCTCCTGATGTCAAGCCTAAACTTCCCCTGCTTCAGCTTAACCCCGTTCCCGCGGGTCCTGTCGCTAGTGTTAATGGAGAAAAGGTCTCCTGCCTCTCGACACCCCCTTACGAGGAAGTTGTAGACTGCGATGAGGTCTCCCCTCAGCCTCCTCTTCTCCAGGCTGAACAGGCCCAGTGCCCTCAGCCGTTCCTCGTACGTCTTCCCCTCCAGGCCTTTCACCATCTTCGTAGCCCTCCTCTGGACACTCTCCAACAGTTTCATGTCCTTTTTATACTGTGGTGCCCAGAACTGCACACAGTACTCGAGGTGAGGCCGCACCAGAACAGAGTAGAGCGGGACAATCACCTCCCTCGACCTACTAGCGATGCCGTGCTTGATGCACCCCAGGACACGGTTGGCCCTCCTGGCTGCCAGGGCACACTGCTGGCTCATATTCAACTTGCTGTCTACCACGACCCCCAGATCCCTCTCTTCTAGGCTGCTCTCCAGCGTCTCATCGCCCAGTCTGTACGTGCAGCCAGGGTTTCCCCGTCCCAGGTGCAGGACCCGGCAGTTGCTCTGATTGAACTTCATGCAGTTGGCGATGGCCCAGCTCTCCAACCTATCCAGATCCCTCTGCAAGGCCTTTCCACCCTCATTCGAGTCCACAACTCCTCCAAGTTTGGTGTCATCGGCAAACTTGCTCAAAATACCTTCTATTCCTACATCCAGATCGTTTATAAAAATATTGAAAAGTACCGGCCCTAAAATGGAGCCTTGAGGGACCCCACTAGTGACCGCCCGCCAGCCTGACGCAGCGCCATTCACCATAACCCTTCGGGCCCTGCCCGTTAGCCAATTGCTCACCCATTGTATGATGTTTTTATTTAGCTGTATGGTGGACATTTTGTCCAGTAGGATCCTATGGGAAACCGTGTCAAAAGCCTTGCTGAAGTCCAAAAAAATCACATCAGCTGGTTTCCCTTGGTCTACCATACGGGTGATCTTATCATAAAAGGAAATCAGGTTAGTTAGGCAGGACCTACCCTTCACAAACCCATGCTGGCTGGGACCAATGACTGCTTTGTCCCTCAGGTGCACCTCAATAAGTTCGAGAACCATCTTCTCCATGATTTTACCAGGCACTGACGTGAGACTGACAGGCCTGTAATTGCTAGGGGCTTCTTTCTGACCCTTCTTGAAAATCGGCACAACATTTGCCAGCTTCCAGTCTACCGGGACCTCTCCAGACTCCCAGGATCGTTGAAAAATAATTGAGAGAGGTTCTGCGATGACGTCCGCCAGCTCTTTCAGCACCCGGGGATGAATCCCATCTGGACCCATGGACTTGTAGGGATCCAGGTGGAGTAGCAAATCCCGCACACGTTCAGGGTTGGTTGGGAGTTTGTCATCCCCACCGTCCCGGTCCTCCAGCTCAGGGCACCCTGGGTCCCAAAGCCCATCATCGGCATTGAAGACAGAGGCAAAGAAGGCGTTAAGCGTCTCTGCTTTGCCTATGTCATCGTCTGTGAGAAGACCTTCCCTATCAAGGAGCGGCCCTATGTATTCTTTAGTTCTCCTTTTTCCATTCACATATTTAAAAAAACCCTTTTTATTTTCTCTCACAGACACAGCCAGCTTCAACTCTAGGTGTGCTTTAGCCACACGAATTTTCTTCCTACAAACACGAACAGCATCCCTGTATTCTTTCCATGTCACCCGGCCCTCCTTCCAGTAGTGAAACACTCTCTGTTTCCGCATAATCTCCATAAGAATGTTCCTGGTCAGCCACGCCGGCCTCCTGCCCCGCCTGCCTGACTTGCGATATTTAGGAATTGCCTGATCTTGTGCTTCTAGGAGGCATCGCTTAAAGAGTGACCAGCACTGGTGGACATCAAGGCCTTCAAGAGCAGCTTCCCAGGGGACCTTGCTGACTAGTTCCCCGAGCAGCCTGAAGTCTGCCTTCCCCATATCTAGGGATGAGGTTTTGGTGGCACTTTTCCTTCTGTCACCGTAAATTTTGAACTCAACCACTTCATGGTCGCTATGACCGAGGCGGCCACCAATAACCACATCTCCCACCAGACCCTCTCTGTTTTCCAGCAACAGGTCAAGGAGGGCGCCTTTCCTAGTTGGCTCCGTTAGCACCTGCACCAAGAAGTTATCATCTAGGTGCTTCATGAACCTCCTGGACTTGCTCGTGTCAGCCGTGTGGCACTCCCAGTTAACGTCTGGCAAGTTGAAGTCCCCCATAAGGACAAGGGGAGTTAATCTCGAGGCCTCTCTTAGTTCTGTAAAGAATAAGTTATCGGCGCTATCGTCCTGGCCAGGCGGTCTGTAATAGACTCCCACAACGACATCCCCTTTATTCGTTCGTCCCTTGATCCTTACCCAGAGGCTCTCAACTTTGCCTTCTCCGACCTGGAGTTCCACACAGTCCAGCCCCTGCTTCACATACATCGCCACCCCACCACCTCGCCTACCCTGCCTGTCCCTCCTGAAGAGCCTGTAACCATCTATCGCAACACCCCAGTCACAGGACTCATCCCACCAGGTTTCGCTTATGCCGATGATGTCGTAGTTGCGGGACTGGGCCAGGACTTCTAGCTCATCCATTTTATTCCTCATACTGCGTGCGTTCATGTAGAAGCATTTCAGGTGCGTCTCCTTACACTCAGCACCTTGTGGATCTAACCGAAGGACCTCACTGGCACACAGCCCCTCTGATTCTAGCGTACTTAGGTCTTCACCGGCGTGCCTGGTTTTAGCCCCTTCCCCCTTCGACTCTAGTTTAAAGCCCTATCAGCCCTGCCAACTCCTGACCAAAGATCCTTACCCCTCTCCGAGAGAGGCCCATCCCATCCGGTGCCATCAGGCCCGGCGTAGCATAGACCTTCCCGTGGTCAAAGAACCCAAAGTTCTGCTGGTCACACCAGTCTCGAAGCCACGAGTTTATGCGAACAGCACACCTTTCAGCTTCGATCCCCCCTATCGGAAGGACAGAGGCAAACACAACCTGCGCACCTGAACCTCTAAGTTGTCGCCTCAAATCCCTAAAGTCTCTTTTGATCGCCTCCGGACTTCTCTTTGCTACTTCATCGCTACCAGCCTGAAAGACCAGTAGCGGGTAGTAGTCAGTGGGCCGTACCAGGCGCTTGACTTTCTTGGCAACGTCCCTGACCCTGGCCCCAGGGAGGCAGCAGACTTCCCTACGGGTAGGGTCAGGCCGACAAATAGGGCCCTCTGTTCCCCTAAGGACAGAGTCTCCCACAACAATCACCTTCCTGTCTTTCTTGGTGGAGGCAGTCCTGATGCGTGGAGTCGACCTCCTCGCCCTAGGCATCCTCCTGGGTACACTTTCTATCTCTTCCTCAATTGCTGGTCTCTCAGTCTCCAGGGCCTCAAACCTGTTTTGTAAGGGCACCTGGGAAGGTGGGGCCGGAAGGGGAGGGCATCGCCTGCCATGTTGAGCAGGGACCTGTCTCCATTCCTCCTCACCTCCCAGATCCCCTCCCTCTGCCCGACGGCGACAGGGCAGGGGCTCCACCCCCATTTGGGGTGTCTCACCCCGGTACCTCTCCTTGAGGCCCTGTAGGGAGTTGCTCCACCAGTCTATCTCCCGCTCACACTCCCTGGTGGCCCTCAACCTCTCTACCTCCTCCTTGAGCTCCGCCACCATGCGGATCAGGTCATCCACTTGCTCACACCTCACACACGCAGCGTCTCTGCCTCCCGCCGATGGCAGGAACAGGCTCTGACACTCCCTGCATCCCGTGACCTGAACCGCTGCATTCTTTAGCGGGTACTCGGTCTGGGTGTGTACCGACCTCCTGCAGAGCGCTCCGTGCCTGGTGGAGACCATTATCACCTAGCTAACGGCTGTCGTTAACAGGTGTTCGTATGGGAGGGGGTAGCTCTCCGCCCTGCCTGCTCGCCCTGCCTGCGCGAACTGCCGCACTAACTGCCGCGCCACTCCCTTCTGACGCGCCACGCCCTGTTTGCCCGTCCTGTTCGCCGCGCTCCCTAGGGGCTGCTTTTGAACGGCCGGGGAGGGGGCGCTGCTGGCTCCGCCTTCGCCTCGTCAGCCTCCCTCACGAGGGCTGCCGGCTCCTGGCGGCTCCCTGAAGTCGGCTCGATGCCGGAAAGTTAGCCCTGCCTGGCCCGATCCCCCGCTCCGCTGCAGAACGCGTCTGCCCCGGAACAATAGTGTGTGTGCACTGCAGATGTGGTTTTGCTTTGATGACAAATACACATCTCTGACTTTGTGTTCCTGATGGCACCTCCGTCTCATGCAGCCACACATGGAATAGGACGGAGCAGAAAGACAGACACAGATACACAAAAGGGGTGGTAGTGTCAATCTGAAGGGATGTGAAGAGCCTTGCAGACAGACCTTGCCGAGAAGAACTACACCAGCTCCTTCCTGTTTGGGGTGGCTTTATTCACAGCTCGATGATCAGCAAGGCTTTCCCCAGTGTTCTCTGCCTCTCTCAGAGAACCAGCAGCATCGCCTCTCCCTTGCTCAGCTTTTGGCATGCAGTGGCTGTTGAGAGCAGTTGGATTGAGAGAGCTGCAAAAAACAAGGGAGAACAAGGAGTGGCCTTGCTCTCACAGTGCACACTATGAGGAAATGCTGGGAGCATGGAAGGAGGGGGATTCAGCCAGAGCACAGCCACGTGAAGCTCCCAGGCTCCTGCAATCGGATGCACTTTTGGCTTCCATTTGCTCTCCAACAGCCTGCACTCTTGCAGCCATCATGTGCACGCTCAGCCTGGAAGGCTGTGCTTGGGCTGAACTCACCTTCACTCTGCCCATCTCATCCACGTTGGCATCTGGAGGGAGAACCTGAGTTAGTGTCCAGCCACACACAGCAGGCAGGGCTTCCCACCCCTCACCACCGTTGCCCCCATGGTTACGGCTTGACATGCAAAGGCATCAGCACTTCACACAGTGCCTAGAGAAGGGTGAAGAAGGGACTGGCACTTACAGAAATGGCTGGGGTCAGCAGAAGAGTCTTGAGCACTACCAGCACCATGGAGAAGCCTAGAGAGAGGAGAGAAAAAATGTCCTGAAGGTCTGCAGCACCAGTGCCACAAAGAAGCACAGGGCCTTTTGGGCCATTCCCATGGATGATGCTATAATCCTTCCAGGATTCAGCTGAAGTCCACCCCACAGCAAGCCACTTCTCCCATGCCTTCTGCACAGGGAATGCAGTCACACAGAAGGACAAATCTGCCCCTGCGCATGCAGTACCCGAGGGCCCTGCCATGCCCCCCAGTCCCTACAAAAAAACCCACAGCCAGCAGCCCTTGGTGCTCACCTTGGGCATCTCCCTCTGCAGGCACCTGCAAGAAGAACAGGGGCTGAGGTGCACAGGCCAAGGTGCTGCCCAGCCCTGGCTCCCATCTCGGGGCTGGGGGATGAAGGCTGAAGCTCCCCAGCTCCCTCAGCAGCCTCCCCAGCTTGGTTGCCCACAGCCATCACTCCCAGGCACCGTCTGCCCCAGCTGTGCACCTCCAGGTTCCCCCGAACTCCTCTGCCACTGCACCAGCCCCATAGCAGGACCCCAATGGCCTCAGACTTTCCCCCACATTCCCCCAATCCCTCACCTTTCCTGATGGCAAACCAGCTGCCTGCAGACACGAGGACGAGGCCAACGGCCGCCACTGGCAGCGCTGTGCCTGTGGGGAGGGCGTGCGGGAGCCAGGCATGGGGAGCTGGGGGACAGAGGGTGTGAGGGCAGCGGGCTGTGATGGGGAGAAGCAGGGAGTAGGACGTGCCCGTGCAGCTGGCACAGCTCCTGCCTGGTAAAGCTCCTGTTTGTCCCCATGCCCTTCGGAAGGCAGCACAGCACACCCACTCCCCATGCTCGGGTTTCTGAGGGTGCAGGAGGGAATCACTCACCTGGGGGTGATGGACTTGCTGGGAAACTCACCACATTGCCTGGCACGACAAACGGACAGGCTTAGTGTCTACAGTGCACCCAGATCCTTCCCAGAATGAGCCTCAGCCCCATGGCCACATCCCTCCACCTACAGCCAGCACCATCCCCACGGAAGGCATAAAATGCCCGCGGCTGTTGTGCCAACATGGGCCCCATGGATCTGCTGTCTAAATTCCTTCGTGTGTGGTTAAGTATAGCTTGGCCAAGGTGTGCCTGCCAATTAAATATGGCACCACCACTCTCATCTGTCTGTGATTCTTGGTGCTAGAGGATTACACAATCACAAAATGGCCATTGATTGGAAGGGACCTCTGAAAGTCATGGAGTCCAGCCTTCTGCTGAGCAGGATCAGATGGGACAGACTGCACAGGATGGCACCCAGGTGGGTTTGGAATATCTCCAGAGGAATATCTCCACAGCGTCCCTGGGCAGCCTGTTCCAGTGCTCTGTCACCCTCCCGGTAAAGAAATGCCCCTCATATTCAGATGGAACTTTCTGTGCCCCAATTTGAGCCCATTGTCTCTCGCCCTTTCCCTGGGCACAACCGTAAAGAGACCAGCTCCATCCTCACAACACCCTCCCCTCAGATATTTATAGACACGGATGAGGTCTCCCCTCAGTCTCCTCTTTTCCAGGATAAACAGGCTCAGTTCTCTTGGCTCCAGACCTCTGATCATCTTTGCAGCCCTCCTCTGGACTCTCTCCAGTAGTTCTATGCCCCTCCTGAACAGGGAATCCCAGAACTGGACACAAAATGCTTTGTGTTCCATGCAGGGAAGTGATTCCTTCCCAGGAGCTCTCACTCAGAGAACAAATTCCCTCTCCCTTGCCATCACCACCCCACACACACCTCTCTTCAGTCACCCATCCCCACGCTCAACCTCACCTGGGGAGCTGCAGATGTCCTGGGTGGTCACGCCAGCAAATGCACCTTGGGGCACAGAGGGTTTTGCTTAGAGGGAGTGAGAGCTGGGGCACCCACACACTTGTGCCCATGTCCCTGCTGCTAACTCCTTGCCATGTCCTCACTGCTGTGTCCTTGCCCAGCTCATGACAGTCATCCCACTTGCCCTGCCATAGGCTCATCAATGCACAGGGCAGACCTTGGAGCATCCCTGGCATCCATCCACATCCCCATCCCTTGCTTACTGTGCATGGGCTCTGAACAGCCCCATCTCTGCAGCAGAGGTGGTTCTGCACGAACACGGGTAACCCCTGAGAACAACTCTCTCTCTCTAGGGGTTTGCTTGGAGGACAGGGAACACTCCCGTGGGGGAACCACCCCAGAGACTGCTGCAGCACACAGCTCCAGCCTCAGCAAAGCCATGTGGTGGCAAAAGCCTCCGTCCCTTCTCAACCCTCCAGCCCGGGGACAGGACTCACCAGGGACATCCAGGATGCGGACAGCACTGAGGGCAGAGCTCCTCATGTGTTTCATGTTATTAGTCTGCTGGTACCCACATGTATATCTTCCTGCGTTTCTTGATGTGATGTTCAAGACGACGGAGTAGCTCAGCTGCCTTTGCTGGGCTTTCTGGCTGTACGCCTCCATCCTATCCTTGCAGAAGATGATTCGTCTTGCATGTGACACCACAGGGAGAATACACTGGAGCAAAATTATTTTACCTGGCTGAGCAGAAGTTGAGTTCATTTGGAGAGCAGGAGCTGGGAGATCCCCTGGAGGAGACACAGCAGTGAAGGGCTGCCATAGGGCACAGCTCACAGTGGTTGGGCTTCCAAGTGCCCTGGGTCTGGGAGGGAAGGACTCACGAGTACCTGGGGAGCTGCAGATGTCCTGGAAGGTAATTCTGACACCTGTACGAAGGGGCAGAGAGGGATTTGCTGAGAGGAGCAGTGTCCAGGCTCATCCAGATGCCCCTGCCCACATCCTCACTGCTAAGCAGCCACCATCACACCTGCATGTTCTCATGCTGTACCTCTTCAATACCGCCTCAAACAATGCCACTTCCAATCCCATTTTGGATGGATTCCTTTTTCCAGGTAAGTCCCATAGCTCCGTAAACACCTCATCAGTCCTAGAGCCTCAGAGCAACACTCCAGAAAAATTTATGGTGCTGGAGAAGTGTGCCCCTTGCTCAGATGTGTTTTATACTTGGAGGAAGCCATCCCCATCCTGCTTTACCCAGTGCAACTCTGCCCAACAGTACTGCACGCCTGCTCCACACACGCTGTCCCCATCCTCCCCTGTGCCCACCACTGTCCTGTCCTGCCCCCAGCAGCAGCCCTCCAGCCCTCAGCCCCCACACCCAACAATGCCCCAACTCACAGAGCACCAGCAGCAGGACGGCAGGGCCAGAAGGAGACAGCCTTGCCCATGGTGCCTGCCCCAGCATCTCTTGGGGCGCTGCTTTTGGGGAGCAGCGTCTGCTTCGAGTTTCTGCTTTGCTCTGAGCTGGGGACGGTGGGGCAGAGGCTTGCGGTTCAGCTGGGGGCTGTGCTGTTAGCTTTCTGTGGCCACCTGAGCCTGGCCCACAGCCAGAGGCTCTCATCAGTGGGGGCCTTGCCTAAGAACCTGCTACATCCGCTGCTTTTGTTTAGCCCTCACTGTTTTTCCTGTCCTCTCACACACTGCAGCACACGCTAGTTTTAATTGTATCTCAGCGGCAACATTGTCCCTGTAAAGAGCTCCTGATCCTTGTCCCCACTAGGATTTGCCCTCGTCTGACCACATCACTCTGCTTCTCTTCAATGTCGAGACAAATGATGGCATCAGGGGAATCCTGCACCAAGGCCAAAGCGACGCCAGAGTTCTGGGGCAGTTGCTATGGGCAGATTTCTCCTTCACCCTGTTGGTGAATCAGCTTATGAAGAACTCTCAGGGAGTCTCAGCTGGGGCCATAGTGCTGCCAGCACAGCACTGTGGGAGCCATCTGCACCCACACTTTGACCCTCATGCGACCACACAACAACCAGGAAAGGCAGAGGCTTTGTCCTGAAGGCACCTGAGCTCCCCCACGCTGCTCTCTCAATTCCCTTCCTCAAAGGAAGGTGCTGAGCCAAGGGAAGCAGAGCAGTGGCAGCACATCCCTTGGGCATGCTGCCACAGCTGCCTTGAACCCAACAGCAGCGGGAGTCTGACAAATGTGTGGGGGTCATGCTCTGATCATGGGGAAGCAAACTGGGGACAGCATGGATCCCATGGGGACATCAGAGATCCATGGGGACTGGGACGTCTCCAGGCTGTCTGGCCTCACGGGCACCGTGGCTGCATCTCTCCAGGAGGAGGGTGATGATGGGGGCAGACAGCAGCAGGAGCAGGCTGAGGGCAGAGCGCAGGATCCAGACCTCCAGGGGCATGGCTGACCCTGGGAGAGAGGAGGAACACAGTGTGGCCAAGGCAAGCCTTGGAGGACAGCTGTGCTGAGAAGGACTGATGAGCAATGTCTCACCTCTGGAAGGGAGCTGGGCCTTGTGTGAGGGGCTGCTGCCTGTGGGAGACATGAACATGCTGTGAGTTGATGGAGCTCTTTGCTGGGACAATCCCAGATGCTGAGCAGACCCTGAACTCGTGTCTTCCTTCCTTGAATACATGGTGAGCATTAACGACTGAGCTCATGTAGATTCCCAGACAGAGGTTAGTAAAAGTGTGAGGGAGAGCTTGGAGCAGTAGTGGCACAGGCCAGGGCCTGCTGATATCCCCAGCCATTGTTTTTTACATGGGCACTGTAGAGCCCCATGTCTCAGCACAGGTGCTACTGCAGCTACAGGGGAACTCTTGAGGCAGTTCTCTCTCCAGGGTCTCCTGTGGAGTAGGGGGAACACTCCTGAGGGGGAATTGCACCTGAGCCATGCCCTGTATGATGAAGCACACAGCTCCAGCTTCTGCACTGTCCACATTCCACTGACCCCACAGCCCTGATGAAGGGTGGTGTCTCACCTGGCACAGACAGGGTCCAAGGAGCACTGAAAGGAGAGCACCCAAACTGACTGGGGACTGGCCATGAGGACACGGAGCATTCCCTTCATTCCCAGGGAAGTCTGCAGTCTATCAGAGCCTGGAGGAGAGATATCACCTCATCAGCTGACAATATTGCAAACAGCTGTGGAGGAAGCTGCATCCTCTAGTCTGAGGGGAATGAAGAAAGTTTTTGAGGCCTTGGGACGGTTGGTGAAAGAGTCTGGAGCACAAGTCCCTTTCTCTTCCCTCCATCCATTCTGGGGTGGTGACATTGTATAGAATAGAAGGATCTGGTCCATCAATGCTTGGCTCCGTGACTGGTGCTACAGGCCCAACTTTGGGTTATTTGGTAATGGCTGGTGTTATAAGACACCAGGCCTGAGAGGAATACTTGGCAAAGGTTTATCTCACAGGGTCCAGAGGGTTCTGGGACAGCAATTAGCAGGGCTCATTTGGAGAGCTTCTAGCTACATGTATATCCGCAGGGGGATGGGGTTGTAGCAGGGCTTGTAGCAGTGGGGCAGTGGTCCCGCAGACATGAAATCCAGGAGGCCTCCCACTCCTCTCGGGGTGAAATCAGCGTGCTCAGATCCTTCCATGAAGTGCCTGGACACAAATGCATTCAGCACGTGGAATAAGAAGGAGGAGTTGGAAAACTCTGGTCAGAAGACTGAGATCTGGTGGCAGTTACAGAGACATGGTGGGACAGCTCACATGGCTGGAATGTGGTCATGGATGGCTATGTCCTGCTCAGGAAGACAGGCCAGCAAGGTGAGGTGGCGGAACTGCTCTTCTCATGAGAGAGCAACTCCATTGTATTGAGTACTGTCCAGGGGTAGATGAGGAGCGAGTTGAGAGTCTGTGGGTGAGAATTAAGGGGCAGGCTGGCATGGGGGATGCTGTTGTGCGTGTCTGTTACAAGCCACTAGACCAGGATGAGGAAGCTGACGAGGCCTTCTACAGGCAGCTGAGAACAGCCTCTTGATCACAGGCCCTGGTTATCATGGAGGATTTCAACTACCCTGACATTTGCTGGCAGGCCTACTCAGCCAGTCACCCACAGTCCAGGAAGTTTTTCCAGTACTGGTTCCTCCAGTGCATTGATGATAACTTCCTGATGGAAATGGTGAACATGCCAACTGGGAGAGGAGTGCTGCTAGATCTTGTCGTCACCAACAACAGGGGTTGGTTGATTCTGAATCACAGAATCACAAATTTAAACACCAAGTTAAGTGCGTGTGTCGATCTGCTCAAGGGTAGGAAGGCTCTGCAGGAGGATCTGGATAGGCTGGAGCTCTGGGCTGAGGTCAACTGTATGAAGTTCAATAAGGCCAAGTGCCGGGTCCTGCACCTGGGGAGAAATAACCCCAAGCAGAGCTACAGGCTGGGAGATGAGTGGTTGTAAAGCTGCCAGGCAAAGAAGGACCTGAGAGTGATGGTTGATAGTCGGCTGAATATGAGCCAGCAGTGTGCTCAGGTGGCCAAGAAGGCCAACGGCATCCTGGCTTGTATCAGAAACAGTGTGACCAGCAGGGCTAGGGAGGTGATTGTCCCCCTGTACTCGGCTCTGGTGAGGCCGCACCTCGAGTACTGTGTTCAGATTTGGGCCCCTCGCTACAAGAAGGACATAGAAGTGCTCGAGTGAGTCCAGAGAAGGGCAACGAAGCTGGTGAGGGGCCTGGAGAACAAGTCCTACGAGGAGTGGCTGAGGGAGCTGGGCTTGTTCAGCCTGGAGAAAAGGAGGCTCAGGGGCGACCTTATCGCTCTCTACAGGTACCTTAAAGAAGGCTGTAGTGAGGTGGGGATTGGTCTGTTCTCCCACGTGCCTGGTGACAGGACGAGGGGGAATGGGCTTAAGTTGTGCCAGGGGAGTTTTAGGTTAGATGTTAGGAAGAACTTCTTTACTGAAAGGGTTGTTAGACACTGGAACAGGCTGCCCAGGGAGGTGGTGGAGTCAACATCCCTGGAAGTCTTTAAAAGACGTTTAGATGTAGAGCTTAGGGATGTGGTTTAATGGGGACTGTTAGTGTTAGGTCAGAGGTTGGACTCGATGATCTTGAGATCTCTTCAAACCTAGAAATTCTGTAATTCTGTGATTCTGTGAAGTGGGAAGAGATGAAGTGGATGTCCAAAAGGCTGTGGTGGGAGAAAGCTGAGGTCATCCTCTGGACTTCTGGAGTGGGGCTGTTGAGTGATGGGCAGTCATGCCCAAGAGAGTTGAAGACCAGTGGGTGCAGATGGCTCCCACAGTGCTGTGCTGGCAGCACTATGGCCCCAGCTGAGACTCCCTGAGAGTTCTTCATAAGCTGATTCACCAACAGGATGAAGGAGAAATCTGCCCACAGCCTTGGCAACTGCCCCAGAGCTCTAAAGTCACTTTGACCTTGGTGCAGGATGCCCCTCGCACAACTATTGGTATGGAGATTGAAGAAAAGCGGAGTGACCTGGTCAGAAGAAGGCAAAGAACATGGGGAAAAAAGGCAGGAGGGCTTTGCAAGGAAGATGCTGCCCCTGAGACACAGGAAAAAACAGAAAAACAGAGCGTGCTGAGGTGTGCGAGAGGACAAAAATAACAGCGAGTCCTCAACAAAAGCAGCGGATGTAGCAGGGGCTGAGGCATGGCCGTCACTGATGAGAGACGCTCAGTGTGGGCCAGGCTCAGGCGGCCACAGCAAGCCCACAGGGCAGGTCCCAGATGCACTGCAAGCCTCTGTCCCACCATCCCCAGCTCACAGCAAAGCAGACACTTGAAGCAGACGCTGCTCCCCAAAAGCAGCGCCCAAAAAGATGCTGAGACAGGCGCCATGGGCAAGGCTGTCTCCTTCTGGCCCTGCCATCCTGCTGCTGGTGCTCTGTGAGTTGGGGCATTGCTGGGTGTGGGGGCTGAGGGCTGGAGGGCTGCTGCTGGGGGCAGGACAGGCCCGTGGTGGGCACAGGGGAGGATGGGGACAGTGTCTGCAGTACAGTCGTGCTTAACTGCAGGGCAGAGTTGTTTTGGGGAAGGCAGGAGGTCACTGCCCCTCTGTGCGGGGCAGGCATGCAGAACTGCAGGACACAGTTGCGTCTGGGGAAGGATGGGTTGGGATTGCTTCCTCCAGCTACGATGCAGATCTGAGAAAGGGACACACTTCTCCAGTACTAAAAGTTTGTCTGGAGCTTTTGTGTGAGACGTTCAGGATGCTGGATTCCTTAGAGATCCTGGGCACTCATACGGGAATATAAACCACATCCAGACCAGGCTTGGGATGGTGCCAAGTGTGCAGATGAAGCAAATCGCAATTGGAAATGTGCGGGTGGGGAGTCCCCTGTTCAGGCAGGACTCAGAAACTGGGATGTGAGCAGGGAGGTGGGGGTGAGCTGGGTCTCTGCCCCTCTAAGCAAAGCCCTCTCTGCCCCATGCTGCAGGTGCTGGAGTGACCACCCAGGACATCTGCAGCTCTCCAGGATTGCAGGAGCATGGAGGTGGGTCCCAAAAATGAACGTGTTCTGGGGAAGGAGGTGGGAAGAGAGAAGGGGATTATTCCCTCACAATTCCCCCTGGAAACCCCAGGACAGCAGACTCCTCCAGCCTTGGCATGCAGTTGGTTTTGCCACCCGGCAGTCACTAACGCTCGCCTGGGGAATCCCTCTGCCTTCTCTCCAGGTAACGACCAGACTCCATTCCTGTACCTCAACGCTTCCAGTGCCAAGGAGGGGGAAATAATTCTCTTTCAGTGTGCCATTGATTGGCAGTTTCCTGCTACACGAGTTGTCTTCTGCAAGAATGGGCTGGAGGAGTTCAGCCTGAAAGCCCAGCAGGGCAAGGTCATCTATGCTCTGGTCCTGAACATCACCTCGAGAAGTGCTGGGACGTACAAGTGTGGGTACCAGCAGAGGAAAGAGAGCAACTGGGTGAGGAACTCTGCTCTCAGTGCTCCCCAGACCCTGTCTGTACCAGGTGAGACACGGCCCCAGTGTGGTGGTGGCAGAAGGGACATGGGCACTTGCCACCACATGGCTGTGCTGAGGCTGGTGCTGTGTGCTACAGCAGGCAGGGCATGGCTCTAGGGTGGTTCCCCCTTGGGAGTGTTCCCTCTCCTCCGAGGGAGCCCCTTGAGAGAAAGCTGTTCTCAAGGGCTGCCCCTGTCCCTGCATCAGCATCTACACAATAGGTAGACTTTGTGAAGCAGACGAGGGCATGTGCCCTGAAATGTTTAGGATACTCAGTGTGTTTTCGGCACTTTTATGCCTCCCCTGGGGATGGTGCCTGCTGTTGATGGGGGGATGTGCCCTTGGGGCTGTGTGTCCCCTGCCCCGCACAGACATGCTCAGGGCTGCTGTAGGACACGAGATCAATATGTGCCCAGTCTGGGCAGTACAGGGCATGCTGCAGACTCTCATCCTGTCCCTTACTTCTTCTAGGCAGTGTGGCCAGCTCTCCAGCAAGGCCATTGCCCCCAAGTGAGTGATTCCCTCCTGTACCCCCAGGGAACACAGCAAGGTGCTGCCAGGCTGCTGCCCCAGTGCAGCTCTGCCATGACATTCCTAATCCCTCACAACACACTGGATCCATGGGGGTCCAGGTTGGCAGAATTGTCCTGGGCACATGCACAGCTCCCTTGGGGATGGTGCTGGCTGTCAGTGGGGGGATGTGCCCGTGGGGCTGAGGCTTATTCTGGGAAGGAGCTGGGTACACTGCAGACTCTCAGCCTGTCCCTCTGTCTTGCCAGGCAGTGTGTCCAACTCCCCAGCAGGGCCATCACACCCAGGTGAGTGATTCCCTCCTGTACCCCCAGCACCACCAGCATGGGTCTCAGTCACTCCAGGGTGCTGTCCCCAGGGAACGGGGCCATGCAGGAGCTTCACCAGGCAGAAGGTGTGCTGCTGCACGGACACGTCCTGCTCCCTGCCTCTCCCCATCACACCCCGCTGCCCTCACACCCTCTGTTCCTCAGCCCCATATCCCCGGCTCCCACACACCCTCCCCACAGGCACAGTGCTGGCAGTGGCGGCTGTCGGCCTCGTCCTCCTGGCTGCAGGCAGCTGGTTTTCCATCAGGAAAGGTGAGGGAAAGGGGAAAGGCGGGGGGAAAGGCTGAGGCTGTGGGGGTCCTGCTGCAGGGCTGGTGCAGTGGGAAAGGCGGTGGGGGGAACCTGGGGGTGCACAGCTGGGGCAGACGGTGCCTGGGGGCGATGGCTGTGGGCAGCCCAGCTGGAGAGGCTGCTGACGGAGCTGGGGAGCTTCAGCCTTCATCTCCCAGCCCCGAGATGGGAGCCAGGGCTGGGCAGCACCTTGGCCTGTGCACCTCAGCCCCTGTTCTTCTTGCAGGTGTCTGCAGAGGGAGATGCCCAAGGTGAGCACTAAAGGCTCCTGGCTTTGCAACTGATAGGAAAGAGTCAGGGCCATGGTAGGGCCTTGGGGTGCTACTTGGCCTGGGGCAGATTTCTCCTTGTGCATGGCTGCATTCCCTGTGCTGCAGACATGGGAGAAGTGGTTTGCTGTGGGCTAGACTTCAGCTGAAGCTCAGATGGATTATTGCGTCATCCATGGGAATGGCCCACATGGCTCTGTGCTGCTTAGTGGCAGTGGTGCTGCGGACCCTCTACACATTTTTTCTCTCCTCTCTCTAGGCCTCTCCATGATGCTGGCAGTGCTCAAGACTCTTCTGAAAACCCCAGCCATTTCTGTAAGTGCCAGTCCCTTCTTCACCCTTCTCCTCTAGGCACTGTGCAAAATACTGATGCCTTTGCCATAGCAAGCCGTGGTTGTGGGGGCAATGGTGGTGGGGAAAGGGTAAGCCCTACCTGCTGTGTGTGGCTGGACACTAACTCAGGTTCTCCCTCCAGATGCCAACGTGGATGAGATGGGCAGAGTGAAGGTGAATTCAGCCCAAGCCCAACAGTGATGGCTGCAAGAGGGCAGGCTATTGGTAAAAATGGAAGCCAGAAGTGCATCCGATTGCAGGAGCCTGGGAGCTTCGCGTGGCTGTGCTCTGGCTGAATCCCCCTCCTTCCTTGCCCCCAGCATTTCCCCATGGTGGGCACCGCCACAGCAAGGCCACTCCTTGTTCTCCCTTGTGTTTTGCAGTTCTCTTAATCCAGCTGCTCTCTACATCCACTGCATGCCAAAAGCTGAGCAAGGGAGAGGTGATGCAGCTCGTTCTCTGAGAGAGGCAGAGAGCACTGGGGAAAGCCGTGCTGATCTGCGAGCTGTGAATAAAGCCACCCCAAACAAGAAGGATCTGGTGTAGTTCTTCTCAGCAAGGTCTGTCTGCAAGTGCTTCACATCCCTTCAGATCAACACCGCCAACCCTTTGTGTCTCGGTGTCTGTCTGTCTGCTCCGTCCCATTCCATGTGTGGCTGCATGAGACGGAGGTGCCATCAGGAACACAAAGTCAGAGATGTTTATTTGTCATCACAGCAAAACCACATCTGCAGTGCACACACCAATTGGCACACATTTGAGCACATCTGTGGTGGTTTTACTTGGATGGGTGGCCAAACTCCACCACAACTGCTCTCTCAATCCGCCTTCTGGAAGAGGAATGGGGAGAAAATACGATGAAAAGGGCTCAAGGGTTGAGATTAGGTTGAGGGTATGGCAGAGTAATTATCATGGAGGGCAAAAGAGGCTCAGCATAGAGAGATAGTAAGATTTATTACCTGTTATTAACAAGCTAGAGAAGTGAGAAATAAAGGAAAGAAACCAAAAGCACCTTTCCCCCCACCCACCCTCTTCCACCTCCTCCCTCTGAGCGGTGCAGGGGAATGGGGGAATGGGAATTATGGTCAGTCTACAGCGCGTCTTTGCCACTCCTTCTCAGTCACTCTCGTCCCCTGTGCTGTGGGGTCCCACCCACAGCATGCAGTCCTTGATGAACTGATCCGGTGTGGGCTTCCCACAGGCAGCAGCTCTTCCAGAGCTGCTCCAGGTATGGGTCCGTACCACGGGGTCCATCCCTCAGGAGTAAACTGCTCCAACCTGGCTCCCCCACGGGCAGCAGCTCCTGCCAGGTCACCTGCTCCTGCGTGGTCTCCTCTCCACGGGCTACAGGTCTGGCCCAGAATCTGCTCGGGCAGGGGTCTTCCACAGATGGCAGCCTCCGTCGGTGCAGGGCCACCTGCTCTACTGTGGTCTCCTCCATGGGCTGCAGCGTGGAACCCTACTCCACCGTGGTACTCCATGGGCTGCAGGGGGACATCCTGCTTCACCATGGTCCTCACCACAGGCTGCAGGGGACTTCTGCTCCGGCGCCTGGAGCACCTCTCCTCCTCCTTCTACACTGACCTTGGCACCTGCAAGGCTGTTCCTCACTCCTGAGGGCTTAGGCTCATTCAGGGAAGGAACTGGGTGCACCGTGGACCCTCATCCTGTCCCCTTGTCCTGCCAGGCAGTGTGTCCAACTCCCCGGCAGGGCCATCATCCTCAGGAGAGTGATTCCCACCTGCACCTCAGGTCAAGTCAGAGATGTTTATTTGTCATCTAACCAAAACCACATCTGTAGTGTACACACCTATTGGCACACACATGTGAGCATATCCCTGCAGACCTATCTGACCCTGCAGGTGCAAATGTGCATCTCCATGGGTGGGTAGAAGAACACACCTGCAACGTTATAGTGCAATATAGGTGTACACGTGTCCTGGTTTCAGTTAGCACAGAATTAATTTTCTTCCTAGTAGCTGGTGGAATGCTGTGTTTTGGCTTAGGATGAGAAGAGTGCTGATAACACCCCGATGCTTTAATTGTTGCAGAGCAGTGCTTATACTAAGCCAAGGACATCTCAGCCTTTTGCTCTGTCCTGCCAACGGGCAGGCTGGGGGTGCAGTAAGAGCTGGGAGGGGACAGACCCAGGACAGGTGACCCAAACTAGCCAAAGGGGTATTCCATACCATCTGACGTCATGCTAAACAATATATAGGGGTGGCTAGCCGGGGGGAGGGGGCCGGACTGCTCGGGGTTAGGCTGGGCATCGGTCAGCGAGTGGTGAGCAATTGCATTGTGCATCACTTGTTTGTACATACTATTATTACTTTCCTATTATCACCATTGTATTATTATTGTTATTATTATTTTATTATTATTTTGTTATTATTATTTTCCTGTCTTATTAAACTGTCTTTATCTCAACTCACGGGCTTCACTTTCCATTTCTCTCCCCCGTCCCAGAGAGGGAGGGGGGAGGGTGAGCGAACGGCTGCGTGGTGTTTAGCTGCCGGCCGGGTTAAACCACGACAACACGTAATCCACTGAGCACAGTGAGTTGTTTTCTTCTATTCAGAACACATACACTCACAGTATGATTTGGTATAACTCATATGCTTTAGAAGTATTAATGTATTGTAGGTAGAGGTGAGATTCCTACATTGTCTTGGCTAGACACACACAGCCCTTCCCTGTGACAACAAACCCCAAGGAAGTACAAAGTGCACACCCCAGCCCCACTTTACAGCTGCATGAGCCCTCTTGAAGAGAGCAAAGGCAGCTGTGGGCAAGGCTCCTGTGCCCTTGCCCTGTGGCAGCGCTATGGGGTCTGGGTGTGGGCCACCGTGGCATACGTCGTGGTGTCGCTCATCTTCTGCACAGAACGAGGCTTTAGGGAGGAAAAGAAACCCTGTTACTTCAGCTGCTGACTGTGAGCCCTGCACAATGAGCGGGCACCAGGCTGCAGGAGTGCAGAAAGGAGCTGTGCACAGCTGTGCCACGACTCACCCTGTCCCGTCGAACGTGGGCGATGGTGGAGTCTGTGGGGAAGAAACACTCGATGAGCCCTTGCTGTTTGGAGAGTGTGAACCCCCATGAGCTTTGGGCATCAGCTGCCTGAGGTCAGCTCTCAACGCCTGACCACATTTCCCTTCCCATCAGCCTGATCTGCGATGTGCATTAAGCAGCAGTGGAGAAGAGATGCTGAGGTTTTGGTGTCTTTCCTGCTTTCTGTGGCATCGCCTCTCTTTGCACAGCCAGCACACCTTGCAAAATGCGCTGTGCAGGAGTGGGTAAAAAAGGTCAAGCTGCAACTCAAGCTACGTACACGTCAGGTAGGTATATATATGTAGCCTGTCGCCCAACCACAACATCCTCCC
This sequence comes from Anas acuta, assembly GCF_963932015.1. NCBI lineage: Eukaryota > Metazoa > Chordata > Aves > Anseriformes > Anatidae > Anas > Anas acuta. The sequence goes on along the minus strand of NC_089008.1, from coordinate 1,665,204 downwards.
TTGGCTACTGCCTGTGGTTTCAGAGCAAGATCTAAAATATTTTCCCCAGCAGTGCAAGGAAACAGAGCAACAGCTTTCGTTGCTGTGATGTGCTTTGTGTAGTTCTTGAAGCAGAAATGACACTGAAGAGAAACTGAAGAAAGGACAAAAGCAGAGGCTGAAGCAGGGGAAATGCAGCCTGAGGCTAGAGCAGGTGTGGAAGGACCCCACAAGCAAATGGGCTTTGTCCCTGGGAGCACTGGGATGCTGCCATATCCCTTGTGCAGCCAGCAGCCACGCTCTGCATGCAAGGAAGAAGCAGGACATGAGGTGCTGGAGAGAAACCTGGCCTTGATGAACAGGCAGGGATTTTGTATGTCCCAGTGGGAAATGAAGGGGTGGGATTCCACCTGAGACGGGTGCATGACTTCCCCCAAGGGAGGAGGTAGTACTCACATGTGACTTCGCAATGGTCTGTGGTTTCCATCTGTGGGCTGTCAACGTGCTGCTGCCTGGAGAGGAATGGAATGGTTGTTGGGTGTGCGTTTGTGGTGAGGTTGCCCCATGACAAACGCACTTGGGTGGTACATTCCTATATCATGTGGTGAACCGGAGTGCAGCAAATAGCAAGCCCCATCCTCCCTGTTTCCAGCACAGGGAATGCAGCCACACACACACACAGAATGCTGGCCCTGGCCAAGGAGCACCCCAGGGCCCCGTCATACCCCCAACTCCCTCCCGCATACCCCACAGCCAGCAGCCCTTGGTGCTCACCTTGGGCATCTCCCTCTGCAGGCACCTGCAAGAAGAACAGGGGCTGAGGTGCACAGGCCAAGGTGCTGCCCAGCCCTGGCTCCCATCTCGGGGCTGGGAGATGAAGGCTGAAGCTCCCCAGCTCCCTCAGCAGCCTCCCCAGCTGGGCTGCACACAGCCATCAGCCCCAGGCACTGTCTGCCCCAGCTGTGCACCCCCAGGGTCCCCCCCCACCTTTCCCACTGCACCAGCCCTGCAGCAGGACCCCCACGGCCTCAGCCTTTCTCCCTCCTTCCCCCACTCCCTCACCTTTCCTGATGGCAAACCAGCTGCCTGCAGACAGGAAGACGAGGCCGACGGCAGCCACTGCCAGCGCCGTGCCTGTGGGGAGGGTGTGTTGGATCCGGGAATTTTGACCTGGGGAACAGAGGGTGTGAGGGCAGCGGGGTGTGATGGGGAGAGACAGGGAGCAGGACGTGCCCCTGCAGCTGGCACAGCTCCTGCCTGGTAAAGCTCCTGCTTGTCCCCATGCCCTTGGGAAGGCAGCACAGCACGCCCACTCCCCATGCTTGGGTTTCAGGGGGTGAAGGAGGGAATCACTCACCTGAGGGTGATGGACTTGCTGGGGAACTCACCACATTGCCTGGCACGACAAAAGGACAGGCTTAGTGTCTACAGTGCACCCAGATCCTTCCCACAATGAGCCTCAGCCCCATGGCCACATCCCTCCACCGACAGGCAGCACCATCCCCAGGGAAGGCATAAAATGCCCGCGGCTGTTGTGCCAACATGGGCCCCCATGGATCTGCTGTCTAAATTCCCTCGTGAGTGGTTAAGTATAGCTTGGCCAAGGTGTGCCTGCCGATTAAATATGGCACCACCACTCTCATCTGTCTGTGATTCGGGGGGCTAGAGGATCACACAATCACAGAATGGCCAAGGTTGGAAGGGACCTCTGAAAGTCATGGAGTCCAGCCTTGTGCTGAGCAGGATCAGCTAGGACAGACTGCGCAGAATGGCATCCAGGTGGGTTTGGAATATCTCCAGAGGAGACTCCACAGTGTCTCTGGGCAGCCTGTTCCAGTGCTCTGTCACCCTCCCTGTAAAGAAATGCCCCTCATATTCAGATGGAACTTTCTGTGCTTCAGTTTGAGCCCATTGTCTCTTGCCCTTTCCCTGGACACAACCGAAAAGAGACCAGCTCCATCCTCTCAACACCCTCCCGTCAGATATTTATAGACATGGATGAGGTCTCTCCTCAGTCTCCTCTTTTCCAGGTTAAACAGGCTCAGTTCTCTCAGCTCCAGACCTCTGACCATCTTTGCAGCCCTCGTCTGGACTCTCTCCAGTAGTTCTATGCCCCTCCTGAACAGGGAATCCCAGAACTGGACACAAAATGCTTTGCGTTCCATGCAGGGAAACGATTCCTTCCCAGGAGCTCACGCCCAGAGAACAAATTCCCTCTCCCTTGCCATCACCACCCCACACACACCTCTCTTCAGTCACCCATCCCCACTCTCAACCTCACCTGGGGAGCTTCCGATATCCTGGGTGGTTACGCCAGCACCTGCACCTTGGGGCACAGAGGGATTTGTTAAGAGGGAGTGAGAGATGGGGCACCCACACGCTTGTGCCCATGTCCCTGCTGCTAACTCCTTGCCATGTCCTCACTGCTGTGTCCTTGCCCAGCTCATGACAGTCATCCCACTTGCCCTGCCATAGGCTCATCAATGTACAGGGCAGACCTTGGAGCATCCCTGGCTCAAACCAGTATCCATCCACATCCCCAGTCTTTACTCTCTCTGCCCGGGATCTGCACAGCCCCATCTCTGCAGCAGAGGTGATGCTGCAGGAACACGGGGATCCCTTGAGAGCAGCTCTCTCTCTCTAGGGGCTGCCTTGGAGGAGAGGGAACACTCCCGTGAGGGAACCACCCCAGAGCCTGCTGCAGCACACAGCTCCAGCCTCAGCAAAGCCATGTGGTGGCAAAAGCCTCCGTCCCTTCTCAACCCTCCAGCCCGGGGACAGGACTCACCAGGGACATCCAGGATGCAGCCAGCACTGAGGGCAGAGCTCCTCCTCTGTTTCATCTCATTCCTCTGCTGGTACCCACATGTATATCTTCCTGCGCTTCTTGATGTGATGTTCAAGACGACGGAGTAGCTCAGCTGCCTTTGCTGGGCTTTCTGGCTGTACGCCTCCATCCCATCCTTGCAGAAGATGATTCGTCTTGCATATGACACCACAGGGAGAATACACTGGAGCACAACTGTGGTACCTGGCTGAGCAGAAGTTGAGTTCATTTGGAGAGCAGGAGCTGGGAGATCCCCTGGAGGAGACACAGCAGTGAAGGGCTGCCATAGGGCACAGCTCACAGTGGTTGGGCTTCCAAGTGCCCTGGCTCTGGGAGGGAAGGACTCACGAGTACCTGGGGAGCTGCAGATGTCCTGGGAGCTCATGCTGCCACCTGTACCAAGGGGCAGAGAGGGATTTGCTGAGAGGAGCAGTGTCCAGGCTCATCCTGATTTCCCTGCTCCCATATCCTCCCTGACCAAACCCTCACTGCTAAGCAGGCATCATTACATCTGCGTGTTCTCATGCTGTATCTCTTAAATATGCCCTCACAAAATGTGAATTCCAATCCCATTTTTGGTGGATGTCTTGTTCCAGGTAAATCCCATATCTCCTTAAAAAATTCAGCAGTCCTAGAGTCTCAGAACAACACGCCAGAAAATTTATGGTGCTGGAGAAGCCTGCCCCTTCCTCAAATGTGTATTATACATGGAGGAAGCCATCCCCATCCTGCTTTCCCCAGAGCAACGATGTCCGAAACTGCTGCACCGCAGCCCCACACAGGCTGTCTCCATCCTCTCCTCTGCCCACCACTGTCCTGTCCTACCCCCAGGAGCAGTCCTCCAACCCTCAGCCCCCACAACCAGCAATGCCCCAACTCACAGAGCACCAGCAGCAGGATGGCACAGCCAGAAGGAGACAGCCTTGCCCATGGCGCCAGTCCCAGCATCTTTTGGGGCACTGCTTTTGGGGAGCAGCGTCTCCTTCAAGTTTCTGCTTTGCTGTGAGCTGGGGACGGTGGGGCAGAGGCTTGCGGTTCAGCTGGGAGCTGTGCTGTTAGCATTCTGTGGCCACCTGAGCCTGGCCCACAGCCAGAGGCTCTCATCAGTGGGGGCCTTGCCTAAGAACCTGCTACATCCGCTGCTTTTGTTGAGCCCCCACTGTTTTTCCTGTCCTCTCACACACTGCAGCACACGCTAGTTTTACTTGTATCTCAGCGGCAACATTGTCCCTGTAAAGAGCTCCTGCCCCTTGTCCCCACTCGGATTTGCCCTCTTTGGACCACATCATTCTGCTTCTCTTCAATGTCTAGACAAATGATGGCATCAGGGGAATCCTGCACCAAGGCCAAAGTGACGCCAGAGCTCTGGGGCAGTTGCCAAGGCTGTGGGCAGATTTCTTCTTCACCCTGTTGGTGAATCAGCTGATGAAGAACTCTCAGGGAGTCTCAGCTGGGGCCATAGTGCTGCCAGCACAGCACTGTGGGAGCCATCTGCACCCACACTTTGACCCTCGTGCGACCACACAACAACCAGGAAAGGCAGAGGCTTTGTCCTGAAGGCACCTGAGCTCCCCCACGCTGCTCTCTCAATTCCCTTCCTCAAAGGAAGGCGCTGAGCCAAGGGAAGGAGAACAGTGGCAGCACATCCCTTGGGCATGCTGCCACAGCTGCCCTGAACCCAACGTCACTGGGAGTCTGACAAATGTGTGGGGGTCATGCTCTGAGCACGAGGGAGCAGACTGGGGACAGCATGGAGCCCAGGGGGACATCAGAGATCCATGGGGACAGGGATGTCTCCAGGCTGCCTGGCCTCACGGCCACCGTGGCTGCATCTCTCCAGGAGGAGGGTGATGATGGGGGCAGACAGCAGCAGGAGCAGGCTGAAGGCAGAGCGCAGGATCCAGACCTCCAGGGGCATGGCTGACCCTGGGAGAGAGGAGGAACACAGTGTGGCCAAGGCAAGCCTTGGAGGACAGCCTTGCTGGGAAGGGCTGATGAGCAATGTCTCACCTCTGGAAGGGAGCTGGGCCTTGTGTGAGGGGCTGCTGCCTGTGGGAGACATGACCATGCTGTGAGTTTCTGGACCTTTGTGCTGGGACAATCCCAGATGCTGAGCAGACCCTGAGCCTGTGTCTTGCTTTCTTGAGTACATGGTGAGCATTAACAACTGAGCTCACATAGATTCCCAGACATAGGGTAGTAAAAGCGTGAGGGAGAGCTTGGAGCAGTAGTGGCACAGGCCAGGGCCTTCTGATATCCCCAACTCTTGCTTTTTTTACATGGCCATTGCAGAGCCCCATGTCTCAGCAGAGGTGATACTGCAGCTACAGGGGAACCCTTGAGGCAGTTCTCTGTCCAGGGTCTCCTGTGGAGTAGGGGGAACACTCTTGAGGAGGAATCACACCTGAGCCATGCCCTGTATGATGAAGCACACAGCTCCAGCTTCTGCACTGTCCACATCCCACTGACCCCACAGCCAAGATGAAGGGTCGAGTATCACCTGGCACAGACAGGGTCCAAGGAGCACTGAAAGGAGAGCACCCAAATTGACTGGGGACTGGCCATGAGGACACGGAGCATCCCCTTCATTCCCAGGGAAGTCTGTGGTCTATCAGAGCCTGGATCAGAGATACCACCAGGACACACATCAGCCTGATGTGCTTCACATACTACTATCTACTGACGATATTGCAGACAGCTGTGGAGGAAGCTGCGTCCTGTAGTCTGAGGGTAATGTAGAAAGACTTCAATGCCTTGGGACGGTTGGTGAAAGAGTCTGTAGTACAAGTACCTTTCTCTTCCCTCCATCTATTCTGGGGTGGTGACATTGGATGGAATAGAAGGATCTGGTCCATAAATGCTTGGCTCCGTGACTGGTGCTACAGGCCCAGCTTTGGGTTGTTTGGTAATGGCTGGTGTTATAAGACAGCAGGCCTGAGAGGAATACTTGGGAAAGGTTTATCTCACAGGGTCCAGAGGGTTTTGTGACAGCAATTAGAAGGGCTCATTTGGAGAGCTTCAAGCTATATCCGCAGGGGGATGGGGTTGTAGCAGGGCTTGTAGCAGTGGGGCAGTGCCCCCGCAGACATGAAGACCAGGAGGCCTCCCACCCCTCATGGGGTGAAATCACCGTGCTCAGCTCCTTCCCTGAAGTGCCTGGACACCAATGCATGTGGCATGGGGAATAAGCAGGAGGAGTTAGAAATCTGTGTTTGGTCAGAAGACTGAGATCTGGTGGCAGTTACAGAGACATGGTGGGACAGCTCACATGGCTGGAATGTGGTCATGGATGGCTATGTCCTGCTCAGGAAGACAGGCCAGCAAGGTGAGGTGGCGGAACTGCTCTTCTCATGAGAGAGCAACTCCATTGTATTGAGTACTGTCCAGGGGTAGATGAGGAGCGAGTTGAGAGTCTGTGGGTGAGAATTAAGGGGCAGGCTGGCATGGGGGATGCTGTTGTGCGTGTCTGTTACAAGCCACTAGACCAGGATGAGGAAGCTGACGAGGCCTTCTACAGGCAGCTGAGAACAGCCTCTTGATCACAGGCCCTGGTTATCATGGAGGATTTCAACTACCCTGACATTTGCTGGCAGGCCTACTCAGCCAGTCACCCACAGTCCAGGAAGTTTTTCCAGTACTGGTTCCTCCAGTGCATTGATGATAACTTCCTGATGGAAATGGTGAACATGCCAACTGGGAGAGGAGTGCTGCTAGATCTTGTCGTCACCAACAACAGGGGTTGGTTGATTCTGAATCACAGAATCACAAATTTAAACACCAAGTTAAGTGCGTGTGTCGATCTGCTCAAGGGTAGGAAGGCTCTGCAGGAGGATCTGGATAGGCTGGAGCTCTGGGCTGAGGTCAACTGTATGAAGTTCAATAAGGCCAAGTGCCGGGTCCTGCACCTGGGGAGAAATAACCCCAAGCAGAGCTACAGGCTGGGAGATGAGTGGTTGGAAAGCTGCCAGGCAGAGAAGGACCTGGGAGTGATGGTGGATGGTCGGCTGAATATGAGCCAGCAGTGTGCTCAGGTGGCCAAGAAGGCCAACGGCATCCTGGCTTGTATCAGAAACAGTGTGACCAGCAGGGCTAGGGAGGTGATCGTCCCCCTGTACTCGGCTCTGGTGAGGCCGCACCTCGAGTACTGTATTCAGTTTTGGGCCCCTCGCTACAAGAAGGGCATCGAGGGGCTTGAGAGAGTCCAGAGAAGGGCGACGAAGCTGGTGAGGGGCCTGGAGAACAAGTCCTACGAGGAGCGGCTGAGGGAGCTGGGCTTGTTCAGCCTGGAGAAAAGGAGGCTCGGGGGCGACCTTATCACTCTCCCTAGATACCTTAAACGAGGCTGTAGCGGTGGGGATTGGTCTGTTCCCCCACGTGCCTGGTGACAGGACGAGGGGGAATGGGCTTAAGTTGCACCAGGGGAGTTTGAGGTTAGATGTTAGGAAGAACTTCTTTACTGAAAGGGTTGTTAGCACAGGCTGCCCAGGGAGGTGGTGGAGTGACCATCCCTGGAAGTCTTTAAAAGACGTTTAGATGAGCTTAGGGATATGGTTTAGTGGGGACTCTTAGTGGTAGGTCAGAGGTTGGACTCGATGATCTTGAGGTCTCTTCCAACCTAGAAATTCTGTGATTCTGTGATTCTGTGAAGTGGGAAGAGATGAAGTGGACGTCCAAAAGGCTGTGGTGGGAGCCCTTGGGCCCATGCGCACAGGCCCAGCTCTGCCTCTGGTGCTGCACTGCAGGCAGGGAACAAGGCCTGGCTGTGAGCCTCTGGCAGGAAAGACCAGGAGAAAGCTGAGGTCATCCTCTGGACTTCTGGAGCGGGGCTGTTGAGGATTAGAAGCCCATGATCCTCCAAATGAAAACAAGAGTGATGGGCAGTCATGCCCAAGAGAGTTGAAGACCAGTGGGTGCAGATGGCTCCCACAGTGCTGTGCTGGCAGCACTATGGCCCCAGCTGAGACTCCCTGAGAGTTCTTCATAAGATGATTCACCAACATTCATCAATGGGATGAAGGAGAGATCTTCCCACAGCCTTGGCAACTGCCCCAGAGCTCTCAAGTCACTTTGACCTTGGTGCAGGATGCCCCTGGCACAACTATTGGTATGGAGATTGAAGAAAAGCGGAGTGACCTGGTCAGAAGAAGGCAAAGAACATGGGGACAAAAGGCAGGAGGGCTTTGCAAGGAAGATGCTGCCCCTGAGACACAGGAAAAAACAGACAAACAGAGCATGCTGCAGTATGCGAGAGGACAAAAATAACAGCGGGTCCTCAACAAAAGCAGCGGATGTAGCAGGGGCTGAGGCATGGCCGTCACTGATGAGAGACGCTCAGTGTGGGCCAGGCTCAGGCGGCCACAGCAAGCCCACAGCACAGGTCCCAGCTGCACTGCAACCCTCTGCCCCACCGCTCCCAGCTCAGAGCAAAGCAGATACCTGAAGCAGACGCTGATCCCCAAAAGCAGTGCCCCAGAAGATGCTGGGGCAGGCGCCATGGGCAAGGCTGTCTCCTTCTGGCCCTGCCGTCCTGCTGCTGTTGACACTCTGTGAGTTGGGGCATTGCTGGGTGTGGGGGCTGAGGGCTGGAGGGCTGCTGCTGGGGGCAGGACAGGCCCGTGGTGGGCACAGGGGAGGATGGGGACAGTGTGTGCGATACAGTCGTGCTTAACTGCAGGGCAGAGTTGTTTTGGGGAAGGCAGGAGGTCACTGCCCCTCTGTGCGGGGCAGGCATGCAGAACTGCAGGACACAGTTGCGTCTGGGGAAGGACGGGTTGAGATTGCTTCCTCCAGCTACGATGCAGATCTGAGAAAGGGGCACACTTCTCCAGTACTAAAAGTTTGTCTGGAGCTTTTGTGTGAGACGTTCAGGATGCTGGATTCCTTAGAGATCCTGGGCACTCATACGGGAATATAAAGCACATCCAGACCAGGCTTGGGATGGTGCCAAGTGTGCAGATGAAGCAAATCGCAATTGGAAATGTGCGGGTGGGGAGTCCCCTGTTCAGGCAGGACTCAGAAACTGGGATGTGAGCAGGGAGGTGGGGGTGAGCTGGGTCTCTGCCCCTCTAAGCAAAGCCCTCTCTGCACCATGCTGCAGGTGCTGGCGTGACCACCCAGGACATCTGCAGCTCTCCGGGATTGCAGGAGCATGGAGGTGGGTCCCAAAAATGAACATGTCCTGGGGAAGGAGATGGGAAGAGAGAAGGGGATTATTCCCTCACAATTCCCCCTGGAAACCCCAGGACAGCAGATTCTTCCAGCCTTGGCATGCAGTTGGTTTTGCCACCCAGCAATCACTAACGCTTGCCTGGGGAATCCCTCTGCCTTCTCTCCAGGTAACGACCAGACTCCAGTCCTGTACCTCAACGCTTCCAGTGCCAAGGAGGGGGAAATAATTCTCTTTCAGTGTGCCATTGATTGGCAGTTTCCTGCTACGCGAGTTGTCTTCTGCAAGAATGGGCAGGAGGAGTTCAGCCTGAAAGCCCAGCAGGGCAAGGTCATCTATGCTCTGGTCCTGAACATCACCTCCAGAAGTGCTGGGACGTACAAGTGTGGGTACCAGCAGAGGAACGAGAGCAACTGGGTGAGGAACTCTGCTCTCAGTGCTCCCCAGACCCTGTCTGTACCAGGTGAGACACGGCCCCAGTGTGGTGGTAGCAGAAGGGACACGGGCACTTGCCACCACATGGCTGTGCTGAGGCTGGTGCTGTGTGCTACAGCAGGCAGGGCATGGCTCTGGGGTGGTTCCCCCTTGGGAGTGTTCCCTCTCCTCCAAGGGAGCCCCTTGAGAGAAAGCTGCTCTCAAGGGCTGCCCCTGTCCCTGCATCAGCATCTACACAATAGATAGACTTTGTGAAGCAGACGAGGGCGTGTGCCCTGAAATGTTTAGGATACTCAACAATAGTGTGTTTTTTCGGCACTTTTATGCCTTCCCTGGGGATGGTGTTGGCTGTCGGTGGGGGGATGTGCCCATGGAGCTGTGTGTCCCCTGCCCCACACACACGTGCTCAGGGATGTTGCAGGACACGAGATAAATACGTGCCTAGTCTGGGCAGTACGGGGCAAGCTGCAGACACTCATCCTGTTCCTTTCTCCTGCCAGGCAGTGAGTCCAGCTCCTCAGCAAGGCCGTTGCCCCCAGGTGAGTGATTCCCTCCTGTACCCCCAGGGAACACAGCAAGGTGCTGCCAGGCTGCCAGGCTGCCTCCCCAGTGCAGCTCTGCCATGCCATTTCTAATCCCTCAAAAGACACTGGATCCATGGGGGCCCAGGTTGGCAGAATGGTCCTGGGCACATGCACAGCTCCCTTGGGGATGGTGCTGGCTGTCGGTGGGGGGATGTGCCCGTGGGGCTGAGGCTCATTCTGGGAAGGATCTGGGTGCACTGTAGACACTAAGCCTGTCCTTTTGTCCTGCCAGGCAATGTGGTCAGTTCCCCAGCAACTCCACCACCCACAGGTGAGTGATTCCTTCCTACACCCCCAGCACCACCAGCATGGGTCTCAGTCACTCCAGGGTGCTGTCCCCAGGGCACAGGGCCATGCAGGAGCTTCACCAGGCAGGAGGTGTGCTGCTGCACGGGCACGTCCTGCTCCCTGCCTCTCCCCATCACACCCCGCTGCCCTCACACCCTCTGTTCCTCAGCCCCATATCCCCGGCTCCCACACACCCTCCCCACAGGCACAGTGCTGGCAGTGGCGGCTGTCGGCCTCGTCCTCCTGGCTGCAGGCAGCTGGTTTTCCATCAGGAAAGGTGAGGGAGAGGGGGAAGGCGGGGGGAAAGGCTGAGGCTGTGGGGGTCCTGCTGCAGGGCTGGTGCAGTGGGAAAGGCGGTGGGGGGAACCTGGGGGTGCACAGCTGGGGCAGACAGTGCCTGGGGGCGATGGCTGTGGGCAGCCCAGCTGGGGAGGCTGCTGACGGAGCTGGGGAGCTTCAGCCTTTGTCCCCCAGCCCCGAGATGGGAGCCAGGGCTGGGCAGCACCTTGGCCTGTGCACCTCAGCCCCTGTTCTTCTTGCAGGTGCCTGCAGAGGGAGATGCCCAAGGTGAGCACTAAAGGCTCCTGGCTTTGCAACTGATAGGAAAGAGTCAGGGCCATGGTAGGGCCTTGGGGTGCTACTTGGCCTGGGGCAGATTTCTCCTTGTGCATGGCTGCATTCCCTGTGCTGCAGACATGGGAGAAGTGGTTTGCTGTGGGCTAGACTTCAGCTGAAGCTCAGATGGATTATTGCGTCATCCATGGGAATGGCCCACATGGCTCTGTGCTGCTTAGTGGCAGTGGTGCTGCGGACCCTCTACACATTTTTTCTCTCCTCTCTCTAGGCCTCTCCATGATGCTGGCAGTGCTCAAGACTCTTCTGAAAACCCCAGCCATTTCTGTAAGTGCCAGTCCCTTCTTCACCCTTCTCCTCTAGGCACTGTGCAAAATACTGATGCCTTTGCCATAGCAAGCCGTGGTTGTGGGGCAATGGTGGTGGGGAAAGGGTAAGCCCTACCTGCTGTGTGTGGCTGGACACTAACTCAGGTTCTCCCTCCAGATGCCAACGTGGATGAGATGGGCAGAGTGAAGGTGAGTTCAGCCCCAGCCCAGCAGTGATGGCTGCAAGAGGGCAGGCTATTGGTAAAAATGGAAGCCAGAAGTGCATCCGATTGCAGGAGCCTGGGAGCTTTGCGTGGCTGTGCTCTGGCTGAATCCCCCTCCTTCCTTGCCCCCAGCATTTTCCCATGGTGGGCACCGCCAGAGCAAGGCCACTCCTTGTTCTCCCTTGTGTTTTGCAGTTCTCTTAATCCAGCTGCTCTCTACATCCACTGCATGCCAAAAGCTGAGCAAGGGAGAGGTGATGCAGCTCGTTCTCTGAGAGAGGCAGAGAGCACTAGGGAAAGCCGTGCTGATCTGCGAGCTGTGAATAAAGCCACCCCAAACAAGAAGGATCTGGTGTCGTTCTTCTCGGCAAGGCCTGTCTGCAAGTGCTTCACATCCCTTCAGATCAACACCGCCAACCCTTTGTGTCTCGGTGTCTGTCTGTCTGCTCCGTCCCATTCCATGTGTGGCTGCATGAGACGGAGGTGCCATCAGGAACACAAAGTCAGAGATGTTTATTTGTCATCACAGCAAAACCACATCTGCAGTGCACACACCAATTGGCACACATTTGAGCACATCTGTGGTGGTTTTACTTGGATGGGTGGCCAAACTCCACCACAACTGCTCTCTCAATCCGCCTTCTGGAAGAGGAATGGGGAGAAAATACGATGAAAAGGGCTCCAGGGTTGAGATTAGGTTGAGGATATGGCGCAGTAATTATCATGGAGGGCAAAAGAGGCTCAGCATAGAGAGATAGTAAGATTTATTACCTGTTATTAACGAGCTAGAGAAGTGAGAAATAAAAAAAAAGAAACCAAAAGAACCTTCCCCCCAAACCAGCCTCTTCCACCTCCTCCCTCCGAGTGGCGCAGGGGAATGGGGGAATGGGAATTATGGTCAGTCTACAGCGCGTCTTTGCCACTCCTTCTCGGTCACTCTCGACCCCTGTGCTGTGGGGTCCCACCCACTGGATGCAGTCCTTGACGAACTGATCTGGCGTGGGCTTCCCACAGGCAGCAGCTCTTCCAGAGCTGCTCCAGGTATGGGTCCGTACCACGGGGTCCATCCCTCAGGAGTAAACTGCTCCAACCTGGCTTCCCTATGGGCAGCAGCTCCTGCCAGGTCACCTGCTCCTGCATCGGCTCCTCTCCACGGCTACAGGTCCCGCCCAGAATCTGCTCGGGCAGGGGTCTTCCACAGATGGCAGCCTCCGTCGGTGCAGGGCCACCTGCTCCACTGTGGTCTCCTCCACGGGCTGCAGCGTGGAACCCTGCTCCACTGTGGTACTCCATGGGCTGCAGGGGGACATCCTGCTTCACCATGGTCCTCACCACAGGCCGCAGGGGACTTCTGCTCCGGCACCTGGAGCACCTCTGCCCCTCTTTCTTCACTGCCCTTGGCACCTGCAAGGCTGTTCCTCGCTCCTGAGGGCTTAGGCTCATTCAGGGAAGGAACTGGGTGCACCGTGGACTCTCAGCCTGTCCCCTTGTCCTGCCAGGCAGTGTGTCCAACTCCCTGGCAGGACCATCATCCTCAGGAGAGTGATTCCCACCTGCACCTCAGGTCAAGTCAGAGATGTTTATTTGTCATCTAACCAAAACCGTATCTGTAGTGTACACACCTATTGGCACACACATGTCAGCACATCCCTGCAGTCCTATCTGTCCCAGCAGGTGCAAATGTGCATCTCCATGGGTGGGTAAAAGAACACACCTGCGAAGTTATAGTGCAATTTAGGTGTACACGTAATCCACTGAGCACAGTGAGTTGTTTTCTTCTATTCAGAAAACATACACTCACATTATGATTTGGTATAACTCATATGCTTTAGAAGTATTAATGTATTGTAGGTAGAGGTGAGATTCCTACATTGTCTTGGCTAGACACACACAGCCCTTCCCTGTGACAACAAACCCCAAGGAAGTACAAAGTGCACACCCCAGCCCCACCTTACAGCTGCATGAGCCCTCTTGAAGAGAGCAAAGGCAGCTGTGGGCAAGGCTCCTGTGCCCTTGCCCTGTGGCAGCGCTATCGGGTCTGGGTGTGGGCCACCGTGGCATACGTCGTGGTGTCGCTCATCTTCTGCACAGAACGAGGCTTTAGGGAGGAAAAGAAACCCTGTTACTTCAGCTGCTGACTGTGAGCCCTGCACAATGTGCGGGCACCAGGCTGCAGGAGTGCAGAAAGGAGCTGTGCACAGCTGTGCCACAACTCACCCTGTCCCGTCGAACGTGGGCTATGGTGGAGTATGTGGGGAAAAAACACACCATGAGCCCTTGCTGATTGGAGTGGGGTGAACCCCCACAAGCTTTGGGCATCAGCTGCCAGGGGTTAACACTCAACGCCTGACCACATTTCCCCTCCCATCACCCTGATCTGCGATATGCACTAAGCAGCAGTGGAGCAGAGATGCTGAGGTTTTGGTGTATTTCCAGCTTTCTGTGGCCTTGCCTCTCTTTGTACAGCCAGCACACCTTGCAAAATGCGCTGTGCAAGCGTGGGTAAAAAAGGTCAAGCTGCAACTCAAGCTAAGTGCACGTCAGGTAGGTATATATCTGTAGCCTGTCACCCAACCACAACATCCTCCCTTGGCTACTGCCTTTGGTTTCAGAATGAGCTATAATATGTTTTCCCCAGCAGTGCAAGGAAACAGAGCCACATCTTTCATTGCTGTGATGTGCTTTGTGTAGTTCTTGAAGCAGAAATGACACTGAAGAGAAACTGAAGAAAGGACAAAAGCAGAGGCTGAAGCAGGGGAAATGCAGCCTGGGGCTGGAGTTGGTGTGGAAGGACCCCCCAGGCAAATGGGCTTTGTCCCTGGGAGCACTGGGATGCTGCCATGTCCCTTGTGCAGCCAGCAGCCACACCCTGCATGCAAGGAAGAAGCAGGACATGAGGTGCTGGAGGGAAACCTGGCCTTGATGAACGGGCAGGGATTTTGTATGTCCCAGTGGGAAATGAAGTGGTGGGATTCCACCTGAGACGGGTGTAGGATTCCGCCAGTGGAGGAGGTAGTACTCACATGTGACTTCGCCATGGTCTATGGTTTCCATCTGTGGTCTGTCAACCTGCTGCTGCCTGTAGAGGAATGGAATGGTTGTTCGGTGTGCATTTGTGGTGAGGTTGCCACATGAGAAACGCACTTGGGTTGTGCTTTCCTACATCATGTGGTGAACTGGAGTGCAGCAAATAGCAAGCCCCATCCTCCCTGTTTCCAGCACAGGGAATGCAGCCACACACACACAGAGAATGCTGCCCCTGCCAAGGAGCACCCGACAGCCCCGCCATGCCCCCAAATCCCTCCCCAATACCCCAAAGGAAGGAGCCCTTGGTGCTCACCTTGGGCATCTCCCTCTGCACGCACCTGCAAGAAGAACAGGGGCTGAGGTGCACAGGCCAAGGTGCTGACCAGCCCTGGCTCCCATCTCGGGGCTGGGGGACAAAGGCTGAAGCTCCCCAGCTCCCTCAGCAGCCTCCCCAGTTGGGCTGCCCACAGCCATCACTCCCAGGCACCGTCTCCCCCAGCTGCACACCCCCAGGTTCCCCCCAACTCCTCTGCCACTGCACCAGCCCCATAGCAGGACCTCCATGGCCTCAGCCTTTTCCCCACATTCCCCCACTCCCTCACCTTTCCTGATGGAAAACCAGCTGCCTGCAGACAGGAGGACGAGGCCGACGGCCGCCACTGCCAGCGCCATGCCTGTGGGGAGGGCGTGTGGGATCCAGTTATGTGGAGCTGGGGGACAGAGGTTGTGAGGGCAATGGGGTATGATGGGGCGAGGCAGGGAGCAGGAGGTGCCCCTGCAGCTGGCACAGCTCCTGCCTGGTAAAGCTCCTGCTTGTCCCCATGCCCTTCGGAAGGCAGCACAGCACGCCCACTCCCCATGCTCGGGTTTCTGGGGGTGCAGGAGGGAATCACTCATCTGGGGGTGATGGACTTGCTGGGGAACTCACCACATTGCCTGGCAGGATAAAAGGACAGGCTTAGTGTCTACAGTGCACCCAGATCCTTCCCAGAATGAGCCTCAGCCCCATGGCCACATCCCTCCACCGACAGCCAGCACCATCCCCAGGGGAGGCATAAAAGTGCCCGCGGCTGTTGTGCCAACATGGGCCCCCATGGATCTGCTGTCTAAATTCCCTCGTGAGTGGTTAAGTATAGCTTGGCCAAGGTGTGCCTGCCCATTAAATATGGCACCACCACTCTCATCTGTCTGTGATTCTTGGTGCTAGAGGATCCCACAATCACAGAATGGCCAAGGTTGGAAGGGACCTCTGAAAGTCATGGAGTCCAGCCTTCTGCTGAGCAGGATCACCTAGAGCACCTTGCACAGAATGGCATCCAGGTGGATTTGGAAAATCTCCAGAGGAGACTCCACAACCTCTCTGGGCAGCCTGTTCCAGTGCTCTGTCACCCTCCCTGTAAAGAAATGCCCCTCATATTCAGATGGAACTTTCTGCGCTCCCATTTGGGCCTGTTGCCTCTCACCCTTTCCCTGGGCACAACTGAAAAGAGACCAGCTCTCAACACCCTTCCCTCAGATATTTATAGGTATGGATGAGGTCTCCCCTCAGTCTCCTCTTTTCCAGGCTAAACAGGCTCAGTTCTCTCAGCTCTAGACCTCTGACCATCTTTGCAGCCCTCCTCTGGACTCTCTCCAGTAGTTCTATGCCCCTCCTGAACAGGGAATCCCAGAACTGGGCACAAAATGCTTTGTGTTCCATGCAGGGAAACGATTGCTTCCCAGGAGCTCTCGCCAAGGGAACAAATTTCATCTCCCTTGCCATCACCACCCCACACACACCTCTCTTCAGTCACCCATCCCCAAGCTCAACCTCACCTGGGGAGCTTCCGATATCCTGGGTGGTTACGCCAGCACCTGCACCTTGGGGCACAGAGGGTTTTGCTTAGAGGGAGTGAGAGCTGGGGCACCCACATGCTTGTGCCCATGTCCCTGCTGCTGGGTCCTTGCCATGTCCTCACTGCTGTGTCCTTGCAGAGCTCATGACAGTCATCCCACTTGCCCTGCCATAGGCTCATCAATGCACAGGGCAGACCTTGGAGCATCCCTGGCTCAACCCAGCATTCATCCACATCCCCAGCCCTTGTTCCCTGTGCCTGGGCCCTGCACAGCCCCATGTCTGCAGCAGAGGTGATGCTGCAGGAACACGGGGATCCCTTCAGAGCAGTTTCCTCTCATGGTTGCCTCTGAGGAGAGGGAACACTCCCGTGAGGGAACCACCCCAGAGCCTGCTGCAGCACACAACTCCACTCTCAGCACAGCCATGTAGTGGCAAGGGCCTCTGTCCCTTCTCACCAGTCCAGCCCGGGTCCATGACTCACCAGGGACATCCAGGATTTGGCCAGCACTGAGGGCAGAACTCATATGTTTCTTCTCATTCAGTGCCTGGTACCCACAGGTATATCTTCCTGCATTTCCTGATGTGATGTTCAGGACCACGGAATAGCTCAGCTGCCCTTGATGGGCTTTCTGGCTGTACGCCTCCATCCCATCCTTACAGAAGATGATTCGTCTTGCATGTGACACCACATGGAGAATACACTGGAGCACAACTGTGGTATCTGGCTGAGCAGAAGTTGAGTTCATTTGGAGAGCAGGAGCTTGGAGATCCCCTGCAGGAGATACAGCAGTGAAGGGCTGCCATAGGGCAGAGCTCACAGTGGTTGGGTTTCCAAGTGCCCTGGGTGTGGGAGGGAAGGACTCACGAGTACCTGGGAAGCTGCAGATGTCCTGGGAGCTCATGCTGCTACCTGTACCAAAAGGCAGAGAGGGATTTGCTGAGAGGAGCAGTGTCCAGGCTCATCTGGTTAATGACTTGGTTAATATACATTAACCAAGAGTGGTTAATGTATATCGTTCTTGCATCTTGCAAAGGAATGCTCCAGCAATTCGTGTCAATAGAGAGCTTGAAGGGAAATGTATTTGTAGGCTTTTCCTTGAAGTCTCTAATATCTCGGGGGACGGGGGGGAGGGTGTTCAGAATAACTGCTAACTATTATGACTATTGCATGGGACTCTATGCAAGTCTCTCATATCTGGCCAGGAGATTAAGGAGAAGGGGAAAGGTGAAGAACGACTAAAAGACAAAGCTTGCAGGGGACTCTGTACAAGTCTCTGACATCCAGCCAAGTAGGACAAAGGAGAAGGACAAGAGGGAGGAAGACTAGGAGCCTTCAGCATGACAGACTCCCAGAGGGACCACCAGAGACTGATACGCATGCTCCAGTTGGAGGGTTTGGATTCCGGAAACTAATTATAATAACCCTGGTTTTTCAGAAGTGGTTATGAATATGTATTAGCCTAGAGCATAAAAATCAGCTGCTTGATGTAACCGGTGTGCACCTTGGTGGAGCAGAGGCTGCTGGTGCACCCAGCGCTCTTTGCTTACCTCTATTCCTTTAATAAATTGTAAACTTTGATTATAGTCCTATTTTGAAGACTGAGCCATTTATTACAACAATAATATTAACAACAGTGATGATAATAGTACCACTGGCTGGCAGAGGGGCTCAGGCTGCACAGCATTGCACAAGCAACAGTACAGAGGCTGAGCATCGGCAGGGGATGCAGCCGTGGAAGGGACAGAAATGTATTTGGGAGAAGCTGTACATGCTTCCTAGATTATTGGAAAGTTGCAAAACTACGAGACAAATCTGGCAAAGGGAAAAGGGACAGGAGGCCATGTAGGAAGAATACTGCCCTTGAGATACAGGTAAAAACAGCAAGAGTTGCAGTGTGTGAGAGGACAGAAATAACAGCGGGAGCTCAACAAAAGCAGCGGATGTAGCAGGGGCTGAGGCAGGTTACTCATTGAAGAGAGCCTCTGGCTGTGGGCCAGGCTCAGGCGGCCACAGAAAGCCCACAGGGCAGATCCCAGCTGCGCTACAAGCCTCTGTCCCACCGTCCCCAGCTCAGAGCAAAGCAGAAACTCGAAGCAGACGGTGCTCCCCAAAAGCAGCGCCAAAATGATGCTACGGCAGGTGCCATGGGCAAGGCTGTCTCCTTCTGGTCCTGCCGTCCTGCTGCTGGCCCTCTGTGAGTTGGGGCATTGCTCGGTGTTGGGGCTGAGGGCTGGAGGGCTGCTGCTGGGGGCAGGATAGATCCGTGGTGGGTACAGGGGAAGTTGCGGATAGCGTGTGTGGGGCAGGCGTGCAGCACTGTGGGGCATCGTTGTTTGGGGGAAAGCAGGAGGCCATGACCCCTCTAAGCAAAGCTCTCTCTGCCCCATGCTGCAGGTACTGGCGTGATCACCGAGGACATCTGCAGCTCTCAAGGATTTCAGGTGCATGGAGGTGGGTCCCAAAAATGAACGTGTCCTGGGGAAGGAGGTGGGAAGAGAGAAGGGGGTTATTCCCTCGCAGTTCCCCCTGTGAAGCCCCAGGAGAGCAGATTCTTCCAGCCTTGGCATGCAGTTGGTTTTGCCACCTGGCCATCACTAATGCTTGCCTGGGGAATCCCTCTGCCTTCTCTCCAGGTAACGACCAGACTCCAGTCCTGTACCTCAATGCTTCCAGTGCCAAGGAGGGGGAAATAGTGCTGCTTCAATGTATCCTCGATGAGCAGTTTCCTCCTACACGAGTTGTCTTCTGCAAGAATGGGCTGGAGGAGTTCATCCTGAAAGCCCAGCAGGGCAGGCTCATCTACACTCTGGTCCTGAACATCACCTCCAGAAGTGCTGGGACGTACACGTGTGGGTACCAGCAGAGGAACAAGAAAAACTATGTGAGGAACTCTGCTCTCAGTGCTCCCCAGACCTTGTCTGTGGCAGGTGAGACACGGCCTTAGGGTGGTGAGAGTAGAAGTTTTCAGAAAACTGCTGGGGCTGGAGCTGTGTGCTGCAGCAGGCAGGGCATGGCTCTGGGATGGTTCCCCCTCAGGAGTGTTCCCTCTCTTCAGAGGCAGCCCCTACAGAGAGAAAGCTGCTCTCAAGGGCTGTCCCCATCCCTGCAGCAGCAGCTCAGCCGAGGCATGGGGCTGTGCAGTTCCCATGCAGAGAGAGCAAGAGCTGGGGATGTTGATGGACCCTGGGTTCAGCCTGGCATGTTCCAAGATCTGCCCTGTACATTGATGAGCCTATGGCAGGGGAAGTGGTGTGATTGTCATGAGACAGGCTATAGCCTGTACATCAGCAACAGTGTGGGATGGTTCCAGAATGGAGACCACAGTGGTGCTGGCTTGAGACACAGAAAGGTGCCAGCTCAGCAAGAACAAACAGGAAGAAAAAGGAGTCGGGTGTGGCGGCGTGCCAGGTCTTGGCCCCACTAAGAAAAACCCCTTTTGCCCAAAGGTGCAGGTGCTGGTGAGACCACCACTGATATCCACAGCTCCAAAGGTGAGGACAAGCATGAGGGTGTGCGGTTTACATGGGCACGTCCTGCTCCCTACCTCTCCCCATCACACCCCGCTGCACTCACACCCTCTGTCCCCCAGCTCCACATGCCCGGATCCCACACACCTTCCCCACAGGCACGGTGCTGGCAGTGGCGGCCGTCGGCCTCGTCCTCCTGGCTGCAGGCAGCTGGTTTGCCATCAGGAAAGGTGAGGGAGAGGGAGAAGAAGGAGGGAAGCCTGAGGCTGTGGGGGTCCTGCTGCGGGACTGGTGCGCTAGGAAAGGCGGTGGGGGGAAACCTGGGTGTGTGCGGCTGGGCCAGACGGTGCCTGGGGGCGATGGCTGTGGGCAGCCCAGCTGGGAAGGCTCCTGAGGGAGCTGGGGAGCTTCAGCCTTCATCCCCCAGCCCTGAGATGGGAGCCAGGGCTGGGCAGCACCTTGGCCTGTGCACCTCAGCCCCTGTTCTTCTTGCAGGTGCGTGCAGAGGGAGATGCCGAAGGTGAGCACCAAGGGCTGCTGGCTGTGGGGTATGGGGGAGGTAGTTGGGGGCATATTGAGGTCGTGGGGTGCTTCCTGAGCAGGAGCAGCATTCTCTGTGTGTGTGTGGCTGCATTCCCTGTGCTGGGGCATGGAGGACGGGGTTTGTCAAGGCGTGGATTTCAGCTCCATACCTCATGTAGGAAAGCACCACCCGAAAGAGTTTCTCACTGTGCCTCTTGTCCACAAATATACACTCCAGAATGATTCCATTCCTCTCCAGGCATCAGCACGTTGGCAGACCACAGATGGAAGACACCAGCAAAGGCGAAGTCCAGTGTGAGTACTACCTCCTCCCTTGGGGGAAGCCACATGCCCCTCTGACCATGGTCACCCCTGCTTGTACATTCCCTGTGCAATCCCACCACTTCATTTCCCACTGGGACATACAAAATCCCTGCCCGTTCATCAAGGCCAGGTTTCTCTCCAGCACCTCATGTCCTGCTTATTCCTTGCATGCAGAGTATGGCTGCTGCCTGCACAAGGGACATGGCAGCATCCCAGTGCTCCCAGGGACAAAGCCCATTTGCGTGGGGGTTCCTTCCACACCAGCTCCAGCCCCAGGCTTCAATTCCCCTGCTCCAGCCTCTGCTTTTGTCCTTTCTTCAGTTTCCTGTCAGAGGAATTTCTGCTCAGAGAAGCAAAAAGCACCGCGCAGCAATGAAAGATGTGGCTCCTTGCCCTGGTGGGGAAAGCATTTTAGAGCTTGCTCTGAAACCACAGACAGCAGTCAAGGGAGGATGTTGTGGTTGGGTGACAGGCTATATATATATCCCCACCCTACTTGCACCTCACTCAAGTTGCAGCACAACCTTGTTTACCCACGCTTGCACAGAGCAGCTCGCAAGGTGTGCTGGCTGTGCAAAGAGAGGAGATTCCACAGAAAGCTGGAAATACACCAAAACCTCAGCATCTCTGCTCCATCGCTGCTGCTTAATTTTCATCCCAGTTCAGGGTGATGGGAGAGGAAATGTGGCCGGGCTTTGAGAGCTGACCACATGCAGCTGCTGCCCAAGGTCAGTGTGAGTTTCAGCCCTCCACCAACAGGCAGCAAGGGATCATGGTGTGTTTTTTTTGCCCCCACAGACTCCACCATCGCCCATGTTCGACGGGACAGGGTGAGTCATGGCACAGCTGTGCACAGCTCCTTTCTGCAATTCTGCAACCTGGTGCCCGCACATTGTGCAGGGCTCACAGTCAGCAGCTGAAGTAACAGGGTTTCATTTCTCCCTAAAGCCTGGTCCTGTGCAGCACATGAGCGACACCACAACGTATGCCACGGTGACCCACACCCAGACCCGATAGAGCTGCCACAGGGCAAGGGCACAGGAGCCTTGTCCACAGATACCTTTGCTCTGTTCAAGAGGGCTTGTGCAGCCATAACGTGGAGCTGGGGTTGCACTTTGGTCTTCTTTGTTTCTTTTCTTTTTTTTTGTCACAGGGAAGGGCTGTGAGTGTCTAGCCAAGACGATATAGGACTCATACCTCCATCTACAAGACATAAATACTTCTAAAATATATGAGCTATACCAAATCTTACTGTGAGTGCATTGATTTTTTCTGAATAAAAGAAAACATCTTGCTGTGCTCAGTGGATGTCGTGTAAACCTAAATTGCATTATAATTTCATGGGAATGTTATTCTACCCACCTACGGAGATGCCCATTTTTGACCTACATGGGCAGATATCACTGCAGGGATGTCCTCGCATGTGTGTGTCAATAGTGTGTGTGCACTGCAGATGTGGTTTTGCTTTGATGACAAATACACATCTCTGACTTTGTGTTCCTGATGGCACCTCCGTCTCATGCACCCATATCAGAAATGTGACAGAGCAGACAGACAGACACCGATACACAAAGGGCTGGTGGTATCGATCTGAAGGGATGTGAAGAGCCTTGCAGACAGACCTTGCCGAGAAGAACTACACCAGCTCCTTCCTGTTTGAGGTGGCTTTATTCAGAGCTCGCAGATCAGCACGGCTTTCCCCAATGCTCTCTGCCTCTCAGAGAACCAGCTGCATCACCTCTCACTTGCTCAGCTTTAGGCATGCAGTGGGTGTTGAGAGCAGTTGGATTGAGAGAGCTGCAAAACACAAGGGAGAACAAGATGTGGACTTGCTCTGGCGGTGCCCACCATGGGAAAATGCTGGGAGCATGGAAGGAGGGAGATTCAGCCAGAGCACAGCCACGCGAAGCTCCCAGGCTCCTGCATTCGGATGCACTTTTGGCTTCCATTTGCTCTCCAACAGCCTGCCCTCTCACAACCATCACGTGCACGCTCAGCCTGGAAGGCTGGGCTTGGGCTGAACTCACCTTCACTCTGCCCATCTCATCCACGTTGGCATCTGGAGGGAGAACCTGAGTTAGTGTCCAGCCACACACAGCAGGTAGGGCTTTCCCACCCCTCACCACAGTAGCTCCCATGGCTACAGCTTGCCATGGCAAAGGCATCAGCACTTCACACAGTGCCTAGAGGAGAAGGGTGAAGAAGGGACTGGCACTTACAGAAATGGCTGGGGTCAGCAGAAGAGTCCTGAGCACTGCCAGCACCACACAGAGGCCTAGAGAGAGGAGAGAAAAAATGTCCTGAAGGTCTGCAGCACCACTGCCACAAAGAAGCACAGGGCCATTTGGGCCATTCCCATGGATGATGCTATAATCCTTCCAGGATTCAGCTGAAGTCCATCCCACAGCAAGCCACTTCTCCCATGCCTTCTGCACAGGGAATGCAGTCACACAGAAGGACAAATCTGCCCCTGGTCATGCAGCACCCCAGGGCCCTGCCATGCCCCCAGTTCCCTCCCCAATACCCCACAGCCAGCAGCCCTTGGTGCTCACCTTGGGCATCTCCCTCTGCAGGCACCTGAAAGAAGAACAGGGGCTGAGGCGCACAGGCCAAGGTGCTGCCCAGCCCTGGCTCCCATCTCGGGACTGGGGGACGAAGGCTGAAGCTCCTCAACTCTCTCAGCAGCCTCCCCAGCTGGGCTGCACACAGCCATTGCCCCCAGGCACCGTCTGCCCCAGCTGCGCACCCCCAGGTTCCCCCCACTGCATTTCCTAGTGCACCAGTCCCGCAGCTGGACCACCACAGCCTCAGCCTTTCCTCCCACTTTCCCCCACTCCCTCACCTTTCCTGATGACAAACCAGCTGCCTGCAGCCAGGAGGACGAGGCCGACGGCCGCCACTGCCAGCGCCGTGCCTGTGGGGAGGGCGTGTGGGATCCGGGAATTTGGAGCTGGGGGACAGAGGGTGTGAGGGCAGCGGGGTGTGATGGGGAGAGGCAGGGTGCAGGACGTGCCCATGCAGCTGGCACAGCTCCTGCCTGGTGAAGCTCCTGCTTGTCCCCATGCACTGGGGAAGAAAGCACAGCACTCCCACTCCCAATGCTCGGGTTTCTGGGGGTGTAGGTGGGAATCACTCACCTGTGGGTGATGGACTTGCTGGGGAACTCGCCACATAGTCTGGCAGGATAAAAGGACAGGCTTAGCCTCTACAGTGCACCCACCTCTTTCTCAGAATGAGCCTCAGCCCCGTGGCCACATCCCCCCACCAACAGCCAGCACCATCCCCAGGGGAGTCACAAAATTGTCCGTGGTATCTGAGCCAACCTGGACCACTACAGATCCAGTGTCTAAATGCTTTTCTGAATGATTAAAAACGACATGGCAGAGGTGTGCCTGTTATTTAACACCACCACTCTCATCTCTCTGTGATTTGGAGGGCTAGAGGATCACACAATCACAGAATGGCCAAAGTTGAAAGGGACCTCTGAAAGTCATGGAGTCCAGCCTTGTGCTGAGCAGGATCAGCTGGGACAGACTGCACAGAATGGCATCCAGGTGGATTTGGAATATCTACAGAGGAGACTCCACAGCGTCTCTGGGCAGCCTGTTCCAGTGCTCTGTCACCCTCCCAGTAAAGAAATGCCCCTCATATTCAGATGGAACTTTCTGTGCTTCAATTTGAGACCATTGTCTCTCGCTCTTTTCCTGGACAAAACCGAAAAGAGACCAGCTCCATTCTCTCAACACCCTCCCCTCAGATATTTATAGACACGGATGAGGTCTCCCCTCAGTCTCCTTTTTTCCAGGCTATACAGGCTCAGTTCTCTTGGCTCCGGTCCTCTGATCATATTTTAAGACCTCCTCTGGACTCTCTCCAGTAGTTCTATGCCCCTCCTGAACAGGGAATCCCAGAACTGGACACAAAATGCTTTGTGTTCCATGCAGGGAAGTGATTCCTTCCCAGGAGCTCAAACAAAGAGAACAAATTCCCTCTCCCTTGCCATCACCACCCCACACACACCTCTCTTCAGTCACCCATCCCCATGCTCAACCTCACCTGGGGAGCTGCCGATGTCCTGGGTGGTCACGCCAGCAGCTGCACCTTGGGGCACAGAGGGTTTTGTTTAGAGGGAGTGAGAGCTGGGGCACCCACACGCTTGTGCCCATGTCCCTGCTGCTGGCTCCTTGCCATGTCCTTACTTCTGTGTCCTTGCCCAGCTCATGACAGTCATCCCACTTGCCTTGCCATAGGCTCATAAATGTACAGGGCAGACCTTGGAGCATCCCTGGCTCATCCAGCATTCATACACATCCTCAGTCTTTACTCTCTCTACCCGGGATCTGCACAGCCCCATCTCTGAAGCAGAGGTGGTGCTGCAGGGACACGGGAATCCATTGAGAGCAACTCTCTCTCTCTAGGGGGTGCCTTGGAGGAGAGGGAACACTCCCATGGGGGAACCACCCCAGAGCCTGCTGCAGCACACAGCTCCAGCCTCAGCACAGCCATGTGGTGGCAAGTGCCTCCGTCCCTTCTCAACCCTCCAGCCCGGGGCCATGACTCACCAGGGACATTCAGGATGCGGCCAGCACTGAGGGCAGAGCTCCTCCTCTGTTTAATCACATTCCACTCCCGGTACCCAAATCTATATCTTTCTGTGCTTCTTGATGTGATGTTCAGGACCACGGAGTAGCTCAGCTGCCCTTGCTGGGCTTTGTGGCTGTACAGCTCCTTCCCATCCTTGCAGAAGATGATTCGTCTTACAGGTGACACCACAGGGAGAATACACTGAAGCAAAATTATTTTACCTGGCTGAGTAGACATTGAGTTCATTTGGAGAACAGGAGCTCGGAGATCCCCTGGAGGAGACACAGCAGTGAAGGGTTGCCATAGGGCAGAGCTCACAGTGGTGGGGCTTCCAAGTGCCCTGGGTCTGGGAGGGAAGGACTCACGAGTACCTGGGGAGCTGCAGATGTCCTGGGAGCTCATGCTGCCACCTGTACCAAGGGGCAGAGAGGGATTCCCTGAGAGGGGCAGTGTCCAGGCTCATCCTGATGCCCCTGACCAAATCCTCACTGCTAAGCAGGCATCATCACACCTGCGTGTTCTCATGCTGTATATCTTCAATAACCTCTTGAACAATCCCAAACCCAATCCTATTTTGTGTGGATTTCTTTGTTCCAGGTAAGTCCCTTATGTCCTTAAAAAACTCAGCAGTCCTAGAGCCTCAGAGCAACACTCCAGAACAATCCATGGTGCTGGAGATGTGTGCCCCTTGCTCATATCTGTATCATTCCTGGAGGAAGCCATCCCAATCCTGCCTTCCCCAAACAAACTCTGCCCCACACTGTTGCAACACTGCCCCACACACGCTGTCCCCATCCTCCCCTGTGCCCACCACGGGCTTGTCCTGCCCCTAACAGCAGCCTTCCAGCCCTCAGCCCCAACACCCAGCAATGCCCCAACTCACAGAGTGCCAGCAGCAGGATGGCAGGGCCAGAAAGAGACAGCCTTGCCCATGGCACCTGCCCCAGCATCTTTTGGGTGCTGCTTTTGGGGAGCACCATCTCCTTCGAGTTTCTGCTTTGCTCTGAGCTGGGGACGGTGGGGCACAGGCTTGCAGTTCAGCTGGGACCTGTGCTGTCGGCTTTCTGAGGCCGCCTGAGCCAGACCCACAGCCAGAGGCTCTCATCAGTAGGTACCTTGCCTAAGAACCTGCTACATTCGCTGCTTTTGTTGAGCCCCCACTGTTTTTTCTCTCCTCTCACACACTGCAGCGCACGCTAGTCTTACTTGTATCTCAGGGGTAACATTGTCCCTGTAAAGAGCTCCTGCCCCTTGTCCCCACTCAGATTTGCTCTCTTCTGAACACGTCCCTCTGTTTTTCTTCAATGTCTTCAAAAATGATGAGGACGTCAGTGGAATCCTGCACCAAGGCCAAAGTGACGCCAGAGTTCTGGGGCAGTTGCTGTGGGCAGATTTCTCCTTCATCCTGTTGGTGAATCAGCTTATGAAGAACTCTCAGGGAGTCTCAGCTTGGGCCATAGTGCTGCCAGCACAGCACTGTGGGAGCCATCTGAATGCACACTTTGACCCTCATGTGACCACACAACAACCAGGAAAGTCAGAGGCTTCGTCCTGAAGGCACCTGAGCTCCCCCACGCTGCTCTCTCAATTCCCTTCCTTGAAGGAAGGCGCTGAGCCAAGGGAAGCAGAGCAGTGGCAGCACATCCCTTGGGCATGCTGCCCCAGCTGCCTTGAGACCAACGACGGTGGGAGCCTGGCCAATTTGTGGGGGTCATGCTCTGAGCATGGGGGAGCAGGCTGGGGACAGCATAAAGCGCAGAGGGACATCAGAGCTCCATGGGGACTGGGACATCTCCAGGCTGCCTGGCCTCATGGGCACCGTGGCTAAATCTCTCCAGGAAGAGGGTGATGATGCGGGGAGACAGCAGCAGGAGCAGGCTGAGGGCAGAGCGCAGGATCCAGACCTCCAGGGGCATGGCTGACCCTGGGAGAGAGGAGGAACACAGTGTGGCCAAGGCAAGCCTTGGAGGACGGCTGTGCTGGGAAGGGCTGATGAGCAATGTCTCACCTCTGGAAGGGAGCTGGGCCTTGTGTGAGGGGCTGCTGCCTGTGGGAGACATGACCATGCTGTGAGTTTCTGGAGCTCTTTGCTGGGACAATCCCAGATGCTCGTGTCTTGCTTCCTTGAATACATGGTGAGCATGAACGACCGAGCTCATGTAAATTCCCAGACATAGGTTAGTAAAAGTGTGAGGGAGAGCTTGGAGCAGTAGTGGTACAGGCCAGGGCCTACTGATATCCCCAGCCCTTGATTTTTTTTACATGGCCACTGCAGAGCCCCATGTCTCAGCACAGGTGCTACTACAGGAACAGGGGAACTCTTGAGGCAGTTCTCTATCCAGGGTCTCCTGTGGAGTAGGGGGAACACTCCTGAGGGGGAATCACACCTGAGCCATGCCCTGTATGATGAAGCACACAGCTCCAGCTTCTGCACTCTCCACGTCCCACTAACCCCACAGCCCTGATGAAGGGTCGTGTCTCACCTGGCACAGACGGGGTCCAAGGAGCACTGAAAGGAGAGCACCCAAACTGACTGAGGACTGGCCATGAGGACACTGAGCATCCCCTTCATTCCCAGGGAAGTCTGTGGTCTATCAGAGCCTGGATCAGAGATATCACCAGGACACTCATCAGCCTGCTGTGCTTCACATACTACTATCTACCGACAATATTGCAGACAGCTGTGGAGGAAGCTGCGTCCTGTAGAATGAGGGGAATGAAAAAAGCTTTCAAGGCCTTGGGACGGTTGGTGAAAGAGTCTGGAGCACAAGTCCCTTTCTCTTCTTTCCATCCATTCTGGGGTGGTGACATTGGATGGAATAGAAGGATCTGGTCCATAAATACTTGGCTCCGTGACCAGTGCTACAGGCCCAGCTTTGGGTTATTTGGTAATGGCTGGTGTTATAAGACACCAGGCCTGAGAGAAATACTTGGGAAAGGTTTATCTCACAGGGTCCAGAGTGTTCTGGGACAGCTATTAGCAGGGCTCATTTGGAGAGCTTCAAGTTATATCCGCAGAATAATGGGCTTGTAGCAGGGCTTGTAGCAGTGGGGCAGCACCCCACAGAGATGTTCATCTGATTCATGTCAATATGGAACAATCCTAGGGCCACATGGTATAATGAATGTGACCTTCTGTCTTACATACACTTATATAACCACAAGTCTAAGAAAAAAACTGTGGTTAATGTTTAGAGTTCTTGTATCTTGCAAAGGAATGGTCCAGCAATTCGTGTCAATAGAGAGCTTGAAGGGAAACGTATTTGTAGGCTTTTCCTTGAAGTCTCTAATATCTCGGGGGAGGGGGTGGGAGGGTGTTCAGAATAACTGCTAACTATTATGACTATTGAATGGGATTCTATGCAAGTCTCTGCTATCTGGCCAGGAGATTAAGGAGAAGGGGAAAGCTGAAGAACAACTAAAAGACAAAGCTTGCAGGGGATGCTGTACAAGTCTCTGACATCCAGCCAAGTTGGACAAAGGAGAAGGACAAGAGGGAGGAAGACTAGGAGCCTTCAGCATGACAGACCACCAGACGGACCACCAGAGACTGATACGCATGCACCAGCTGGAGAGTTTGGATTCCGGAAACTAATTATAATAACCCTGTTTTTTCAGAAGTAGTAATGAATATGTAATAGCCTAGGAGCATAAAAATCAGCTGGCTGATGTAACTGGTGTGCGTCTTGGTGGAGCAGAGAGCCCCAGCACACTCAGCGCTGTTTGCTTACCTTTATTCCTTTAATAAATTCTAAACTATGATTATATTTCTATTTTGAAGACTGAGCCCTTTATTACAACAATAATAATAACTATAGTAATGATAATAGTACCACTGGCTGGCAGAGGGACTCAGGCTGCACAGCATTGCACAAGCAACAAGAATACAGAGGCTGAGCATGGGCAGGGGATGCAGCAGTGATGTGCCCACACGGGTGTGGAAGGGATAGAAATGGATTTTGGACAGGCTGTAGATGATTGCTAGCCTGATGGAGATCTGCAAAGCTATGAGCCAAATCTGGCAATAGGAAAAGAGGCATGAGGTCTTTGTAGGGAGAATACTGCCCTTGAGATACATGTAAAAACAGCAAGAGTGCTGCGGTGTATGAGAGGACAGAAATAACAGCGGGGGCTCAACAAAAGGCAGCGGATGTAGCAAGGGCTGAGACAGGTTACACATTGATGAGAGCCTCTGTCTGTGGGCCAGGCTCAGGCGGCCACAGAAAGCCCAGAGGGCAGCTCCCAGCTGCACTGCAAGCCTCTGCCCACCATCCCCAGCTCACAGCAAAGCAGACACCTGAAGCAGACGCAGCTCCCCAAAAGCAGAACGCCAAAAGATGCTGGGGCAGGCGCCATGGGCAAGGCTGTCTCCTTCTGGCCCTGCCGTCCTGCTGCTGGCACTCTGTGAGTTGGGGCATTGCTGGGTGTGGGGGCTGAGGGCTGGAGGGCTGCTGCTGGGAGCAGGACAGGGCTCTGGTGGGCACAGGAGATGATAGGGGCAGTGTGTGCAGGGCAGGTGTGCAGCACTGTGGGGCAGAAAATCTGTAGGTCATGACCCCTCTAAGCAAAGCCCTATCATCCCCTTGCTGCAAATACTGGAGTGACCACCCAGGACATCTGCAGCTCTCCAGGATTTTGGGAGCATGGAAGTGGGTCACGAAAATGACCGTGTCCTGGGGAAATAGATGGGAAGAGAGAAGGGGATTATTCCCTCGCAGTTCCCCCTGTGAAACCCTGGGAGAGCAGATTTTTCCAGCCTTGGCATGCAGTTGGTTTTGCCACCTGGCCATCACTAATGCTTGCCTGGGGAATCCGTGTGCCTTCCCTCCAGGTAACAACCAGACTCCAGTCCTGTACCTCAATGCTTCCAGAGCCCAGGATGGGGAAATAGTGCTGCTTCAATGTAACATTGATGAGCAGTTTCCTGCTACACGAGTTGTCTTCTGCAAGAATGGGCTGGAGGAGTTCATCCTGAAAGCCCAGCAGGGCAGGCTCATCTACACTCTGGTCCTGAACATCACCTCCAGAAGTGCCGGGACGTACACGTGTGGGTACCAGCAAAAGAACAAGGAAAACTGGGTGAGGAACTCTGCTCTCAGTGCTGCCTGGACCTTCTCTGTGGCAGGTGAGAAACCGCCCCATGGTGCTGAGGGTGAAAGGTTTTGGAAAACTGCTGAGGCTGGTGCTGTGTGCTGCAGCAGGCAGGGCATGGACTGGGGTGGTTCCCCCTCGGGAGTGTTCACTCTCCTCAGAGGCAGCCCCTACAGAGAGAAAGCTGCTCTCAAGGGCTGTCCCTGTCCCTGCAGCAGCACCTCGGCTGAGGCATGGGGCTGTGCAGTGCCCATGCTGAAAGAGCAAGAGCTGGGGATGTTGATGGACCCTGGGTTGAGCCCGGGATGTTCCAAGATCTGCCCTGTACATTGCTGAGCCTATGGCAGGGGAAGTGCTGTGATTGTCATGAGACAGGCTATAGCCTGTACATCAGCAACAGTGTGGGATGGTTCCAGAAGGGAGAGCACAGTGGTGCTGGTTTGAGACACAGAAAGGTGCCTGCTCAGCAAGAACAAACAGGAAGAAAAAGGACTCGGGTGTGGCAGTGTGCCAGGTCTTGATCCCACTAAGAAAAACCCCTTTTGCCTCAAGGTGCAGGTACTGGTGAGACCACCACTGATATCCACAGCTCCACAGGTGAGGATAAGCATGAGGGTGTGCCAGCTGCACGGGCACATCCCGCTCCCTGCCTCTCCCCACCACACCCCGCTGCCCTCACACCCTCTGTCCCCCTGTTCCCCATGCCCGGCTCCCGCACACCCTCCCCACAGCTATGGTGCTTGCAGTGGTGCCTCTCATCCTCATCCTCCTGGCTGCAGGCAGATGGTTTGCCATCAGGAAAGGTGAGGGAGAGGGGGAAGGCAGGGGGAAGGCTGAGGACCTGGGGGTCGTGCTGCGGGCCTGGTGCAGTGGTAGAGGAGTTCGGGGGAACCTGGGGGTGCGCAGCTGGGACAGACGGTGCCTGGGGGCGATGTCTGTGGGCAGCCCAGCTGGGGAGGCTGCTGAGGGAGCTGGGGAGCTTCAGCCTTCATCCCCCAGCCCCGAGATGGGAGCCAGGACTGGGCAGCCTGTTTGTGCCAGGTGATATATGGCCCAAGGGTGGTTTGAACAGAAGGGATGAGGATACTGCAGAGGCTGGAGCTGTGTGCTGCAGCAGGTAGGGCATGGCTGTCGTGTAGATCCCCCATGGGAGTGTTCCCTGTCCTCTAAGGCAGCCGCTAGAGAAAGAGCTGCTCCCAGACGTGCCCCTTTCCCTCCTGCAGCACCTCTGCAGCAGAGATAAGGCTGCATCGGGCACTGAAATTGAGAACAAGGGCTGGGGTTGTCTATGGACCCTGGGGTGTTACAATACTGTCCTAGGATGTCCCTCTAACCTTTACAAATCTGTGTCTGGGAACATACATAGAAAGGCTTGGTCATGTTCCCTGTGTGCTCAAGGAAGTAAGACATGAGATCAGCATCTGGGATTGTCTCAAAACAGAGTTCAAGGGACTCACAGCATGTTCATGTCTCCCACAGGCAGCAGCCCCTCATACAAGGCCCAGCTCCCTTGCATGGCTGTGACATTGCTCATCAGCCTTTCCCAGCACAGCCATCCTCCAAGGCTTGCCTTGGCCACACTGTGTTCCTCCTCTCTCCCAGGGTCAGCCATGTCCCTGGAGGTCTGGATCCTGCGCTCTGCCCTCAGCCTGCTCCTGCTGCTGTCTGCCCCCATCATCACCCTCCTCCTGGAGAGATGGAGCCATGGTGCCAGCAGGGCCAGGCAGCCTGGAGACGTCCCTGTCCCCATGGAGCTCTGATGTCCCCCTGAGCTCCATGCTGTCCCCAGTCTGCTCCCTCATGCTCAGGGCATGACCCCCAAACATTTGCCAGACTCCCGCTGCCGTGGGGTTCAAGGCAGCCAGGGCAGCATGCCCAAGGGAGAAGCACATGCTCTCTCCCCCATCAAGGATTGTCACTGCATCGTGCACCCTCCTCGCTGCGTTCAACACCTGCACCCACATGGCTGCCCCTCCTACTCACAGAATCACACCTTCATCAAGGGATCCACCTCTGCATACCAGGAGAACACAAGGGGAAGGAGTCACGGCTGCACCCACAGGCAGCCATGCTCTGCAGCTCCTGCATCACTCCGGCACCTCCCTGTGCCCAAGGTGCCGACCGCAATGGGCACATCCCCAGGTGGTTATGGTGCCCTGTGTGGAGGCACTTGGTGGGTATTGGTCCTGTGGGAGGTGAGATATAAAAGATTGGCTCAGAATGCACCAGCTGATGTTGCTGCTCTATATTTGAGAGGGATGTCAGTTAGCAGAGCTGGGAGAGCTCCTCTTTGACTGCTGTGTGGGGCCATGTGTCTTGAAAGGGAGCTCCTGTTCTCTGCGCCCTGCCACCCAAGAGTTCCCCTACCCACTGGCATTGCCCTGGAAGATGTGTCATGGAAAACTGCCTGAGATCTGAGGATGGCTGAGGCCATGCAGACGACCAGGGGGTGGCCATGCCTGGAACACTGCACCCCATGCCCACCCATCCCTGTTCTCAGTCTTCTGTCTCTCAACGCGCCATCCCCAGGAGACAACCTGAGCAGGGACGTTGTGCACGGGGGCATCCAGGTGTGGGCCAGGTGGGGATGGGGTCTCAGCATGGCTGGGCCCCACACCCGCAGACCATCCACAGCCTTGCACCATGGAGTTTTAGCCATCCCACACCAATACCTGGAAGGAGACAAGGTGTCCCTTCTCTGCAGCTCCCAGTGCTGACATCTGGGGCCTTGGTGTGCAGTGGGGAACTCTGGGATAAGATGGGTTCAGGCAGGAGTGGAGCTGCTCAGCTGGGAGGCACGAGGATGCAGGACTGCCTGGAGGGAATATGGGATAGGAAAATGGGGTCAAAATTCAGCAAGAGCTGCTTGGAGGCAGAGCAGGAGGGGATGTGGGTTTCAGGCTCCTTCCTGCAAGCACAGTCCCTCACCTCCCATGGCCTCATCAAAGCACTTGTCCCACAGCTTCCTTCAGGCCCATGCATGCATGCTTCACAGCACAAGCCTCCAGGATACTCTTCCTCAAAGGGAATATACAGATTTGAGTGGATGGAGCTACTCCCTCTTTCTCATACAGCATCCAACCCTCCCTGGTGAGCGAATCGCACTGTGGTGTCAGCTGCAAACTTTCTGAGGGTAGCTCTTGTTCCTAACAGTTACAGCCTTTTTGCCTTCTTTGTGGTTGATTTAGCACTGCTATCGATGTGACTGGAGTGTCCCTGTGAATGGCCTATTGTCCTGGTTTCAGTTAGCACAGAATTAATTTTCTTCCTAGTAGCTGGTGGAATGCTGTGTTTTGGCTTAGGATGAGAAGAGTGCTGATAACACCCCGATGCTTTAATTGTTGCAAAGCAGTGCTTATACTAAGCCAAGGACATCTCAGCCTTTTGCTCTGTCCTGCCAACGGGCAGGCTGGGGGTGCAGTAAGAGCTGGGAGGGGACAGACCCAGGACAGGTGACCCAAACTAGCCAAAGGGGTATTCCATACCATCTGACGTCATGCTAAACAATATATAGGGGTGGCTAGCCGGGGGGAGGGGGCCGGACTGCTCGGGGTTAGGCTGGGCATCGGTCAGCAGGTGGTGAGCAATTGCATTGTGCATCACTTGTTTGTACATATTATTATTACTTTCGTATTATCACTATTGTATCATTATTATTATTATTGTTATTATTATTTTTGTTATTATTATTTTCCTGTCTTATTAAACTGTCTTTATCTCAACTCACGGGCTTCACTTTCCATTTCTCTCCCCCGTCCCAGAGAGGGAGGGGGAAGGGTGAGCGAACGGCTGCGTGGTGTTTAGCTGCCGGCCGGGTTAAACCACGACAGTCTTTTTTGGCGCCCAACGTGTGGCTCGAAAGGTTGAGATAACGACAGATCTGATCAGAGTGTGTTAAACTAAAATTGGTGTAAGGATTAGACCTGCTTAATAGTCACTTGTCATGATGCTGATTGCTTTAATCTCAACTCTGCTGTGCCTGTTTTCCACATTGAGTATTATAGTACATTATTTTCCATATTTGCTCTCTGTAGTATTGTTTATCCTCTCCGGGCCCTGGTTTCAGATCATTATGGTACTGAGTGTTATAGCAATGGCTTATGAGACGATAAGATATCTGGTCATGACTCTAACTTGGTATTTATACTCAGCAACATCGTGGACTCTGTACTTTGGAAACAGTATCTTGGGAACTATTAGCAATTATACCTATTGTTTTTCTCCGTTAGAGAGTCAATCTGTGGAGGGGAAAGGGGAAGATATTTTTTCTTACTTGATTACTCTCCCTTTCTCCTTCACCACCCCTGTATCCTCCTGGGTCACTCTGCCTTCCTCCTTCACCACCCTCTTATCCCCTGAGCTTGTCACAATAGCTCTCCAAGATATTGAATATTTCTGGAATACTCAGAATACCATAGTCTTGTTGTTCTGCCTCCTGAATGCACTTCCCGTTCTGCTTAAAGTTAAACAACTACTTGGGAAGCTCATCCGGAGATCTGCCCGGAGGCAGTATAGTTGTGAGTGGCAGGGAGTATGGGTGGATATGGGCAGGCATCTAGAGCAGTTGGCACCCCCAGTGTGTTGGAAATTCACCCCTGAACAATGGCAAAATCCTCAAAAACTGGCAGAATGCTTGAAAAAAAGGTGTCATGATTCTGGCAGTTCCAAAGTAACACAAATCATTGTAACGTGCTGGGGCCTGGCTCATGCCTATCGAGCTGCCATTGATACTGCTATCAACTTAGTGACAGACCCTGCGGCCACTCCAAGCCCTGTGACAGATCCAACGGCCACTGTGACCCCTACGGTGGATCCTGCAGCCGCTCCAGCTCCAGCTCCTGCAGCCGCTCCAGTCCCAGCTCCTGCAGTCGCTCCAGATCCGGTTCCTGCAGCTGCTCCAGCTCCAGCTCCTGCAGCCGCTCCAGCTCCAGCTCCTGCAGCCGCTCCAGCTCCAGCTCCTGCAGCCGCTCCAGTTCCAGCTCCTGCAGCCGCTCCAGTCCCAGCTCCTGAAGCCGCTCCATCTCCAGCTCCTACTGCTGCTCCAGTCCCAGCTCCTGCAACTGCTCCAGCTCCAGCTCCAGCTCCTGTAGCCGCTACAGCTCCAGTTCCTGCAACTGCTCCAGCTCCTGCAGCCGCTCCAGCTTCTGTGGCCGTGTCAGAGAAATGAGCTGTAGCAGTGCAAGTTGACCCTGCAGAGGGTATTCCAATCCCTGTAACGGGGTCAGAGAAACGAGCTGTAGCAGTGCAAGTTGACCCTGCAGAGGGTATTCCAATCCCTGTAACGGGGTCAGAGAAACGAGCTGTAGCAGTGCAAGCTGCCCCTGCAGAGGGTATTCCAACCCCTGTAGCAGACCCTGTAACAAAGTCAGAGAAACGAGCAGTAGCAGTGCAAGCTGCCCCTGTAGAGAAGGTGAAAAAATGCTATAGAGATTCAGGTCGTTTAGAACGCAGAGAGTCTTCTGCCAATCCAGGTGGTCTGTCCCCTCCCTGGATTGGCAGCATAAAGGTGAATTATTTATAGCCCGATGGGCCCATGACACCTCAGGCCATCAAGGTAGAGACGCAACATACAGATGGGCTCGTGATTGAGGGGTGGACTTGACCATGGACGCTATAGCACAGGTTATTCATGACTGTGAAACATGTGCTGCAATCAAGCAAGCCAAACGGTCAAAGCCTCTTTGGTATGGAGGACGATGGCTGAAATATAAATATGGAGAGGCCTGGCAAATTGATTACATCACACTCCCTCAAACTCGCAATGGCAAGCGCCACGTACTTACAATGGTGGAAGCAACCACCGGATGGCTGGAAACATATCCTGTGCCTCATGCCACCGCCCGGAACACCATCCTGGGCCTTGAAAAGCAAGTCTTATGGCGACATGGCACCCCAGAAAGAATAGAATCAGACAATGGGACTCACTTCCGAAACAACCTTATAGACACTTGGGCCAAAGAACATGGTATTGAATGGGTGTATCACATCCCCTATCATGCACCAGCCTCCGGGAAAGTTGAACGATACAATGGCCTGTTAAAGACTACCTTGAAAGCAATGGGCGCTGGGACGTTCAAAAACTGGGATACGCATTTGGCAAAGGCCACCTGGTTAGTCAATACTAGGGGATCTACCAACTGAGCTGGACCTGCCCAATCAAACCTGTTACGTACTGTAGATGGGGATAAGGTTCCTGTAGTGCATGTAAAAAATATGCTGGGTAAAACAGTCTGGGCTACTCCTGCCTCAGGAAAAGGCAAACCTATTCGTGGAATTGTTTTCGCTCAGGGACCTGGATACACTTGGTGGGTGATGCAAAAGAACGGAGAGGTCCGGTGTGTACCTCAAGGAGATTTAATACTGGGTGAGAATAGCCCATGAACTGAATTGTACCATGTTAATTAGTATATTACACTGTATGTTATCACTACCATGATTACTATAGGTGACTAATTAGAATGTATGGAAAAGAGTGTAACCTGAGCATGACATAAATGGTATGGAATAAGGGGTGGATAGATGTCCTGGTTTCAGTTAGCACAGAATTAATTTTCTTCCTAGTAGCTGGTGGAATGCTGTGTTTTGGCTTAGGATGAGAAGAGTGCTGATAACACCCCGATGCTTTAATTGTTGCAGAGCAGTGCTTATACTAAGCCAAGGACATCTCAGCCTTTTGCTCTGTCCTGCCAACGGACAGGCTGGGGGTGCAGTAAGAGCTGGGAGGGGACAGACCCAGGACAGGTGACCCAAACTAGCCAAAGGGGTATTCCATACCATCTGACGTCATGCTAAACAATATATAGGGGTGGCTAGCCGGGGGGAGGGGGCCGGACTGCTCGGGGTTAGGCTGGGCATCGGTCAGCGAGTGGTGAGCAATTGCATTGTGCATCACTTGTTTGTACATATTATTATTATTTCCCTATTATCACCATATTATTATTATTGTTATTATTGTTATTATTATTTTGTTATTATTATTTTCCTGTCTTATTAAACTGTCTTTATCTCAACTCATGGGCTTCACTTTCCGTTTCTCTCCCCCGTCCCAGAGAGGGAGGGGGGAGGGTGAGAGAACGGCTGCGTGGTGTTTAGCTGCCGGCCGGGTTAAACCACGACAATTGAAAAGTACTGGTCCCAGGACCGACCCTTGAGGGACTCCACCAGATAAAGGCCTCCAACTCGCCTCCACCCCATTGACCACAACCCTCTGGCTTCTTCCCTTCAGACAGATCACAGTCCACCTCACTACCAGATCACCCTTCACACACTTCAGGTTAGCTGCGAGGACGCTGTGTGTGGGAGATGGTGTCAAAGGCTTTACTGAAATCAAGATAGACCACATCCACTGCTTTAATATCATCTATCCCTCCACCTATATCCTCATAAAAGGCTCTCAGTTCGGTCAAGCATGACTTCCCCATGCTGAATGCCCCTAATGACACTTTTATCCTTGATATGACTAGAGACAACGCCAGGTCTAAGTTGTTCCATCAGCTTTGCAGGGATGGAGGTGAGGCTGACTGGTCTATAGTTACCTGGGTCATCCTTCTTTCCCCTTTGGAAGACTGGACTAACATTTGCTTTCCTCCAGTCCTCAGGTAACATTCCTGATGCCCATTACTTACCACAGATGAGGGACAATGGCCTAGCAATGACTTCCACCAAATCCTTCAGCTCCTGGCATAAGCATCTTGAGCATCCCATCATGACCCGTGGATTTATGGACATCCGGAGATGTTTATTTTTCTTCTAAACAAAACGACATCTGCAGCGCACACGCCAATTCGTAGACACATGCAAGTACATCCCTGCAGTGATACCGGTCCCTATAGGTCCAAATGTCCATCTGTGTGGGTGCATGGAAGAGCAGCCCTGTGATTTTATCATGCAGTTTAGGTATACATAATTTCCAGTGAGCACAGAGAGATGGTTTCACATGAGGAAAAACCATTGATGCACTCACAATATTACTTGGTACACCTGATATATTTTAGAGGTATTAATTTATTGCAAACAGAAATATGAGTCCTTCAGCCTCTTGGCTAGACACACACAGCCCTTCCCTCTGACAACAAACCCCAGAGAAGCCCAAAGTGTACCCATCAGCCCCACGATATGTCTGCACAAGAACTCTGCAGGAGAGCAAAGGCAGCTGTGGACAAGGCTCCTGTGCCCTTGCCCTGTTGCAGTGCTATCGGGTGTGGGTGCGGGTCACCGTGGCATACGTTGAGGTGTCGCTCATCTGCTGCACGGGTGGAGGCTTTAGGGAGAAATGAAACCCTGTTACTTCAGCTGCTGACTGTGAGC
The DNA here is from genome assembly GCF_963932015.1 of Anas acuta. Taxonomy (NCBI): domain Eukaryota; kingdom Metazoa; phylum Chordata; class Aves; order Anseriformes; family Anatidae; genus Anas; species Anas acuta. The sequence goes on along the minus strand of NC_089008.1, from coordinate 1,626,660 downwards.
CCTGCACACCAGGCTGCAGGAGTGCAGAAAGGAGCTGTGCACAGCTGTGCCATGACTCACCCTGTCCCGTCGAACATGGGCGATGGTGGAGTCTGTGGGGGCAAAAAAAAACACACCATGAGCCCTTCTTGATTGGAGGCGGGTGAACCTCCACGAGCTTTGGGCATCAGCTGCCTTGGGTTAACACTCAATGCCTGACCACATTTCCCCTCCCATCACCCTGATCTGGGACGTGACTAAGCAGCAGTGGAGCAAAGATTCTGAGGGTGTGGTGTATTTCCACCATTCTGTGGCATCGCCTCTCTTTGCACAGACAACACACCTTGCAAACTGCTCTGTGCAGGCATGGGTAAACAAGGTTGTGCTGCAACTCGTCCTGAGAGCACATCAGGTGGTGATATATCTATAGCCTGTCGCCCAACCACAACATCCTCCCTTGGCTGCTGCCTGTGGTTTCAGAATGAGCTATAAAATGTTTTCCCCACCAGTGCAAGGAAACAGAGCAACAGCTTTCGTTGCTGTGATGTGCTTTGTGTAGTTCTTGAAGCAGAAATGACACTGAAGAGAAACTGAAGAAAGGACAAAGGCAGAAGCTGGAGCAGGGGAAATGCAGCCTGAGGGTGGAGCTGGTGTGGAAGGACCCCCCAAGCAAATGGGCTTTGTCCCTGGGAGCACTGGGATGCGGCCATGTCCCTTGTGCAGGCAACAGCCACGCTCTGCATGCAAGGAAGAAGCAGGACATGAGGTGCTGGAGAGAAACCTGCCCTTGAGGAACGGGCAAGGATTTTGTATGTCCCAGTGGGAAATGAAGTGGTGGGATTCCACCTCAGACGCGTGCATGGTTTCCGTCAAGGGAGGAGGTACTCACATGTGACTTCACCGTGGTCTATGGTTTCCATCTGTGGGCTGTCAACGTGCTGCTGCCTGGAGAGGAATGGAATGGTTGTTGGGTGTGTGTTTGTGGTGAGGTTGCCACATGAGAAACTCACTTGGGTCTTGCTTTCCTACATCATGTGGTGAACTGGAATGCAGCAAATAGCAAGCCCCATCCTCCCTGCCTCCAGCACAGGGAATGCAGCCACACACACACAGGGAACGCTGCCCTTGGCCAAGGAGCACCCCAGGGCCCTTCCATTCCCCCAACTCCCTCCCGCATACCCCACAGACAGCAGCCCTTGGTGCTCACCTTGGGCATCTCCCTCTGCAGGCACCTGCAAGAAGAACGGGGGCTGAGGTGCACATGCCAAGGTGCTGCCCAGCCCTGGCTCCCATCTCGGGGCTGGGGGATGAAGGCTGAAGCTCCCCAGCTCCCTCAGCAGCCTCCCCAGCTGGGCTGCCCACAGCCATCACCCCCAGGCACCATCTCCCCCAGCCGTACACCCCCAGGTTCCCCCCAACTCCTCTTCCACTGCACCAGCCCTCCAGCAGAATCCCCACGGCCTCAGCCGTTCCACCTGCCTTCCCCCACTCCCTCACCTTTCCTGATGGCAAACCAGCTGCCTGCAACCAGGAGGACGAGGCCGACGGCCGCCACTGCCAGCGCCATGCCTGCGGGGAGGGTGTGCGGGATCCGGGAATGGGGAGCTGGGGGAGAGAGTGTGTGAGGGCAGCGGGGTGTGATGGGGAGAGGCAGGGAGCAGGACGTGCCCGTGCAGCTGGCACAGCTCCTGCCTGGTAAAGCTCCTGCTTGCCCCCATGTCCTGGGGAACGCAGTACAGCACGCCCACTCCCCATGCTCGGGTTTCTGAGTGTGCAGGAGGGAATCACTCACCTGTGGTTGATGGACTTGCTGGGGAACTCACCACATTGCCTGCCAGGATAAAAGGACAGGCTTAGTGTCTACAGTGCACCCAGATCCTTCCCAGAATGAGCCTCAGCCCCATGGCCACATCCCTCCACCGACAGCCAGCACCATCCCCAGGGGAGGCATAAAAGTGCCCGCGGCTGTTGTGCCAACATGGGCCCCCATGGATCTGCTGTCTAAATTCCCTCGTGAGTGGTTAAGTATAGCTTGGCCAAGGTGTGCCTGCCGATTAAATATGGCACCACCACTCTCATCTGTCTGTGATTCTTGGTGCTAGAGGATCCCACAATCACAGAATGGCCAAGGTTGGAAGGGACCTCTGAATGTCATGGAGTCCAGCCTTCTGCTGAGCAGGATCAGCTGGGACAGACTGCACAGAATGGCATCCAGGTGGGTTTGGAATATCTGCAGAGGAGACTCCACAGCATCTCTGGGCAGCCTGTTCCAGTGCTCTGTCACCCTCCTAGTAACGAAATGCCCCTCATATTCAGATGGAACTTTCTGTGCCCCAATTTGAGCCCATTGTCTCTCACCCTTTCCCTGGGCACAACTGAAAAGAGACCAGCACCATTCTCTCAACACCCTCCCCTCAGATATTTATAGACATGGATGAGGTCTCCCCTCAGTCTCCTCTTTTCCAGGCTAAAAAGGCTCAGCGCTCTTGGCTCCGGTCCTCTGATCATCTTTGCAGCCCTCCTCTGGACTCTCTCCAGTAGTTCTATGCCCCTCTTGTACAGGGAATCCCAGAACTGGACACAAAATGCTTTGTGTTCCATGCAGGGAAGTGATTTCTTCCCAGGAGCTCACACACAGAGAAAAAATTCCCTCTCCCTTGCCATCACCAACCCACACACCTCTCTTCAGTCACACATCCCCACAGACATCCTCACCTGGGGAGCTGCCGATGTCCTGGGTGGTCACGCCAGCAGCTGCACCTTGGGGCACAGAGGATTTTGTTTAGAGGGAGTGAGAGCTGGGGCACCCACACGCTTGTGCCCATGTCCCTGCTGCTGGGTCCTTGCCATGTCCTCACTTCTGTGTCCTTGCCATGCAGACACCTTGTCACCCCTACACCTCAGTCCAACACCCCTGTGGTCTTCTCCCTTGGTTCAATACCATGTCCCTTTCAGCTGGTTTGATGTTCCACGCAGAGGTCTCCAAATACCTAAGAACTCCAATATCTCCCTGTTCTCACCCAAAAACTCCAGGCCCATTTTAAGAGCCAGAAATGTAGACTTCTTCTTCACACATAGGTAACTGCTCAGCTTATGACAATCTCCACTTTTCTCCTGCCATAGGCTCATCAATGCACAGGGCAGATGTTGAAGCATGCCCCATGCTCCATATTAAGCAGAGTTGGTGCTGCAAGGACATGGGGACCCATTGGGGGCTGCTCTCTCTCTCTAGGGGCTGCCTTGGAGGAGAGGGAACACTCCCATGAGTGAACCACCCCAGAGACTGCTGCAGCACACAGCTCCAGCCTCAGCACAGCCATGTGGTGGCAAGTGCCTCCGTCCCTTCTCACCCCTCCATCCCAGGGCCATGACTCACCAGGGAAATCCAGTATTTGGCCAGCACTGAGGGCAGAGCTCCTCCTCTGTTTCATCTCATTCCTCTGCTGGTACCCACAGGTATATATTCCTGCAGTTCTTGACGTGATGTTCAGGACCACAGAGTAGCTCAGCTGCCCTTGCTGGGCTTTGTGGCTGTACTGCTCCTTCCCATCCTTGCAGATGATGATTCGTATTACGGGTGACACCACAGGGAGAATACACTGGAGCACAACTGTGGTACCTGGCTGAGCAGAAGTTGAGTTCATTTGGAGAACTGGAGCTTGGAGATCCCCTGCAGGAGACACAGCAGTGAAGGGCTGCCATAGGGCAGAGCTCACAGTGGTTGGTCTTCCAAGTGCCCTGGGTCTGGGAGGGGAGGACTCACGAGTACCTGGGGAGCTGCAGATGTCCTGGGAGCTCATGCTGCCACCTGGACCAAGGGGCAGAGAGGGATTTGTTGAGAGGAGCAGTGACCAGTCTCAACCATATCTCCCTACTCCCATATCCCCCCTGACCAAATCCTCACTGCTAAGCAGGCATCATTACATCTGCGTGTTCTCATGCTGTATCTCTTCAATAACCTCTTGAACAATGCCAATCCCAATCCCTTTTTTTGTGGATTTCTTGTTCCAGGTAAATCCCATATCTCCTTAAAAAACTCAGCAGTCCTAGAGCCTCAGAGCAACACTCCAGACAATTTATGGTGCTGGAGAAGTGTGCCCCTTGCTCAGATCTGTATAATACCTGGAGGAAGCCATCCCCATCCTGCCTTCCCCAAACAAACTCTGCCCCACGGTGCTGCACCACTGCCCCACACATACTGTCCCCATCCTCATGTCTGCCTGTTCTGCCCCCAGCAGCAGCCCTCCAGCCCTCAGCCCCCACGCCCAGCAATGCCCCAACTCACAGAGCACCAGCAGCAGGACGGCAGCGCCAGAAGGAGACAGCCTTGCCCATGGTGCCTGCCACAGCATCTTTTGGGGTGCTGCTTTTGGGGAGCACCGTCTGCTTCAAGTTTCTTCTTTGCTCTGAGCTGGGGACGGTGGGGCAGAGGCTTGCGGTTCAGCTGGGACCTGTGCTGTGGGCTTTCTGAGGCCGCCTGAGCCTGTCCCACAGCCAGAGGCTCTCATCAGTGGGGGCCTTGCCTAAGAACCTGCTACATCCGCTGCTTTGGTTGAGCCCCCACTGTTTTTCCTGTCCTCTCACACACTGCAGCACACACTAGTTTTAATTGTATCTCAGCGGCAACATTGTCCCTGTAATGAGCTCCTGCCCCTTGTGCCCACCCGGATTTGCTCTCTTCTGACCACATCACTCTGCTTTTCTTCAATGTGTGCACAAATGATGAGGACGTGAGTGGAATCCTGCACCAAGGCCAAAGTGACTTCAGAGTTCTGTGGCAGTTGCTGTGGGCAGTTTTCTCCTTCATCCTGTTGGTGAATCAGCTTATGAAGAACTCTCAGGGAGTCTCAGCTGGGGCCATAGTGCTGCCAGCACAGCACTGTGGGAGCCATCTGCACCCACACTTTGACCCTCATGCGACCACACAACAACCAGGAAAGGCAGAGGCTTTGTCCTGAAGGCACCTGAGCTCCCCCACGCTGCTCTCTCAATTCCCTTCCTCGAAGGAATAGGGGAGAAACTCCAATGGAAGAAGACTTGTGCAGGCCCCGGGCCAGAGCTGCAGCCCGTGAAGAGGAGCCCACGCAGGAGCAGGAGTCTGGGGGGAGCTGCTGCCCGTGGGAGACCTGTAACGGAGCAGGTCTTCAAGAGCTGCTGCCTGTGGGAATCCCATGCAGGATCAGCTTGGAAGGACGGCATCCTGGGGCAGGGGCACCCCACTGGAGCAGGGGCACAGAGTGACTGTGGAGAAGCAGCGAAGATGAAGTATCACGGACTGACCACCGGCCCCTTTCCTCCCTTCTCTACACCTTCTGGAGAGAGGATGTAGAAGACTGGGGATTTGGGGGAAGATATATATATATATTTGTTTGTTTGTTTGTCTTCTTCTCACTTCTTCATCTTGTTAATAATAGGTAACAAATTTCATTTATCTCCCGATACTCAGTTCATTTTGCCTGTGACAATAAAGCTTGAGTGATCTCCCTATTCTTATCACAAGCATTCACATTCTATTTTCTCCCCCTTACACTTTCTGGAGGGGGAATGAGAGGGTGGTTGTGATGGAGCTCTCTGTCCTCCTTAGTAAAGCCACCACAGCTGCCAAGAAAAGCTTCCATGGCAGTGAAACCACCACAACTGCCCAGAAGATAGATGAAACACAAGTACCAAATGCCTTCCTTGGATAGGTATCTACTAACAAAACAAACCTTAAGGAACTTCATCTCCCAGAAGGCAGGGGCAGGGGCTGTAGCAAGGAAGGTGTCCCCTTGGTGTAGGAGGATCAGGTGGGACAATGCTTTACCAACTGAGCAGAGAAGGCCATGGGCCCTACTAGGAGGCACCCCTAAGTGAGTGCTGAAGGAGCTGGCAGATGTCACTGCGAGGCCACTCTCCATCATCCTTGATGGGTCAAGGCGAGTGGGAGAAGGGCCCAAAGACAGGAGGGAAGCAAACGTCACTGCTCTTCCAGAACAGCAAGAAGGAGGACCTGGGGAAGTAGAGGCCAGTCAGATCGCCTCCATCCCTTGGAAGGTGAGGGAGCAGTTCACCTGGGAAAGCATTTCCAGGCACCTGGAGGACAAACCAATCATCAGGAGTAGTCAGCAGGAATTTAGCAAGGAGAAGTCATGCATGGCCAAGCCAACAACCTTCTATGATGAAATGACCATACTGGTAGACAAGGGGAGAGCATGAGTCTTGCCTGCTTGCACTTCAGGAAGGCCTCTGACAGTGTAAATTCCCAGACATAGGGTAGTAAAAATTTGAGGGAGAGCTTGTAGTAGTAGTGGCACAGTCCAGGGCCTACTGATATCCCTAACCCTTGCTTTTTTTACATTGGCACTGCAGAGCCCCATGTCTCAGCAGAGGTGCTACTGCAGATACAGGGGAAAACCTGAGATCAGTTCTCCATCCAGGGTCTCCTGTGGAGTAGGTGGAACAGCGCTGTTTGCTTACCTCTATTCCTTTAATAAATTCTAAACTTTGATTATAGTCCTATTTTGAAGACTGAGCCATTTATTACAACAATAACAATAGTGATGATAATAGTACCACTGGCTGGCAGAGGGGCTCAGGCTGCACAGCATTGCACAAGCAACAAGAGTACAGAGGCTGAGCATCAGCAGGGGATGGAGCAGTGTTGTACCAACATGGGGGTGTAAGGGACAGAAATGTATTTGGGAGAAGCTGTACAAGCTTCGTAGCTTAATGGAGAGCTGCAAAACTACGAGACAAATCTGGCAAGGGGAAAAGGGGCAGGAGGCCATGTAGGAAGAATACTGCCCTTGAGATACAGGTAAAAACAGCAAGAGTTGCGGTGTGTGAGAGGACAGAAATAACAGCGGGGGCTCAACAAAAGCAGCGGATGTAGCAGGGGCTGAGACAGGTTACACATTGATGAGAGCCTCTGACAGTCGGCCAGGCTCAGGCGGCTACAGCAAGCCCACAGGGCAGGTCCCAGCTGCACTGCAATCCTCTGCCCCACCATCCCCAGCTCACAGCAAAGCAGACACCTGAAGGAGACGCTGCTCCCCAAAAGCAACGCCCCAAAAGATGCTGGGGCAGGTGCCATGGGCAAGGCTGTCTCCTTCTGGCCCTGCCATCCTGCTGCTGGTGCTCTGTGAGTTGGGGCATTGCTGGGTGTGGGGGCTGAGAGCTGGAGGGCTGCTGCTGGGGGCAGGACAGGCCCGTGGTGGGCACAGGGGAGGACGGGGACAGTGTGTGCGGGGCAGGTGTGCAGCATGGTGGGGCAGAGTTGTTTTGGGGAAAGAAGGAGGTCATGACCCTTCTAAGCAAAGCCCTCTCTGCCCTATGCTGCAGGTGCTGGAGTGACCACCCAGGACATCTGCAGCTCTCCAGGATTTCGGGAGCATGGAGGTGGGTCCCAAAAATGACATTGTCTTATGGAAAGAGATGGGAAGAGGGAAGGGGATTATTCCCTCACAATTCCCCCTGTAAACCCCAGGACAGCAGACTCCTCCAGCCTTGGCATGCAGTTGGTTTTGCAACCCGGCAATCACTAACTCTTGCCTGGGGAATCCCTGTGCCTTCTCTCCAGGTAACAACCAGGCTCCAGTCCTGTACCTCAACGCTTCCAGTGCCCAAGAAGGGGAAACAGTTTTGGTTCATTGTGTCATTGACTGGCAGTTTCCTGCTACGCGAGTTGTCGTCTGCAAGAATGGGTTGGAGGAGTTCAGCCTGAAAGCCCAGCAGGGCAGGCTCATCTAGGCTCTGGTCCTGAACATCACCTCCAGAAGTGCCGGGACGTACACGTGTGGGTACCAGCAAAAGAACAAGAAAAACTGGGTGAGAAACTCTGCTCTCAGTGCTGCCTGGACCTTCTCTGTGGCAGGTGAGAAACGGCCCCAGAGTGGTGAGGGTAGAAGGTTTCGGAAAACTGCTGGGGCTGGAGTTGTGTGCAGCAGTAGGCAGGGCATGGCTCTGGGGTGGTTCCCCCTCGGGAGTGTTCCCTCTCCTCAGAGGCAGCCCCTACAGAGAGAAAGCTGCTCTCAAGGGCTGTCCCCATCCCTGCAGCAGCACCTTGGCTGAGGCATGGGGCTGTGCAGTGCCCATGCAGAGAGAGCAAGAGCTGGGGATGTTGATGGACCCTGGGTTGAGCCTGGGATGTTCCAAGATCTGCCCTGTACATTGATGCGCCTATGGCAGGGAAAGTGGTGTGATTGTCATGAGACAGGCTATAGCCTGTACATCAGCAACAGTGTGGGATGGTTCCAGAAGGGAGAGCACAGTGGTGCTGGTTTGAGACACAGAAAGGTGCCTGCTCAGCAGGAACAAAAAGGAAGAAAAAGGACTCGGGTGTGGCGGTGTGCCAGGTCTTGGCCCCACTAAGAAAAACCCCTTTTGCCTCAAGGTGCAGGTAATGGTGAGACCACCACTGATATCCACAGCTCCACAGGTGAGGACAAGTGTTATGGTATGCCAGCTGCATGGGCACGTCCTGCTCCCTGCCTTTCCCCATCACACCCCGCTGCCCTCACACCCTCTCTCCCCTGGCTCCACATGCCCGGATCCCACACACCGTCCCCACAGGCACGGTGCTGGCAGTGGCGGCCGTCGGCCTTGTCCTCCTGTCTGCAGGCAGCTGGTTTGCCATCAGGAAAGGTGAGGGAGTGGGGGAAGGCGGGGAAAAGGCTGAGGTGTTGGGGGTCCTGCTGCGGGACTGGTGCAGAGGGAAAGGCATTGGGGGGATCCTGGGGGTGCCCAGCTGGGGCAGACGGTGCGTGGGGGTGATGGCTGTGGGCAGCCCAGCTGGGGAGGCTGCTGAGGGAGCTGGGGACCCTCAGCCTTCGTTCCCCAGCCCCGAGATGGGAGCCAGGGCTGGGCAGCACCTTGGCCTGTGCACCTCAGCCCCTGTTCTTCTTGCAGGTGCCTGCAGAGGGAGATGCCCAAGGTGAGCACCAAGGGCTGCTGGCTGGGGTTTGTTGGAGGTTGTGGGGGGCATGGCAGGGCCCTGGGGTGCTGCATGGCCAAGGGTAGATTTGTCCTTCTGTGTGACTGCATTTCCTGTGCAGAAGGCATGGGAGGAGTGGCTTGCTGTGGGGTGGACTTCAGTTGAATCCTGGAAGGATTATAGCATCATCCATGGGAATGGCCCATATGGCCCTGTGCTTCTTTGTGGCAGTGGTGCTGCAGACCTTCAGGACATTTTTTCTCTCCTCTCTCTGTGCGTCTCCATGGTGCTGGTAGTGCTCAAGACTCTTCTGCTGACCCCAGCCATTTCTGTAAGTGCCAGTCCCTTCTTCACCCTTCTCCTCTAGGCACTGTGTGAAGTGCTGATGCCTTTGCATGGCAAGCCGTAACCATGGGGGCAACGGTGGTGGGGAATGGGGAAGCCCTGCCTGCTGCGTGTGGCTGGACACTAACTCAGGTTCTCCCTCCAGATGCCAATGTGGATGAGATGGGCAGAGTGAAGGTGAGTTCAGCCCCAGCCCAGCAGTGATGGCTGCAAGAGGGCAGGCTGTTGGAGAGCAAATGGAAGCCAGAAGTGCATCCGATGGCAGGAGCCTGGGAGCTTTGCGTGGCTGTGCTCTGGCTGAATCCCCCTCCTTCCATGCTCCCAGCATTTCCCCATGGTGGGCAAGAGCAAGGCCACTCCTTGTTCTCCCTCGTGTTTTGCAGCTCTCTCAATCCAACTGCTCTCAACACCCACTGCATGTCAAAAGCTGAGCAAGTGAGAGGCGATGCAGCTGGTTCTCTGAGAGAGGCAGAGAGCACTGGGGAAAGCCGTGCTGATCTGCGAGCTCTGAATAAAGCCACCCCAAACAAGAAGGATCTGGTGTAGTTCTTCTCGGTATGGTCTTTCTGCAAAGCTGTTCACATCCCTTCAGATCGACACCACCACCCTTTGTGTCTCGGTGTCTGTCTGTCTGCTCCGTCCCATTCCATGTGTGGCTGCATGAGACGGAGGTGGCATCAGGAACACAAAGTCAGAGATGTGTATTTGACATCAACGCAAAACCACATCTGCAGTGCACTCACCGATTGACACACACATTCGAGGACATCCCTGCAGTGATATCTGTCCATCTAGGTCAAAAATGGACATCTCCATGGATGGGTAGAATAACACCCCCATGGCATTATAATGCAACTTAGGTGTACACGTCATCCACTGAGCGCAGCGAGAGGTTTTCTTTCTTTCAGAAAAAATCAATACGCTCACAGGAAGATTTGGTATAGGTCATATACTTTAGAAGTATTAATGTATTGTAGATGGAGGTGTGAGTCCTACATCGTCTTGGCTAGACACTCACAGCCCTTCCCTGTGACAACAAACCCCTGAGAAGACAAAAATGCACCCAAAGTCCTCTGCAGGAGAGCAAAGGCAGCCGTGGACAAGGCTCCTGTGCCCTTGCCCTGTGACAGCACTATCGGGTCTGGGTGTGGGTCACCGTGGCATATGTCGTGGTGTTTCTCATTTGCTGCACGGGACGAGGCTTTAGGGAGAAAAGAAACCCTGTTACTTCAGCTGCTGACTGTGAGCCCTGCACAATGAGTGTGCACCAGGCTGCAGAAGTGCAGAAAGGAGCTGTGCACAGCTGTGCCACGACTCACCCTGTCCCGTTGAACGTGGGCGATGGTGGAGTCTGTGGGGGCAAAAAAAAACACAACATGATCCCTTGCTGCCTGTTGGTGGAGGGCTGAAATTCACACTGACCTTGGTCAGCAGCTGCCTGTGGTCAGATCTCAAAGCCTGGCCACATTTCGTCTCCCATCACCCTGAACTGGGATGAATTTTAAGCAGCAGTGATGGAGCAGAGATGCTGAGGTTTTGGTGTATTTCCAGCTTTCTGTGGAATCTCCTCTCTTTGCACAGCCAGCACACCTTGCGAGCTGCTCTGTGCAAGCGTGGGTAAACAAGGTTGTGCTGCACCATGAGCGAGGTGCAAGAAGGTTGCAGATATATCTATAGCCTGTCACCCAACCACAACATCCTCTCTTTGCTGCTGCCTGTGGTTTCAGAGCAAACTATAAAATGTTTTCCCCACAAACACAAGGAAAGAGAGCCGCATCTTTCATTGCTCCTCAGTCCTTTCAACTACATGAAAACAGAAATCACTTTGAAGTAAACTGAAGAAAGGACAAAAGCAGACGTTGAAGTGGGGCAACTGCAGCCTGGGGCTGGAGCATGTGTGGAAGGACCGCCCAGCAAAGGGGCTTTGTCCCTGGGAGAACTGGGATGCTGCCATGTCCCTTGTGCAGCCAGCAGCTGCGCTGTGCATGCAAGGAAGAAGCAGGACATGAGGTGCTGCAGAGAAACCTGGCCTTGATGAACGGGCAGGGATTTTGTTATTCCCAGTGGGAAATGAAGTGGTAGGATTCCATGGGGACTTGCAGAAGATTCTCATGGGAAGAGGAGCATGTGGCTTCCCCTGAGGGAGGAGGTAGTACTCACACTGGATGTCACCATAGTTGGTGTCTTCCGTCTGTGGGCTGTCAACGTGCTGCTGCCTGGAGAGGAATGGAATGGTTCTGGAGTGTGCATGTGCTGAGGAGGGATCTTGAGGCTTATGCCCTTTGGTGTTGCTTTCCTGCATTTGTCATTGAACTGGAGGGCAGCCAAAGACAAGCCCCACCCTTCCTGACTTCTGCACAGGAGATGCCCCTGAACAAGGAGCACCCCAGGGACCTTTCATTCCCCCAACTCCCTCCCGCATACCCCACAGCCAGCAGCCCTTGGTGCTCACCTTGGGCATCTCCCTCTGCAGGCACCTGCAAGAAGAACAGGGGCTGAGGTGCACACGCCAAGGTGCTGCTCAGCCCTGGCTCCCATCTCGGGGCTGGGGGATGAAGGCTGAAGCTCCCCAGCTCCCTCAGCAGCCTCTCCAGATGGGCTGCCCACAGCCATCACCCCCAGGCACCGTCTCCCCCAGCTGTGCACCCCCAGGATCCCCCCAACACCTTTCCCATTACACCAGCCCCGCAGCAGGACCCCCACGGCCTCAGCCTTTCTCCCTCCTTCCCCTACTCCCTCACCTTTCCTGATGGCAAACCAGCTGCCTGCAGCCAGGAGGACGAGGCCGACGGCCGCCACTGCCAGCACTGTGCCTGTGGGGAGGGTGTGCATGATCCGGGGATATGCGGCTGGGGGAGAGATGGTGTGAGGGCAGCAGGGTGTGATGGGGAGAGGCAGGGAGCAGGACGTGCCTGTGCAGATGACACACCCTCATCCTCCTCCTCACCTGCGTGGCTGTGGATATCAGTGATGGTCTCACCAGCACCTTCACCGTGGGGTAAAAGGGCTTTTTCTTAATGGGGCCAAGACCTCGCACACCGCCACACCCGAGTCCTTTTTCTTCCTATTTGTTCTTGCTGAGCAGGAAGCTTTCTGTGTCTCAAACCAGCACCACTGTGCTCTTCCTTCTGGAACAATCCCACACTGTTGCTGATGTACAGGCTATAGCCTGTCTCATGACAATCACACCGCTTCCCCTGCCATAGGCTCATCAATGTACAGGGCAGATCTTGGAACATCCCAGGCTCAACCCAGGGTCCATCAACATCCCCAGCTCTTGCTCTTTCTGCATGGGCACTTCACAGCCCCATTCCTCAGCCAAGGTGCTGCTGCCGGGATGGGGACAGCCCTTGAGAGCAGCTTTCTCTCTGTAGGGGCTGCCTCTGAAGAGAGGGAACACTCCCGATGGGGAACCACCCCAGAGCCATGCCCTGCCTGCTGCAGCACACAGCTCCAGCCCCAGCAGTTTTCTGAAAACTTCTACCCTCACCACCCTGGGGCCGTGTCTCACCTGCCACAGACAAGGTCCGGGGAGCACTGAGAGCAGAGTTCTTCACCTTGTTTTCCTTGTTCTTTTGCTGGTCCCCACACGTGTACGTCCCAGCACTTCTGGAGGTGATGTTCAGGACCAGAGCGTAGATGAGCCTGCCCTGCTGGGCTTTCAGGCTGAACTCCTCCAGCCCATTCTTGCAGAAGACAACTCGTGTAGCAGGAAACTGCCAATCAATGACACAATGAACCAAAAGTGTTTCCCCTTCTCGGGCACTGGAACTGTTGAGGTACAGGACTGGAGTCTGGTCGTTACCTGGAGAGAAGGCAGAAGGATTACCCAGGCAATCGTTAGTGATTGCTGGGTGGCAAAACCAGCTGCATGCCAAGGCTGGAAGAATCTGCTCTCCTGGGGCTTATAGGGGGAACTGTGAGGGAATAATCCCCTTCTCTCTTCCCATCTATTTCCGCAGGACATGTTCATTTTTGGGACCCACCTCCATGCTCCTGCAATCCTGGAGAGCTGCAGATGTCCTGGGTGGTCACGCCAGTACCTGCAGCATGGGGCAGAGAGAGCTTTGCTTAGAGGGGTCATGACCTCCCGATTTCCCTAAAAGAACGATGCCCCACAGTGCTGCACACCTGCCCTGCACAAACTGTCCCAATCCTCTCCTGTGCCCACCACGGGCCTGTTCTACCCCCAGCAGCAGCCCTCCAGCCCTCAGCCCCCACACCCAGCAATGCCCCAACTCACAGAGCACCAGCAGCAGGACGGCAGGGCCAGAAGGAGACAGCCTTGCCCATGGCGCCTGCCCCAGCATCTTTTGGGGCACTGCTTTTGGGGAGCAGCGTCTGCTTCAGGTGTCTGCTTTGCTGTGAGCTGGGGATGGTGGGGCAGAGGCTTGCAGTGCAGCTGGGAGCTGCCCTCTGGGCTTTCTGAGGCCGCCTGAGCCTGGCCCACAGCCAGAGGCTCTCATCAATGTGTAACCTGTCTCAGCCCCTGCTACATCCGCTGCCTTTTTTGAGCCCCCGCTGTTATTTCTGTCCTCTCACACACCGCAACTCTTGCTGTTTTTACATATATCTCAAGGGTAGTATTCTCCTTACAAAGACATCATGCCTCTTTTCCTATTGCCAGATTTGGCCCATAGCTTTGCAGATCTCCATCAGGCTAGCAATCATCTACAGCCTGTCCAAAATCCATTTCTATCCCTTCCACACCCGTGTGGGCACATCACTGCTGCATCCCCTGCCCATGCTCAGACTCTGTACTCTTGTTGCTTGTGCAATGCTGTGCAGCCTGAGTCCCTCTGCCAGCCAGTGGTACTATTATCATCATTACTGTTATTATTGTTGTTGTAATAAATGGCTCAGTCTTCAAAAGAGGACTATAATCAAAGTTTACAATTTATTAAAGGAATAAAGGTAAGCAAACAGCGCTGGGTGCGCCGGCAGTCTCTGCTCCACCAAGACACACACCAGTTACATCAAGCAGATGATTTTTATGCTCTAGGCTAATACATATTCATTACTACTTCTGAAAAACCAGGGTTATTATAATTAGTTTCCGGAATCCAAACACCTCCAGCTGGAGCATGCATATCAGTCTCCAGTGGTCCCTCTGGGGGTCTCTCATGCTGAAGGCTCCTAGTCTTCCTCCCTCTTGTCCTTCTCCTTTGTCCATCTTGGCTGAATGTCAGAGACCTGTGCAGCGTCCCCTGCAAGCTTTGTCTTTTAGTGGTCCTTCGGCTTTCCCCTTCTCCTTATTCTCCTGGCCAGTTATCATAGACTTGCAAAGTATCCCATGCAATAGTCATAATAGGTAGCAGTTATTCTAACCCCTCCCCTCCCCCGAGATATCAGAAACTTCAAGGAAAAGCCTACAAATACATTTCCCTTCAAGCTCTCTATTGACATGAATTGCTGGACCATTCCTTTGCAAGATAAAAGTACTCTACACATTAACCACTCTGTTTTTCTTAGACTTTTGGTTATATAAGTGTATGAAAGACAGAAGGTCACATTCATCATACCATGCGGCCCTAGCATTGTTCCATATTGACACGAATCAGATGAACATCTCTGTGGGGTGCTGCCCCACTGCTACAAGCCCTGCTACAACCCCATTTGTTGTAGTCCTGCTAAAACAAATTTGTGCCTGTTGCACCAGTCACGGAGCCAAGCATTTATGGACCAGATCTTTCTATTCCATCCAATGTCACCACCCCAGAATGGATGGAGGGAAGAGAAAGGGACTTGTGCTCCAGACTCTTTCACCAACCATCCCAAAGCCTTGGAAGCTTTATCCATTCCCTCAGACTATAGGACACAATTTCCTCCACAGCTGTCTGCAATATCGTCAGTAGATAGTAGTATGTGAGGCACAGCAGGCTGATGAGTGTGCTGGTGATATCTCTGATCAAGGCTCTGATGGACCACAGACTTCCCTGGGAATGAAGGGAATGCTCCGTGTCCTCATGGCCAGTCCTCAGTCAGTTTGGGTGCTCTCCTTTCAGAGCCCCTTGGACCCTGTCTGTGTCAGATGAGACACGACTCTTCATCAGGGCTGTGGGGTCAGTGGGACGTGGACAGTGCAGAAGCTGGAGCTGTGTGCTTCATCATACAGGGCATGGCTCAGGTGTGATTCCCCCTCAGAAGTGTTCCCCTACTCCACAGGAGACCCTGGATGGAGAAATGAATCACAGAATCACAGAATCACAGAATTTCTAGGTTGGAAGAGACCTCAAGATCATCGAGTCCAACCTCTAACCTAACACTAACAGTCCCCACTAAACCATATCCCTAAGCTCTACATCGAAACGTCTTTTGAAGACTTCCAGGTGACTCCACCACTTCCCTGGGCAGCCTGTTCCAATGCCTAACAACCCTTTCAGTAAAGAAGTTCTTCCTAACGTCTAACCTAAAACTCCCCTGGCGCAACTTTAGCCCATTCCCCCTCGTCCTGTCACCAGGCACATGGGAGAACAGGCCAACCCCCACATCACTACAGCCTCGTTTAAGGTATCTGTAGAGAGTGATAAGGTCGCCCCTGAGCCTCCTCTTCTCCAGGCTGAACAAGCCCAGCTCCCTCAGCCGCTCCTTGTAGGACTTGTTCTCCAGGACCCTCACCAGATTCGTCGCCCTTCTCTGGACTCGCTCAAGCACCTCGATGTCCTTCTTGTAGCGAGGGGCCCAAAACTGAACACAGTACTCGAGGTGCGGCCTCACCAGAGCCGAGTACAGGGGGACGATCACTTCCCTAGCCCTGCTGGCCACACTATTTCTGATACAAGCCAGGATGCCATTGGCCTTCTTGGCCACCTGAGCACACTGCTGGCTCATATTCAGACGACTGTCCACCATCACTCTCAGGTCCTTCTCTGCCTGGCAGCTTTCCAACCACTCATCTCCCAGCCTGTAGCTCTGCTTGGGGTTATTGCGCCCCAGGTGCAGGACCCGGCACGTGGCCTTGTTGAACTTCATGCAGTTGACCTGAGCCCATCGGTGCAGCCTATCCAGATCCTCCTGCAGAGCCTTCCTACCCTCGAGCAGATCGACACACGCACCTAACTTGGTGTCATCTGCAAACTTACTGAGGGTGCACTCAATGCCCTCGTCCAGACCATTGATGAAGATGTTAAAGAGGACCGGCCCTAGCACCGAGCCCTGGGGGACACCACTAGTGACTGGCCTCCAACTGGACTTGACTCCATTTACCACAACTCTTTGGGCCCGGCTATCCAGCCAGTTTCTAACCCAACGAAACGTGCGCCAGTCCAAGCCATGAGCAGCCAGTTTCTTGAGGAGAATGCTGTGGGAGACGGTGTCAAAAGCCTTGCTGAAGTCAAGGTAGACCACATCCACGGCCTTTCCCTCGTCCACCAGCGCGTCACTTTGTCATAGAAGGAGATCAGGTTCGTCAAGCAGGACCTTCCTTTCAGAAACCCATGCTGACTGGGCCTGATCGCCTGCTTGCCCTTCAAGTGCCGCATGATGACTCCCAAGAGGATCTGCTCCATGAGCTTCCCTGGCACTGAGGTCAAACTGACAGGCCTGTAGTTCCCCGGGTCAGCCCTCTGGCCCTTCTTGTAGATGGGCGTCACATTCGCTAGCCGCCAGTCAGCTGGGACCTCCCCTGATAGCCAGGACTGCTGATAAATGATGGATAGTGGTTTGGCCAGCACCTCTGCCAGTTCTCTCAGTACCCTTGGGTGGATCCCATCCGGCCCCATCGACTTGTGCACATCCAAGTGCCGTAGCAGGTCACCAACCAGTTCTTCGTGGATGGTGAGGGCCACATCCTGCTCCCCATCCCCTTCCACCAGCTCAGGGTGCTGGGTATCCAGAGAACAACCAGTATTGCCGCTAAAGACTGAGGTGAAGAAGGCATTGAGCACCTCTGCCTTTTCCTCATCTCTTGTAACTAAGTTTCCCCCCACATCCAGTAAAGGCTGGAGATTCTCCTTAGTCCTCCTTTTTGTGCTGATGTGTTTATAAAAGCGTTTTTTGTTATCTTTAACGGCAGATAAAGATCTTTAACTGCCTCAAGAGTTCCCCTGTAGCTGCAGTAGCACCTCTGCTGAGACATGAGGCTCTGCAGTGCCCATGTAAAAAAAGCAAGAGTTGGGGATATCAGTAGGCCCTGGACTGTGCCACTACTGCTCCAAGCACTCCATCATACCTTTACTAACCTATGTCAGGGAACTGAGAAGGGCTCGGTTGTTAATGCTCACTATGTACACAGGGAAGTAAGACACGAGCTCAGGGTCTGCTCAGCATCTGGGATTGTCCCAGCAAAGAGCTCCAGAAACTCACAGAGTGTTCATGTCTCCCACAGGCAGCAGCCCCTCACACAAGGCCCAGCTCCCTTCCAGAGGTGAGACATTGCTCATCAGCCCTTCCCAGCACAGCCGTTTTCCAAGGCTTGCCTTGGCCACACTGTGTTCCTCCTCTCTCCCAGGGTCAGCCATGCCCCTGGAGGTCTGGATCCTGCGCTCTGCCCTCAGCCTGCTCCTGCTGCTGTCTGCCCCCATCATCACCCTACCCCTGGAGAGATGCAGTCACGGTGCCCATGAGGCCAGACAGCCTGGAGACGTCCCTGTCCCCATGGAGCTCTGATGTCCCTCTGCGCTTTATGCTGTCCCCAGCCTGCTGCCCCATGCTCAGAGCATGACCCCCACACATTCGTCAGACTCCCGCTGCTGTTGGGTTCAAGGCAGCTGTGGCAGCATGCCCAAGGGATGTGCTGCCACTGCTCTGCTTCCCTTGGCTCAGCGCCTTCCTTCGAAGAAGGGAATTGAGAGAGCAGCGTGGGGGAGCTCAGGTGCCTTCAGGACAAAGCCTCTGCCTTTCCTGGTTGTTGTGTGGTCGCACGAGGGTCAAAGTGTGGGTGCAGATGGCTCCAACAGTGCTGTGCTGGCAGCACTATGGCCCCAGCTGAGACTCCCTGAGAGTTCTTCGTAAGCTGATTCACCAACGGGATGAAGGAGAAATCTGCCCACAGCCTTGGCAGCTGCCCCAGAGCTCTGAAGTCACTTTGGCCTTGGTGCAGGATTCCCCTGATGCCATCATTTTTGCAGACATTGAAGAGAAGCAGAGTGATGTGTTCAGGAGAGAGCAAATCCGAGTGGGCACAAGGGGCAGGAGCTCTTTACAGGGACATACAAGTAAATCTAGCGTGTGCTGCAGTGTGTGAGAGGACAGAAAAACCAGTGGGGGCTCAACAAAAGTAGCGTATGTAGCAAGTTCTTAGGCAAGGCCCCCACTGATGAGAGCCTCTGGCTGTGGGCCAGGCTCAGGCGGTAACAGAAAGGCCACAGCACAGGTCCCAGCTGAACCGCAAGCTACTGTCACACCATCCCCAGTTCAGAGCAAAGCAGAAACTCAAGGCAGATGGTGCTCCCCTAAAGCAGCACCCCAAAAGATGCAGTTGCAGGCGCCATGGGCAAGGCTGTCTCCTTCTGGCCCTGCCATCCTGCTGCTGGCACTCTGTGAGTTGGGGCATTGCTGGGTGTGGGGGCTGAGAGCTGGAGGGCTGCTGCTGGGGGCAGGATAGGCCAGTAGTGGGCACAGGGGAGGATGGGGACAGTGTGTGTGGGGCAGGTGTGCAGTATTGTGGGGCATCGTTGCTCTGGGCAAGGCATGATGGGGATGGCTTCCTCCAAGTATGATACAGATCTGAGCAAGCGGCACACTTCTCCAGCACCATAAATTTTTCTAGAGTATTGCTCTGAGACTCTAGGAGCGCTGAGGTCTTTACAGAGCTATGGGACTTACCTAGAAGATGAAATCTCCACAAGATGGAATTGGGATTGGCATTGTTCAAGACGTTATTATGCTGTATCAAGAGATACAGCATGAAAACACGCAGATGTGAGGATGTGTGCTTGCAGTGAGGTATTAGTCAGGGGGAATGTGGGAGTACAAAAATCTGGATGAGCCTGGACTCTGCCCCTCTCAGCAAATGCCTCTCTGCCCCCAGGTACAGCTGCCAGCATGAGCTCCCAGGACATCTGCAGCCCCCCAGGTACTCGTGAGTCCTTCCCTCCCAGACCCAGGGCACTTGGAAGCCCAACCACTGTGAGCTCTGCTCTATAGCAGCCCTTCACTGCTGTGTGTCCTCCAGGGGATCTCCAAGCTCCTGCTCTCCAAATGAACTCAAATTCTGCTCAGCCAGGTAAAAGAGTTGTTCTCAAGTGTATTCTCCCTGTGGTGTCACCTGTAAGAAAAATCATTTTCTGCAAGGATGGGAAGGAGGTGTACAGTGTGAATGCCCATCAAGGGCAGCTGAACTACTCCGTGGTCCTGAACATCACATCAAGAAGTGCAGGAAGATATACATGTGGGTACCAGGAGTGGAATGAGAAGAAATACAAGAGGAGCTCTGCCCTCAGTGCTGGCCGCATCCTGAATGTCCCTGGTGAGAAACGGGCTGGAGGGGTGAGAAGGGATGGAGGCACTTGCCACCACATGGCTGTGCTGAGGCTGGAGCTGTGTGCTGCAGCAGGCTCTGGGGTGGTTCCCCCATGGGAGTGTTCCCTCTCCTCCAAGGCAGCCCCTAGAGAGAGAGAGTTGTTCTCAAGGGGTTCCCCTGTCCCTGCAGCATCACCTCTGCTGCAGAGATGGGGCTCTGCAGAGCCCATTCAGAGAGAGCAAGGGCTGGGGATGTGGATGAATGTTGGGTTGAGCCAGGGATGCTCCAAGGTCTGCCCTGTGCATTGATGAGCCTATGGCAGGGCAAGTGGGATGACTGTCATGTGCTGGGCAAGGACACAGCAGGGAGGACACGGCAAGGACCCAGCAATAGGGACATGGGCACAAGCGTGTGGGTGCCCCAGCTCTCACTCCCTCTAAACAAAACCCACTGTGCCCCAAGTTGCAGGTGCTGGCGTAACCACCCAGGGCATCTGCAGCTCCCCAGGTGAGGTTGAGCGTGGGGATGGGTGACTGAAGAGAGGTGTGTGTGGGGTGGTGATGGCAAGGGAGAGGGAATTTGTTCTCTGGGCGAGAGCTCCTGGGAAGGAATCATTTCTCTGCATGGAACACAAAGCATTTTGGTGCAATTCTGTGGTCCCCAGTACAAGAGGGGCATAGAACTACTGGAGAGAGTCCAGACGAGGGCTGCAAAGATGATCAGAGGACCGGAGCCAAGAGCGCTGAGCCTTTTTAACCTGGAAAAGAGGAGACTGAGGGGAGACCTCATCCATGTCTATAAATATCTGAGGGGAGGGAGTTGAGAGAATGGTGCTGGTCTCTTTTCAGTTGTGCCCAGGGAAACGATGAGAGGCAACAGGCCCAAATGGGAGCACAGAAAGTTCCATCTGAATATGAGGGGCATTTCTTTACTGGGAGGGTGACAGAGCACTGGAACAGGCTGCCCAGAGATGTTGTGGAGTCTCCTCTGCAGATATTCCAAATCCACCTGGATGCCATTCTGTGCAGTCTGTCCTTGCTGATCCTGCTCTCCAAAAGGCTGGACTCCATGACTTTCAGAGGTCCCTTCCAACCTTGGCCATTCTGTGATTGTGTGATCCTCTAGCCCCCAGAATCACAGAAAGGTGAGAGTGGTGGTGCTATATTTAACTGGCAGGCACACCTTGGCCAAGCTATTCTTAACCACTCACGAGGGAATTTAGACAGCTGATCCATGGGGGCCCAGGTTGCCACAAAAGCCACAGGCACTTTTATTCGTTCCCTGGGGATGTTGCTGGCTGTCGATGGGGGATGTGGCCGTGGGGCTGAGGCTCATTCTGGGAATGATCTGGGTGCACTGTAGACACTAAGCCTGTCTTTTTGTCCTGCCAGGCAATGTGGTGAACTCCCCAGCAAGTCCATCACCCCCAGGTGAGAGATTCCCTCCTACACCCTCAGAAACCCGAGCATGGGGAGTGGGCGTGCTGTGCTGCCTTCCCCAGGGCATGGGGACAAGCAGGAGCTTTACCAGGCAGGAGTTGTGACAGCTGCACGGGTGTGTCCTGCTCCCTGCCTCTCTCCATCACACCCCGCTGCCTTCAGACCCTCTCTCCCCCTGCTCCACATGCATGGATCCCTCACACTCTCCCCAAAAGCACAGTGTTGGCAGTGGCGGCCGTCGGCCTCGTCCTCCTGTCTACAGGCAGCTGGTTTGCCATCAGGAAAGGTGAGGGAGTGGCGAAAAAAGGGGGGAAAAGCTGACGCCGTGGGGGTCCAGCTGCGGGGCTGGTGCAGAGACAAAAGAGGTGGTGCGAACCTCGGGGTGTGCAGCTGCGGCAGACAGTGCCTGGGGGTGATGGCTGTGAGAAGCCCATCTGGGGAGGCTGCTGAGGGAGCTGGGGAGCTTCAGCCTTCGTCCCCCAGCCCCGAGATGGGAGCCAGGGCTGGGCTGCACCTTGGCCTGTGCACCTCAGCCCCTGTTCTTCTTGCAGGTGCCTGCAGAGGGAGATGCCCAAGGTGAGCACCAAGGGCTGCTGGCTGTGGGGTTTGCTGGAGGGAGTTGGGTGCATGGCGGGGCCCTGGGGTGCTCCTTGGCGAGGGACAGTGTTCTCTGTGTGTGTGTGTGGCTGCATTCCCTGTGCTGGAGGCAGGGAGGATGGGGCTTGCTATTTGCTGCACTCCAGTTCACCACATGATGTAGGAATGTACCACCCAAGTGCGTTTGTCATGGGGCAACCTCACCACAAACGCACACCCAACAACCATTCCATTCCTCTCCAGGCAGCAGCACGTTGACAGCCCACAGATGGAAACCACAGACCATGGCGAAGTCACATGTGAGTACTACCTCCTCCCTTGGGGGAAGTCATGCACCCGTCTCAGGTGGAATCCCAGCACTTCATTTCCCACTGGGACATACAAAATCCCTGCCTGTTCATCAAGACCAGGTTTCTCTCCAGCACCTCACGTCGTCCTTCTTCCTTGCATGCAGAGTGCGGCTGCTGCCTGCACAAGGGACATGGCAGCATCCCAGTGCTCCCAGGGACAAAGCCCTTTTGCTTGGGGGGTTCCTTCCACACCAGCTCCGGCCTCAGGCTGCATTTCCCCTGCTTCAGCCTCTGCTTTTGTCCTTTCTTCAGTTTCTCTTCAGTGTCATTTCTGCTTCAAGAACTACACAAAGCACATCACAGCAACGAAAGATGTGGCTCTGTTTCCTTGCACTGGTGGGGAAAACATTTTATAGCTCATTCTGAAACCACAGGCAGCAGCCAGGGGAGGATGTTGTGGTTGGGCGATAGGCTACAGATATATCCCCACCCTACGTGCACTTAGCACGAGTTGCAGCACAACCTTTTTTACCCACGCCTGTACAGAGCATTTTGCAAGGTGTGCTGGCTGTGCAAAGAGAGGCGATGCCACAGAATGGTGGAAATACACCAAAACCTCAGCATCTTTGTTCCACTGCTGCTTAATTCAAGTCCCAGATCAGGGTGATGGGAGAGGAAATGTGGTCACGCGTTGAGATCTGACCTCAGGCAGCTGATGTCCAAAGCTCGCGGGGGTTTACCCCACTCCAATCAGCAAGGGATCATCGAGTGTTTTTTCCCCACAGACTCCACCATTGCCCATGTTCGACGAGACAGGGTGAGTCGTGGCACAGCTGTGCACAGCTCCTTTCTGCACTCCTGCAGCCTGGTGCACGCTCATTGTGCAGGGCTCACAGTCAGCAGCTGAAGTAACAGGGTTTCTTTTCCCCCTAAAGCCTCCTCCCGTGCGGCAAATGAGAAACACCACAACGTACGCCATGGTGACCCGCACCAAGACCTGATAGTGCAGCCACAGGGCAAGGGCACAGGAGCCTTGTCCACAGATGCCTTTGCTCTCCTGCAGAGTTCTTGTGCACCCATAACGTGGGGCTGCGGGTTGCATTTGGGCTTCTTTGGGGTTTTGTTTCAAAGGGAATGGCTGTATGTGTCTAGCCAAGAGGATGAAGGACTCATATCTCTGTTTGCAATAAATTAATACCTCTAAACTATATCAGGTGTACCAAGTAATATTGTGAGTGTATCAATGGTTTTTCCTCATGTGAAACCATCTCCCTGTGCTCACTGGAAATTATGTATTCCTAAACTGCATGATAAAGTCACAGGGCTGGTCTTCCTTGCACCCACACAGATGGACATTTGGACCTATAGGGACCGGTATCACTGCAGGGAGGTGCTTGCATGTGTCTGAGAATTGGCATGTGTGCTGGAGATGTCGTTTTGTTTAGAAGAAAAATAAACATCTCTGGACGTCCATAAATCCACTAGTCACGATGGGATGCTCAAGATGCTCATGCCAGGAGCTGAGGGAGTTGGTGGAATTCATTGCTAGGCCATTATCCATTATCTGTGGTAAGTAATGGGCATCAGGAAAGTTGCCTGAGGACTGGAGGAAAGCAAGTTTTACTCCAGTCTTCCAAAGGGGAAAGAAGGATGACCCAGGTAACTATAGACCAGTCAGCCTCACCTCCATCCCTGCAAAGCTGATGGAACAACTTAGCCTTGGCGTTGTCTCCAGGCATATCAAGGATAAAAGTTTCATTAGGGGCAGTCAACATGGCTTCACCAAGGGGAAGTCGTGCTTGACCGAACTGAGAGCCTTTTCTGAGGATATGGCCAGGGGGATAGATGATATTAAAGCAGTGGATGTGGTCTATCTTGATTTCAGTAAAGTCTTTGACACCGTCTCCCACACACAGCATCCTCGCAGCTAACCTGAAGTGTGTGAAGTGTGATCTGGTAGTGAGGTGGACTGTGATCTTTCTGAAGGGAAGAAGCCAGAGGGTTGTGGTCAATGGGATGGAGTCGAGTGGGAGGCCTGTGCCAGAAGATGAGGTGCCGTCCAGCGAGACCTAGGCAGGATGGAGAATTGGGTGGGGAGAAACGTAACTGGAAAGGCGCACGCGTCGTTGGGTTAGAAACTGGCTGGATAGCCAGGCCCAAAGAGTCTCCCTGGCGCAACTTAAGCTTATTCCCCCTCGTCCTGTCACCAGGCACGTGGGAGAACAGACCAACCCCCTCCTCACTACAGCCTCCTTTAAGGTATCTGTAGAGAGCAATAACTTCACCCCTAAGCCTTCTTTTCTCCAGGCTGAACAAACCCAGCTCTCTCAGCCGCTCCTTGTAGGACTTGTTCTCCAGGACCCTCACCAGATTCGTCGCCCTTCTCTGGACCCACTAAAGCACCTCAATGTCCTTCTTGTAGCGAGGGGCCCAAAACTGAACACAGTACTCGAGGTGCGGCCTCACCAGAGCCGAGTACAGGGGGACGATCACTTCCCTAGCCCTGCTGGCCACACTATTTCTGATACAAGCCAGGATGCTGTTGGCCTTCTTGGCCACCTGAGCACACTGCTGGCTCATATTCAGCCGACTATCAACCATCACTCCCAGGTCCTTCTCTGCCAGGCAGCTTTCCAACCATTCTTCTCCCAGCCTGTAGCTCTGCTTGGGGTTATTGCGCCCCAGGTGCAAGACCCGGCACTTGGCCTTGTTGAACTTCATACAGTTGACCTCAGCTCATTGGTCCAGCCTATCCAGATCCTCCTGCAGAGCCTTCCTACCCTCAAGCAGATAACTTGGTGTCATCTGAAAACTTGCTGAGGGTGCACTCAATGCCCTCATCCAGATCATCGATAAAGATATTAATGAGGACTGACCCCAGTACTGAGCCCTGGGGGACGCCACTAGTGACCAGCCTCCAACTGGATTTGACTCCATTCACCACAACTCTTTGGGCCCGACTACCCAGCCAGTTTCTAACGTAACGAAGGGTACGCTAGTCCATGCCAAGAGCAACCAGTTTCTTGAGGAGAATGCTGTGGGAAATGATGTCAAAAGCCTTACTGAAGTCAAGGTAGACCACATCCACAGCCTTTCCCTCATCCACCCAGCGCGTCACTTTGTCATGGAAGGAGATCAGGTTCATCAAGCAGGACCTGCCTTTCATAAACCCATGCTGACTGGGCCCAGTCACCTGGATGCACTGTAAGTGCCATGTGATGACTCTCAAGATAATCTGCTCCATGAGCTTCCCTGGCACTGAGGTCAAACTGACAGGCCTGTAGTTCCCCAGGTCAGCCCTCCGGCCCTTCTTGTAGATGGGCGTCACATTCGCTAGCCGCCAGTCAACTGGGACCTCCCCCGATAGCCAGGACTGCTGATAAATGATGGATAGGGGCTTGGCCAGCTCCTCCGCCAGTTCTCTCAGTACCCTCGGGTGGATCCCATCCAGCCCCATGGACTTGTGCACATCCAAGTGCCGTAGCAGGTCACCAACCATTTCTTCATGGATGGTGAGGGCCACATCCTGCTCCCCATCCCCTTCCACCAGCTTAGGGTACTGGGTATCCAGAGAACACCTGCTCTTGCCACTAATGACTGAGGTGAAGAAGGTGTTAAGCAGCTCTTCGTTTTCCTCATCTCTTGTGACTAAGTTTCCCCCCGCATCCAGTAAAGGCTGGAGATTCTCCTTAGTCCTCTTTTTTGTGTTGATGTATTTATAAAAATATTTTATGTTATCTTTAACGGCAGTAGCCAGATTGAGCTCCAGATGAGCTTTGGCCTTTCTAATTTTGTCCCTACACAGCCTCACAAAATCCTTATAGTCCTCCCAAGAGGCCTGCCCTTTTTCCTTCCAAGACTAATTTATAATTAATAATTTACAATTAATTATATAATTAATTAATTAACTAATTATATAATATAATAATATATATATTATATATATTTATTTATTATATATATTTATTTTTATATATTTTTAATATATATTATATGTTATTATAATGATGTAATGTAGTGTAATATAATATAATATCATATAATATAATGATACATTGTGTGTATATATATATATATATATAATTATTAAAATTTATAATTCCCAGGTTATAAACCCTCTTTTTTGTCCTAAGCTCAAGCCATAACTCTCTGTTCAGCCAGGCCAGACTACTTGTGCACCGCGTTGTCTTTGGGCATGTGGGGACAGACCACTCCTGAGCCAGTAAGATTTCCCTCTTGAAGAGTGCCCAGCCTTCCTGGACTCCTCTGCCCTTCAGAACCACCTCCCAAGGGACTCTGCCAACCAGTGTCCAGAACAGCTCACAGTCAGCCCTCCATAAGTCCATGACTGCAGTTTTACTGATCCCCTTCCTGACTTCGCCAAGAACAGGGAACTCTACCATTTCGTGGTCACTCTGCCCAATACAGCTGCCGACCACCACAACTCCCACCAGCCCTTCTCTGTTTGTGAACAGAAGGTCTAGCAGGGCACCTCCCCAGGTAGGCTCACTAACCAGCTGTGTCAGGAAGCTATCTTCCATGCTCTCCAGAAACCTCCTACAGTGCTGAGGGAGTTGTGTGCATGGCGGGGCCCTCCCCTTCTTCTCATCACAGACACACTCCAGAAATAGGGGTTTTGTGGAAATGTTCCTGAGGACATTTAGCACCTTTTCTCTGTGCTCTCTCTATCCCTCTGTGTGGTGCTGATAGTGCTCAAGACTCTTCTGCTGACCCCAGCCATTTCTGTAAGTGCCAGTCCCTTCTTCACCCTTCTCCTCTAGGCACTGTGTGAAGTGCTGATGCCTTTGCCATGGCAAGCCATGACCATGGGGGCAACGGTGGTGGGGAATGGGGAAGCCCTACCTGCTGTGTGTGGCTGGACACTAACTCAGGTTCTCCCTCCAGATGCCAATGTGGATGAGATGGGCAGAGTGAGGGTGAGTTCAGCTCAAGCACAGCCTTCCACGCTGAGCGTGCATGGGATGGTTGCGAGATGGCAGGCTGTTGGAGAGCAAATGCAAGCCAAAAGTGCATCCGATGGCAGGAGCCTGGGATCTTTGCGTGGCTGTGCTCTGGCTGAATCCCCCTCCTTCCATGCTCCCAGCATTTCCCCATGG
Organism: Anas acuta; assembly: GCF_963932015.1. Classification (NCBI taxonomy): domain Eukaryota; kingdom Metazoa; phylum Chordata; class Aves; order Anseriformes; family Anatidae; genus Anas; species Anas acuta. The sequence continues at coordinate 1,599,580 of NC_089008.1, read as the reverse complement.
AGGGCACTGCGAGAGTAAGGCCAGTCCTTGTTCTCCCTTGTGTTTTGCAGCTCTCTCAATTCAAAAGCTCTCAACAACCACTACATGCAGAAAGCTGAGCAAGTGAGAAGCGATGCAGCTGGTTCTCTGAGAGAGGCAGAGAGCACTGGGGAAAGGCCGGCCGATCTGTGAACTGTGAATAAAACCACCCCAAACAGGAAGGAGCTGGTGTAGTTATTCTCGGCAAGACCTGTCTGCAAGGCTTTTTGCATCCCTTCAGATCGACACCGCCAGCCCTTTGTGTCTCGGTGTCTGTCTGTCTGCTCCGTCCCATTCCATGTGTGGCTGCATGAGACGGAGGTGCCATCAGGAACACAAAGTCAGAGATGTTTATTTGTCATCAAAGCAAAACCACATCTGCAGTGCACACACACTATTGACACACACACGCGATGACATGCCTGCAGTGATATCTGTCCATGTAGGTCAAAAATGGGCATCTCTGTAGGTGGGTAGAATAACACCCCCATGTCATTATAATGCAACTTAGGTGTACACATCATCCACTGAGCACAGCGAGAGGTTTTCTTTTGTTGAGAAAAAATCAATACAGTCACAGTAAGATTTGGTATAGGTCATATATTTTAGAAGTATTAATGTCTTGTAGATGGAGGTGTGAGTCCTACATCTTCTTGGCTAGACACTCACAGCCCTTCCCTGAGAAAACAAACCCCTAAGAAGACCAAAGTGCACCCCCCAGCTCCACGTTATGGCTCCATGAGCCCTCTGCAGGAGGCCAAAGGCAGCTGTGGGCAAGGCTCCTGTGCCCTTGCCCTGTGGCAGCGCTATTCGGTCTGAGTGTGGGTCACCGTGGCATATGTCATGATGTTTCTCATTTGATGCATGGGACGAGGCTTTAGGGAGAAAAAAAAACCCTGTTACTTCAGCTACTGACTGTGAGCCCTGCACAACGAGTGTGCACCAGGCTGCAGGAGTGCAGAAAGGAGCTGTGCACAGCTGTGCCATGACTCACCCTGTCCCGTCAAATATGGGCGATGGGGGAGTCTGTGGGGGCAAAAAAATATATACCATGAGCCCTTGCTGCCTGTTGGTGGAGGGCTGAAACTCACACTGACCTTGGGAATCAGCTGCCTGTGGTCAGCTCTCAAAGCCCGGCCACATTTCCTCTCCCATCACCCTGATCTGTGACACGCATTAAGCAGCAGAGGACCAGAGAAGCTGAGGTTTTGGTGTATTTCCAGCTTTCTGTGGAATCTCCTCTCTTTGCACAGCCAGCACACCTTGCGAGCTGCTCTGTGCAGGCGTGGGAAAACAAGGTGGTGCTGCAACTTGAGCGAGGTGCAAGTAGGGTGGGGATATATCTATAGCCTGTTACCCAACCACAACATCCTCCCTTGCCTGCTGCTTGGGGTTTCAGAGCAAGCTCTAAAATGTTTTCCCCACCAGGGCAAGGAGCCACATCTTTCATTGCTGCGCAGTGCTTTTTGCTTCTCTGAGCAGAAATACCTCTGACGCGAAACTGAAGAAAGGAAAAAAGCAGAGGCTGGCGCAGGGGAATTGCAGCCTGGGGCTGTCGCATCTGTGGAAGGACACCCCTAAGAAAATGGGCTTTGTCCCTGGGAGCACTGGGATGCTGCCATGTCCCTTGTGCAGCCAGCAGCCACGATCAGCATTCAAGGAAGAAGCGGGACATGAGGTGCTGGAGAGAAACCTGGCCTTGATGAACAGGCAGGGATTTTGTATGTCCCAGTGGGAAATGAAGGGGTGGGATTGCATGGGGGCTCGCACAGGATTCTCATGGGGAGAGGAGCATGTGGCTTCCCCCAAGGGAGGAGGTAGTACTCACACTGGATGTCACCATAGCTGGCGTCTTCCGTCTGCGGGCTGTCAACTTGTTGCTGCCTGGAGAGGAATGGAATGGTTCTGGGATGTGCATGTGCTGAGGAGGGGTCATGAAGCTTATGCCCTTTGGTGTTGCTTTCCTGCATTTGGAATTGAGATGGAGTGCATCCCACAATAAGCCCCATGCTTTCTGCCTTCTGCACAGGGAATTCCCCTGAACATGCAGCACCCCAGGGTCCCACCATGCCCCCCACTCCCTCCCACAAACCCCACAACCAGGAGCCCTTGGTGCTCACCTTGGGCATCTCCCTCTGCACGCACCTGAAAGAAGAACAGGGGCTGGGATGCACAGGCCAAGGTGCAGCCCAACCCTGGCTCCCATCTCGGGGCTCGGGGATGAAGGCTGAAGCTCCCCAGCTCCCTCAGCAGCCTCCCCAGCTGGGCTGCCCACAGCCATCACCCCCAGGCACCGTCTGCCCCAGCTGGGCACCCCCAGGATCCCCCCAATGCCTTTCCCTCTGCACCAGTCCCGCAGCAGGACCCCCAACACCTCAGCCTTTTCCCCGCCTTCCCCCACTCCCTCACCTTTTCTGATGGCAAACCAGCTGCCTGCAGACAGGAGGATGAGGATGAGAGGCACCACTGCAAGCACCATGGCTGTGGGGAGGGTGTGCGGGAGCCAGGCATGATGAGCCGGGGGACAGAAGGTGTGAGGGCAGCGGGGTGTGATGGGGAGAGGCAGGGAGCAGGACGTGCCCATGCAACCGGCATACCCTCATGCTTGTCCTCACCTGTGGAGCTCTGGATATCAGTGATGGTCTCACCAGCACCTGCACCTTGAGGCAAAAGGGGTTTTTCTTAGTGGGGCCAAGACCTGGCACACCGCCACACCCGAGTCCTTTTTCTTCCTGTTTGTTCTTGCTGAGCAGGCACCTTTCTGTGTCTCAAACCAGCACCACTGTGCTCTCCCTTCTGGAACCATCCCACACTGTTGCTGATGTACAGGCTATAGCCTGTCTCATGACAATCACACCACTTCCCCTGCCATAGGCTCATCAATGTACAGGGCAGATCTTGGAACATCCCAGGCTCTACCCAGGGTCCATCAACATCCCCAGCTCTTGCTCTCTCTGCATGGGAACTGCACAGCCCCATGCCTCAACCGAGCTGCTGCTGCAGGGATGGGGACAGCCCTTGAGAGCAGCTTTCTCTCTGTAGGGGCTGCCTCTGAGGAGAGGGAACACTTCCGAGGGGGAACCACCCCAGAGCTATGCCCTGCCTGCTGCAGCACACAGCTCACAGCCTCAGCAGTTTTCCGAAAACCTTTTACCCTCACCACCCTGGGGCCATGTCTCACCTGCCACAGAGAAGGTCCAGGGAGCACTGAGAGCAGAGTTCCTCACATAGTTTTTCTTGTTCTTCTGCTGGTACCCACACATGTACGTCCCAGCACTTCTGGAGGTGATGTTCAGGACCAGAGCGTAGATGAGCCTGCCCTGCTGGGCTTTCAGGCTGAACTCCTCCAGCCCATTCTTGCAGAAGACAACTCGTGTAGCAGAAAACTGCCAAACAATGACACAATTTTGGGTAGTTAGGGTCTGGCGGCCGGAAGATGTCGTGCTGTATGGAAAGGTGGAGCCCTTCCCTTGATGGACAGTAGCGTGTGGTCTGTGATGTAAGCAAGCGGAACTGACGCTATGGGCCTCGGGTATATAACCCCATGTGACTCGACAATAAACGCCATTTGCCATCCACCACATTGGTGTCTGTGAGCCGATGGACCGAGCGGCCTGGGGTTGGTCGCCGTGCCGTTCCTGAACCAGGTCGCCACTGCCCCCTGAAGGCAACACTCTGGTCAATGGCAAAACAAGCCTTCAGGAGAATTTAGATGATTTACATCCCTTTCTCAAGAATTCCTCTGCTTTGCTGCCCCATGTGAGGAAGCCATCAATGCACTGCAGGTGCTCAGGAGCTTCACCTTGTTCTACAGTCATCTGCATTACTCCATGGCAAATGGCAGGGCTGTGTTTGCACCCCTGGCACCGTCCATTGCAGGTGTACTGGACGTCCCTCCAAGGGAAAACAATCTGAGGCCTGCACTCTACAGCTGTATTGGAGTTGCATGGCAAGGGTTTGGTAGCAGGGGTCTGCAGCGGTGGCCTTGTTGAGAAGCCCAGAAGCTGCCCCCTATTTGAAAAGGGCCAGTGTCAGACTGTGAAAAAGGGACCTGCTGCAGGCCAAAGACGAGCCAAAAAATTATGTTGATTGTACCTCCGTGAGAGCATATTTAACGAGGGAAGAAAACCTGCTGGACATCAACAGGTGGCAGAGGGAAGAATGAGAACCAGCCCTGCAGGCACCAAGGTCAGTGCAGCGGGAGGACAGGAGGTGCTCCAGGCATGCAGCACAAGTTCCCCTGCGGCCTGTGGAGAGGCCCCTGGTGGAGCAGGCTGTCCCTCTGCACCCATGGGTCCCACATGGAGCAGATCTCCACTCTGCAGCCCGTGGAGGAGCCCCTGGTTGAGCAGGTGACTGTGGCCCATGGAGAGGCCCCACAGGAGCAGGCCCTGGGCTGGAGCTGCAGCCCGTGGAGAGGAGCCCACGCAGAACCAGGTGGTCTGGTGTCGTGTTAAGGGGTGTAGCTGATTAACCGTTATGGGTCCGGTTGGATTCATGGTACTGAACTATCCCAATCACAGATTCACCAATACCGCATTAACCATTAGGCGCCTGGTTGGATTCAGAGCACTGAATTACCATGGTCAGGGAATCACCAAAAACGTATAACCACCCTTACTCTAGTTGTGTTTAATGAGAACTATTGTAATAAATGTCTGAGTCCCAAATAGGATTACAAAATGTACAAGTTATTAAATGGATAGAGGTAAGCAAACAGTGCTGGGTGCGCTGGTAGTCTCTGCTCCACCAAGACGCACATCAGTTACATCAGGCATCTAGTTTTTATGCTCCTGGGCTCCTACATATTCATTATTACTTCTAGAAAAGGCAGGGTTATTATAATTAGGTCCCGGAATCCGAACCCTCCTACTGGCGCATGCGTATCAGTCTCCAGTGGTCCCTCTGGGGGTCTCTTGTGCTGAAGGCTCGTAGTCTTCCTCCCAGTTTTTTTTCTTGTCCTTCTCCTTTGTCCAACTTGGCCGGATGTCAGAGACTTGTGCAGCGTCCCCTGCAAGCTTTGTCTTTTAGTCGTCCTTCAGCTTTCCCCTTCTCCTTAATCTCTTGGCCTGATATCAGAGACTTGCATAGTGTCCCATTTAATAATCATAATATTTAGCAGTTATTCTGAAATCCCTTTCTTCTCTTAACCCCCATTGACACAAATTGCTGGAATATTCCTTTGCAAGATACAAGAACTATATGCATTAACCACTCTGTTTTTCTTAGACTTGGGTTATATAAGAGTATGAAAGACAGAAGGTCACATTTCATCATATCATGTGACCCTAGGATTGTTCCATATTGATACGAATCAGATGAACACATTTCACACTATCATGGGTAGGAACAATGCATTCAAGTGCGATTTATTACAGTAACAGGTACACAGGCCAGCCATAGTTACTGTCTGCAAAAGCAAGCTAGCATGTATAAAATACACAGGTGACATACATATAGGTGACACAGGTGCGCAGCCTGGAAATCAACGTGTTAAAAGACACAAAGACTCTATAGAGATTTCAAAGTTTCTGCAGAGACACACAGTATAACTAAGTGTTCAAATCTCAGCCAAAGGCATCCCAATGGGGGAGAGGGTGGAAGAGAAGCTCAGCCCATCAACTGATCCCAGGAGTCAGGAGGTCCTCAGGATGCTGTATTCCCTCGGGGTGGTATCTCCCCTTCAGTGGTATCTTCCCCAACATCCCCTCTCTCTTAGGCCAATTTATATTATTTTCTATCTTTTAGGTGGAGCTTGAGTGACTCTAGTCAAGCATATCTTAGTTATGATTGGTGAAAAAATATCACGTATCTGTTTAAAGTAAAAGGCTCCGAGAAACTCAGAGTGCATGCTGAGTGAGGGGTGGTCGCACATTGGAGGCAGGTAGCTTTTGGGTTGGAGGCGTGTTTTGGTGTTATAATGATATTACAATGAGGAAAAGTACACTAGGCTACAGCATTTGTCAAAACATGACGGGTCCTTGTCTCAGGGTCGCAAAAAGTGCAGCTTGTCGATCTCCGTTTGCACAAGAACAATCGAGTCCCTACATGTTCACAGAGCCTAGCCGCGGTGTCTCCACTCCACTCTATGCTCCGTACTGTCCCTTAGAACCTGCACACCAGGTTCCCCAAGTGTGATAGCATCTAAGGTTGGAAGCCTAGGGAACGCTTAGGTAATGCAGCTACACCCTACCCTGAAAGCCTCTTCAGAGCTGTATATTTTCTTTAAAACATGAATGTTAGTTTTATTTTCCTAGTTACTTTAGGCAATTGCACCACATTAGCTGAAGGCTGCTAACTGGTAGTGTACTCCAGGGATCCAAATTACAGAATCACAGAATCACAGAACTTCTAGGTTGGAAGAGACCTCAAGATCATTGAGTCCAACCTCTGACCTAACACTAACAAGTCCTCCACTGTTATAAATGGCTCAGTCTTCAAGAAAGGATTATAATGAAAGATTACACAGGGTCCCCTGCAAGTTTTGTCTTCTAGCCGTCCTTCAGCTTCTTTCTTTCTTCTCCTTAATCTCCTGGCCACCTGGCCAGATATCAGGGGGTTGCATAGTGTCTCATTCAGAAGCCAGAACAGTTACTACTTGTTAGCAGTTGTTCTGAAACCCCCAGACATCAGAGACCTCAAAGAAAGAACATACAAATGCAAATAGCTCTCTATTGACACTTCACCTGTTGTTAAAACATTCCTCATAGGCCATTCACAGGGACACTCCAGTCACATCTATAGCAGTGCTAAATCAACCACAAAGAAGACAAAAAGGCTGTAACTGTTAGGAACAAGAGTTACCCTCAGAAAGCTTGCAGCTGACACCACAGTGCGATTCGCTCACCAAGGAGGGCTGGAGGCTGTGTGAGAATGAGGGTGTAGCTCTGTCCACCTAACTCTGTATATTCCCTTTGAGGAAGAGTCTCCTGGAGGCTTGTGCTGTGAAGCATGCATGCATGGGCCTGAAGGAAGCTGTGGGACAAGTGCTTTGATGAAGGCATGGGAGGTGAGGGACTGTGGTTGCAGGAAGGAGCCTGAAACCCACATCCCCTCCAGCTCTGCCTCCAAGCAGCTCTTGCTGAGTTTTGAACCCATTTTCCTATCCCATATTCTCTCCATGCAGTCCTGCATCCTCATGCCTCCCAGCTGAGCAGCTCCTCTCCTGCCTGAACCCATCTTATTCCAGAGTCCCCCACTGCACACCAAGGACCCAGATGTCAGCACTGGGAGCTGCACGGTGGGGACACCGTGGCTTCTTCCAGGTATTGGTGTGGGATGTCTAAAACCCCTTTGTGCAAGGCTGGGGATGGGCTGTGGGTGTGGGGGCCAGCCATGCTGAGACCCCATCCCCACCTGCCCCACAGCTGGATGCCCCCATGCACAATGTCCCTGCTCAGGGCTGTCTCCTAGGGATGGCGCGTTGAGAGACAGAAGACCCAGCACAGGGATGGGTGGGCATGGGATGCAGAGTGCCAGGCATGGTCACCCCCTGGACCTTTCCATGGCCTCAGCCATCCTCAGATCTCAGGCAGTTTTCCATGACACATCTGCCAGGGCAATGCCAGTAGGTAGGGGAACTCTTGGGTGGCAGGGCAAAGGGAACAGCAGCTCCCTCACAGGACACATGGCCCCATATGGCAGTCATAGAGCAGCTCTCCCAGCTCTGCTCATGGGCTTCCCTCTCAAATACAGAGCAGCAACATCAGCTGGTGCATTCTGAACCAATCCTTTATAACTCGCCTCCCACAGGACCAATACCCACCAAGGTGCCTTGAGAGGGGGCACTGTAATCACTTGGGGATGTGCCCATTGCGGCCAGCACCACCTTGGGCACAGGAAGGTGCTGGAGTGATGCAGGAGCTGCAGAGCATGGCTGCCTGGGGGTGCAGCTGTGACTCCATCCCCTCGTGTTTTCCCGGTATGCAGAGATGGATCCTGTGATGTAGATGTGATTCTGTGAGCAGGCAGGGCAGCCATGTGGGTGCTGGGGTTGAACCCAGCTGGGAGGGTCTGCGATCCAGTGGAAATCCTTGATGGGAGCAGAGAGCAGGCGCTGAGCCAAGGGAAGCAGAGCAGTGGCAGCACATCCCCTGGGCATGCTGCCACAGCTGCCTTGAACCCAACAGCAGCGGGAGTCTAGCCACTTTGGGGGTCATGCTCTGAGCATGAGGGAGCCAACTGGGGACAGCAGGGAGCTCAGGGGGACATCAGAGATCCATGGGGACAGGGACGTCTCCAGGCTGCCTGGCCTCACTGGCACCTTGGCTGCATCTCTCCAGGAGGAGGGTGATGATGGGGGCAGACAGCAGCAGGAGAAGGCTGAGGGCAGAGCGCAGGATCCAGACCTCCAGGGGCATGGCTGACCCTGGGAGAGAGGAGGAACACAGTGTGGCCAAGGCAAGCCTTGGAGAACGGCTGTGCTGGGAAGGGCTGATGAGCAATGGCTCACCTCTGGAAGGGAGCTGTGCCTTTTGTGAGGGGCTGCTGCCTGTGAGAGACATGAACATGCTGTGAGTCCCTCAAACTCTTAGTTATGGGAAATCCCAGATGCTGAGCAGACCCTGATCTCTTGTATTGCTTCCTGGAGCAAATGGCCAAAATGAACAATCGAGCTTGAGTAAATTGATTTTCATATGTTCATAAAGTTTAGAGGGAAAACTTGGAGCAGTAGTGGCACAGCCCGGGGTCCATCGACATCCCAAGCCAATGTGTTTTATGCATGGGCCCTGCAAAGTCCTAAGTCTGCAGCAGAGGTGTTCTGACCTGTGTCCATCCCTAACCATTTTTGGTTGGTTTGTTTTTCCAGGGAGACGTCCCTGGATCCCTGAGCACTCCAATATCACTCTTTTCGCAATATGGCTCCAGCCACACTTTTAGTGCCAGAAATATTGTCCCCTTGCTCACATGTACACCTCATGACAATTACTCTACTTGCCCTGCCATAGGCTCATCAATGTACAGGGCAGCCTTTGGAGCATCCCTGGCTCAACCCAGCATCCATCCACATCCCCAGCCCTTCTTCTCTGTGCATGGGCCCTGCACAGCCCCATGTCTGCAGCAGAGGTGGTGCTGCAGGGACAGGGGGACCTGGAGGTCCTAGGGGTGTAGGAGGGAATCACTCACCTGGGTGTACAGGAGGTGCTGGAGGGAATCACTCACCTGTGGGTGGTGGACTTGCTGGGGAACTCACCACATTCCCTGGCAGGACAAAAGGACAGGCTTAGTGTCTACAGTGCACATAGATCCTTCCCAGAATGAGCCTCAGCCCCATGGCCACATCCCCCCATCGACAGCCAGCACCATCCCCAAGAAAGACATAAAAGTGCTCACGGCTGTTGTGCCAACATGGGCTCCCATGGATGTGCTGTCTAAATTCCCTCATGAGTGGTTAAGTATAGCTTGGCCAAGGTGTGCCTGCCGATTAAATATGGCACCACCACTCTCATCTTTCTGTGATTCTGGTCCAACCTTCTGCTGAGCAGGATCAGTAAGGACACACTGCACACGATGGCATCCAGGTGGATTTGGAATATCTGCAGAGGAGACTCCACAGCGTCTTTGGGCAGCCTGTTCCAGTGCTCTGTCACCCTCCCAGTAAACAAATGCCCCTCATATTCAGATGGAACTTTCTCTGCTTCAGTTTGGTCCCATTGCCTCTCGCCATTTCCCTCGGCACAATCGAAAAGAGACCAACTCCATTTTCTCAAAAACCTACCCTCAGATATTTATAGACATGGATGAGGTCTCCCCTCAGTCTCCTCTTTTCCAGGCTAAACAGGCTCTGTTCTCTTGGCTCCAGTCCTCTGATCATCTTTGCAGCCCTCCTCTGGACTCTCCTCAGTAGTTCTATGCCCCTCCTGAACAGGGAATCCCAAAACCGGACACAAAATGCTTTGTGTTCCATGCAGGGAAGTGATTCCTTCCCAGGAGCTCTCACCCAGAGAAAAAATTCCCTCTCCCTTGCCTTCACCACCCCACACACACCTCTCTTCAGTCACCCATCCCCACGCTCAACCTCACCTGGGGAGCTGTAGATATCCTGGGTGGTCACGCCAGCACCTGCACCTTGGGGCACAGAGGGTTTTGTTTAGAGGGAGTGAGAGCTGGGGCACCCATGCGCTTGTGCCCATGTCCCTGCTGCTGAGTCCTTGCCATGTCCTCACTGCTGGGTCCTTGCCATGCAGGCACCTTGTCACCCCTACGTCTCAGTCAAGCTCCCCTGTGGTCTTCTTTGTTGGTTCAATACCATGTCCCTTTCATCTGGTTCGATGTTCCACAGAGAGGTCTCCAAATACCTAAGAACTCCAATATCTCCCTGTTCTTACCCTAGAGCTCCAGACCCATTTTCAGAGCCATAAATATAGACTTCTTCTTCACACATAGGTAACTGCTAAGCATATTACAATCTCCATATTTCTCCTGCCATAGGCTCATCAATGCACAGGGCAGATGTTGAAGCATGTCCCATGCTCCATCTCTGCAGCAGAGGTGCTGCTGCAGGAATAGAGGGACAAATTGGGAGCTGCTCTCTCTCTGTAGGGGCTGCCTCTGAGGAGAGGGAACACTCCCATGATGGAACCACCCCAAAGCCTGCTGCAGCACACAGCTCCAGCCTCAACACAGCCATGTGGTAGCAAGTGCCTCCATCCCTTCTCACCCCTCCAGCCCGGGGACAGGACTCACCAGGGACATACAGGATGCGGCCAGCACTGAGGGCAGAGCTCCTCCTGTGTTTCATCTCATTCCTCTGCTGGTACCCACATGTATATCTTCCTGCGCTTCTTGACGTGATGTTCAGGACCACGGAGTAGCTCAGCTGCCCTTGCTGGGTTTTCAGACTGTACAGCTCTTTCCTATCCTTGCAGATTATGATTCGTATTACGGGTGACACCACAGGGAGATTACACTGGAGCACAACTGTGGTACCTGGCTGAGCAGAACTTGAGTTCATTTGGAGAGCAGGAGCCAGGAGATTCCCTGGAGGAGACACAGCAGTGAAGGGCTGCCATAGGGCAGAGCTCACAGTGGTTGGGCTTCAAAGTGCCCTGGGTCTGGGAGGGAAGGACTCACGAGTACCTGGGGAGCTGCAGATGTCCTGGGAGCTCATGCTGCCACCTGTACCAAGGGGCAGAGAGGGATTTGCTGAGAGGGTCAGTGTCCCAGCTCATCCTGATGCCCCTGCCTACATCCTCACTGCTAAGCAGCCACCATCACACCTGCATGTTCTCATGATGTCTCTCTTCAATATCCCCTCAAACAATGCCAATCCCAATCCCATTTTGTGTGGATTTCTTGTTCCAGGTATGTCCCATAGCTCCATAGAGAAGCCAGCAGTCCTAGAGTCTGAGAGCAACACTCCAGACAATTTATGGTGCTGGAGAAGTGTGCCCCTTGCAAGATCAGTATCAGAGCTGAAGGAAGCAATCTCTATCCTGCCTTCCCCAAAGCAACTCTGCCCCACAGTGCTGCACACCTGGCGCACAAACACTGTCTCCATCCTCCCCTGTGCCCACCATGGGCCTGTCCTGACCACAGCAGCAGCCTTCCAGCCCTCAGCCCCTATACCCAGCAATGCCCCAACTCACAGAGCACCAGCAGCAGGATGGCAGGGCCAGAAGGAGACAGCCTTGCCCATGGCGCCTGCCCCAGCATCTTTTGCCGCACTGCTTTTGGGGAGTACCGTCTGCTTCGAGTTTCTGCTTCGCTCTGAGCTGGGGACAGTGGGACAGAAGCTTGCGGTGCAGCTGGGACCTTTTGTGTGGGCATTCTTTGTCCACGTGAGCCTGGCCCACACTAAGCATCTCTCTCATCAGTGGGGGCCTTGCCTAAAACCTGCTACGTCCGCTGCTTTTGTTGAGCCCCAACAGTTATTTCTGTCCTCTCACACACCACAGTTTTAACAAGTATCTCAAGGGCAGCATCCTTCCTGCAAAGCCCTCCTGCCTCTTGTCCCCACTTGGCTTTGCTCTCTTCTGACCATATCACTCTGCTTTTCTTCAACGTCTGCACAAATGATGACGGCACAAAGGCCAAAGTGACTTCAGTGCTCTGGGGAAGTTGCCAAGGCTGTGGGCAGATTTCTCCTTCATCCTGTTGGTGAATCAGCTGATGAAGAACTCTCAGGGAGTCTCAGCTGTTGCCATACTGCTGCCAGTGCAGCACTGTGGGAGCCATCTGCACCCACACTTTGACCCCCATGCGACCACACAACAACCAGGAAAGGCAGAGGCTTCAGCCTGAAGGCACCTGAGCTCTCCCACGCTGCTCTCTCAATTCCCTTCCTCAAAGGAATAGGTGAGAAACTCTAGTTGAAGAAGACTTGTGCACTGAGATAAGGGCACGGAGATCACTCACCAGTGACCAGCACAGGCAAAAGAGACTCTGCATAAGGCAGATTAATGCAGTTCATTGCCTACCATTAACAGGCACTGCAGGGACTTTCATCCCACAGGAGGTAGGGCCTTTCTTTGGGTAGCACCAGGCCACTTGCCAGATGCTCTTCTGTTAAGCGGCCAAGCGGCTTCTCAAAAATGTCCAGCCAAGTGCTCCCGTGCCTCTGCACCCAATGTCCTCAATACAGCCTTTAACACTCCATGGTAGGGCTCAATCTTTCCAGAGGTTGTTGCGTGACCTGGGACGTGCTAGACCAAGGAATGCTTTGTTTCTGGGCCCATGGCCCACCATTTTCCTTTGGGCATGACTCCCTGGCTCGCTTTTGGCACTTGGAGCATCATGGGCTTCTGATCCTCAACAGCCTAGCTCCAGAAGGCAGAGGACTACCTCAGCTTTCTCCTGCTTTTTTCTGCCGAAGGCTCCTGGCCAGGCCATTTTCCCCACCTGCAGTGTGAAGCACTAGCGGCACAGCTGGGCCTGTATGCACAGGCCTAAGAGCCTCCACCACACCCTTTTGGACACCCACTTTCATCTCTTCCAAGGGTTATTTATTGCTTACAACCCCACTTGTCCAGAATCTGACAACTTGTGTTGCTGGTTTTTAGATGGTGGGGATGCAGTTGTTACATCATTGATCTCACCCATTAGGATGTGGCATCCTGCCTTTTTACACCCAAGTTTCACATTCCCTGGGCAGGTCCCTTGACCTTACTCAGGCCAGTGGCAAAACCAGCCTTCAGGAGAATTTGGATGATTTTCTTCCCTTTCTCAAAGACTTCCTCTGCTTTGCTGCCCCACATGAGGCTGCCATCAATGCACTGCAGGTGCTCAGGAGCTTGCCCTTGTTCCACAGTAATCTGCATTACTGCATGGCAAATGGCAGGGCTGTGTTTGCACCCCTGGCACCTTCCATTTCAGGTGTACTGGACGCCCTTCCAAGGGAAAGCAAACTCTAGCCTGCACTCTGCAGATGCATTGAATTTACATGGCAACGGTTTGGTAGCAGGGGTCCGCACAGGTGGCCTCATTGAGAAGCCCAGAAGCTGCCCCCTATTTGAAAAGGGCCAGTGTCAGACTGTGAAAAAGGGACCTGCTGCAGGCCAAAGCTGAGCCAAAAATCAATGTTGTTTGTACATCTGTGAGAACATTTTTAAGAAGGTAAGGAAACCCGCTGCACAACAACAAGTGGTAGAGGGAGGAGTGAGAACCAGCCCTGCAGGCACCAAAGTCAGTGCAGCAGGAGGGCCGGAGGTGCTCCAGGCATGCAGCAAAAGTTCCCCTGCGGCCTGGTGGAGCAGGCTGTCCCCCAGCACCCATGGGTCCCACATGGAGCAGATCTGCACGCTGCAGCCCATGGAGGAGCAGGTAGATGTGTCCTGGAGGAGGCTGTGGCCCATGGAGAGCCCCCACAGGCTCAACCCACAGGCTTGCTTTTCTTTCTAATTCTCTCCCCCTCCCAGAGAGGGAGGGGGGAGGGTGAGTGAAGGGCTCTGTGGCATTAAGATGCTGGCTGGGTTTAACCACAACACCTGGGTTGATGTAACTAGAACATATTATGGGGAAAAAAAAAAAGGAAAGAAATTACCCTACAACAAAAGGCCGAAAAGGAGGAATGAAAAATGCAATTGCTCACCACTAGCTGATCCATGCCCATCAAGTCCTAGAGTTACGGTAGCCCCCACAGAACTGCGCCCCTAATTTTGTTGTACAGCACAAAGGTGCACTGAGAAAGGGCTGAAAAGGAACCAGTTTGGATGAAGGAGGCATTGCCTCTTTGCCAGAAATCCCCAAGGCCTGGGTTGTGAGTGAGTCCCCTTCTGCACAGGACACAGGGTACAGCACCAGGTCTCCCCATGGAGCCGCTGGCAGGCAGAGGGGCTCAGGCTGTGTAGCCGTGTAAAAGGAACAACAGTTTGGGGCTGATTTACAATTATCAAGCACGTGCAAAGAGAATGAGCTAAAGGACTTTGGAAAAGGCTGGTGATGTGTTCTGGTGCCATTGGAGCTGTCAGTCAATGGGCTAAAGCTGGTTGGAGTCAAGGTCCAGTAGGGTTTTGCAGGGAGGATACTGTCCCTGAGATAAAGACAGAGGCAGCCTGTGCTGCGGTGTTTGACTAGCTGTGAATAAAAGTTGGGGCTCTACACATGAAACAGACACAGCAGAGGCTGAGGCAGGGCCCTGCTGATGAGAGCCTCTTAGTGTGGGCAAGGCTCATGCAACCACAGAAAGCCCACAGGAAAGGTCCCAGCTGCACTGCAAGCCTTTGCCCCACCGTCCCCAGCTTACAGCAAAGCAGACACCTGAAGCAGACGCTGCTCCCCAAAAGCAGCGCCCCAAAAGATGCTGGGGCAGCCACCATGGGCAAGGCTGTCTCCTTCTGGCCTTGCCATCCTGCTGCTGGTGATCTGTGAGTTGGGACATTGCCGGGTGTGGGGGCTGAGGGTTGCTTCTGGGGGCAGGACAGGCCCGTGGTTGGCACAGGGGAGGATGGGGACAGCATGCGTGGGCCAGGCGTGCAACACTGTGGGGCAGAGTTATTTTGGGGAAGGCAAGATTGGGATTGCTTCCTCCAGCTACGATGCAGATTTAAGCAAGGGGCACACTTCTCCAGTACTAAAAGTTTGTCTGGAGCCTTTGTGTGAGACTTTCAGGATGCCTTACAGGATGCCTTAGAGAGCATGGGGACTCCAACTAGAATATAAAACCCATCCAGAATTGACTTGGAATGGTGCCACGTGTGCAGATGAAGTAGATTCTGGATGGAGAACAACAAGTGGGAAGTCCCATTTTCAGGCAGGACTAAGCAGTGGGGATGTGTGCAGGGAGCTGTGGGTGAGCCGTGTCACTGCCCCTCTAAGCAAAACCCTCTCTGCCCCATGCTGCAGGTGCTGGAGTGACCACCCAGGACATCTGCAGCTCTCCAGGATTGCAGGAGCATGGAGGTGGGTCCCAAAAATGAACATGTCCTGGGGAAGGAGATGGAAAGAGCAAAGTGAATTATTCACACACAGTTTTCCCTGGAAACCCCAGGAGAGCAGACTTCTCTCAGCCTTGGCATGCAGTTGGTTTTGCCAGCAGGCAATCACTAACGCTTGCCTGGGGAATCCCTCTGCCTTCTCTCCAGGTAACGACCAGACGCCAGTCCTGTACCTCAACACTTCCAGTGCCCAGGAGGGGGAAATAGTGCTGCTTCAATGTACCATTGATGAGCAGTTTCCTGCTAAGCGAATTGTCTTCTGCAAGAATGGGCTGGAGGAGTTCAGCCTGAAAGCCCAGCAGGGCAGGCTCATCTATGCTCTGGTCCTGAACATCACCTCAAGAAGTGCTGGGACGTACACATGTGGGTACCAGCAGAGGAATGACAGCAACTGGGTGAGGAGCTCTGCTCTCAGTGCTCCCCAGACCCTGTCCATGGCAGGTGAGACACAGCCCTGGAGTGTTGAAGGCAGAAGGGACGAGGACACCATTGAGGCTGGAGCTGTGTGCTGCAGCAGGCAGGGCATGGCTCTGGGGTGGTTCCCTGATGGGAGTGTTCCCTCTCCTCCAAGGGAGCCCCTAGAGAGAGAGCTGCTCTCAAGGGTCCCCTGGTTACTGCAGCAGTACCTCTTCAGCAGACATGGGGTTCTACATGGCAGTGGCACAGAGAGTAAGGGCTGGCATTGTGAATGGACTCTGGTCTGAGCCAGGGATGTTCCAAGATCTGCCCTTTATACTGATGAGCTTAAGGTAGGGGAAGTGAGGCAACTGTCCTGAGATCAACTATAGCCTATAACTGTAACTATAACTGTGAACAGTTGTGTGGGCTAGTAGACAGAGGGGAGACCACAGTGGTGGCGGTTTAAGATACCAGAATGGGAAGGTGCTTGCTCAGCAAGGACAAAGAGTGGGGACATGGGCATGGGTGAAGTGGTGTGCAAGGTCTTGGCCCTACTAAGAAAAATGTTCTTTACACCAAGGTGCAACTGCTGGTGAGACCACCAAGGACATCCACAGCTCCCCAGGTGAGGACCACCATGTGGGTATGCCGGCTTCACAAGCAGGTCCTGCTCCCTGCCTCTCCCCATCACAGCCCGCTGCCCTCACACCCTCTCTCCCCCAGCTCCCCATCCCCGGATCCTACACACCCTCCCCATAGGCATGGTGCTAGCAGTGGCAGCCGTCGGCCTCATCCTCCTGGCTGCAGGCAGCTGGTTTGCCATCAGGAAAGGTGAGGGAGTGGGGGAAGAAGGGGGGAAAGGCTGAGGACATGGGGGTCCTGCTGCGGGGCTGGTGCAGAGGGAAAGGTGGTGGGGGGAACCTGGGGGTGCACAGGTGGGTCAGACGGTGCCTGGGGGCGATGACTGTAAGCAGCCCGGCTGGGGAGGCTGCTGAGGGAGCTGGGGAGCTTCAGCCTTTGTCCCCCAGCCCCGAGATGGAAACCAGGGCTGGGCAGCACCTTGGCCTGTGCACCTCAGCCCCTGTTCTTCTTACAGGTGCCTGCAGAGGGAGATGCCCAAGGTGAGCACCAAGGGCTGCTGGCTGTGGGGTTTGTTGGAGGGAGTTGGGGGCATGGCGGGGCCCTGTGGTGCTCTTCTTCTCAGCACACACACACCTCAGAACCAGGGGGTTTGTGGAAGTGTTGCTAAGGACCTTCAGCACCCTTTCATTTTGCTCTCTCTATGCCTCTCCATGGTGCTGGTAGTGCTCAGGACTCTTCTGTTTACACCAGCCATTTCTGTAAGTGCCAGTCCCTTCTTCACCCTTCTCCTCTAGGCACTGTGTGAAGTGCTGATGCCTTTACCATGGCAAGCCATGACCATGGGGGCAACTGTTGTGGGGAATCGGAAGCCCTGCCTACTGTGTGTGGCTGGACACTAATTCAGGTTCTCCCTCCAGATGCCAACGTGGATGAGATGGGCAGAGTGAAGGTGAGTTCAGCCCAAGCACAGCCTTCCACGTTGAGCGTGCACGTGATGGTTGCGAGAGGGCAGGCTGTTGGAGAGCAAATGCAAGCCAAAAGTGCATCTGATGGCAGGAGCCTGGGAGCTTCGCATGGCTGTGCTCTGGCTGAAATGCCCTCCTTCCATGCTCCCAGCATTTCCCCATGTTGGGCACCGCCAGACCAAGTCTACTGCTTGTTCTCCCTTGTTTTTTGCAGCTCTCTCAATCCAACTGCTCTCAACACCCACTGGATGTCAAAAGCTGAGCAAGTGAGAGGCGATGCAGTTGGTTCTCTGAGAGAGGCAGAGAGCACTGGGGAAAGCCCTGCTGATCTGCCAGCTCTCAATGAAGCCATCCCAAACAGGAAGGAGCTGGTGTACTTCTTCTCGGCAAGGTCTGTTTGCAAGGCTCTTCACATCCCTTCAGATCAACACCACCACCCCTTTGTGCCTCGTTGTTTGTCTGTCTGCTCCATCAAATTCCACGTGTGGCTGCATGAGATGGAGGTGCCATCAGGAACACAAATTCAGAGATGTTTATTTGTCATCAAAACAAAACCACATCTGCAGTGCACTCACTGACTGACGCACACATGCGAGGACATCCCTGCAGTGATATCTGTCCATTTAGGTCCAAATGGGCATCTCCGTAGGTGGGTAGAAGAGCACCCCTGTCACTTTATACTGCAACTTAGGTGTACAAGTCATCCACTGAGCAAAGAGAGATGTCTTCTTTTGTTGAGAGAAAAATAAATACATTCACAATATGATTCAGTATAGCTCATATATTTTAGAAGTATTAATATATTGTAGGTAGAGGTGTGAGTCCAACATCGTCTTGGCTAAACACACATGGCTTTTCCCTGTGACAGCAAAACTCAAAGAGGACCAAAGCGTATCCCAATGCACCACATTATGGCTGCAGGAGCCCTATGCAAGAGAGCAAAGGCAGTCATGGGCAATACTCTTGTGCCCTTATGCTGTGACAGCACTATTGGGTCTGCGTGTGGGTCACCATGGGATATGTCGTGGTGTCGCTCATCTGCTGCACAGGAGAAGGCTTTAGGGGGAAAAGAAACCCTGATACTCCAGCTGCTGACTCTGAGCCCTGCACAATGAGTGGACACCAGGCTGCAGGAGTGCAGAAAGGAGCTGTGCACAGCTGTGCCACGACTCACCCTGTCCCATCAAACATGGCTGTTGGCAGAGTTGGTGGGGGCAAAAAAAACACACCATGATCCCTTGCTGCCTGTTGGTGGAGGGCTGAAACTCACATTGACCTTGGGCAGCATGGTCAGCACACAATGGCCAGCTTCATTTCCCCTCCCATCACCCTGCTCTGGGACATACATTAAGCAGCAATGGAGCAGAAATGCTGAAGTTTTGGTTTATTTCCACCATTCTGTGGCATCACCTCTCCTTGCACAGCCAGCACACCTTGCAAGCTGCTCTGTGCACGTCTGCAAAAACAAGGTTGTGTTGTAACCTTGTCAGAGGTTAGAGGTCAACTTGGAGTGATGTACTCATAGGGTAGGGATATATCTATAGCCTGTGACCCAACCACAACATCCTCTCTATGTTGCTACCTGTGGTTACAGAGCGAACTCTAAAATGGTTTCCTCACAAGCACAAGGAAAGAGAGCCACATCTTTCACTGCTGCTCTGTCCTTTCAATTGCATGAAAACAGAAATTGCTTTGTAGGAAAACTGAAGAAATAACAAAAGAAGAGGCTGCGGTGGGGGAATTGCAGCCTGGGGCTGCAGCAGCTGCGGAAGGACCCCCCAGTCAAAGGCGCTTTCTCCCCATGAGCACTGGGATGCTGCCATGTCCATTGTGCAGCCAGCAGCCTCACACACACTCTGCATGCAAGGAAGAAGCAGGACGTGAGGTGCTGGAGAGAAACCTGGCCTTCATGAACGGGCAGGGATTTTGTATGTCCCAGTGGGAAATGAAGGGGTGGAATTGCCATGGGGCTTGCAGAGGATTCTCATGGGGAGAGGAGCATGTGGCTTCCCCCAAGGGAGGAGGTAGCACTCACACTGGATGTCACCATAGTTGGTGTCTTCCATCTGTGGGCTGTCAACGTGCTGCTGCCTGGAGAGGAATGGAATGGTTCTGGGATGTGCATGTGCTGAGGAGGGGTCATGAGGCTTATACCCTTTTGTGTTGCTTTCCTGTATTTGTCATTGAACTGGAGGGCAGCCCAAGACAAGCCCCGTCCTCCCTGCCTTCTGCACAGGAGATGCCCCTGAACAAGAAACACCCCAGGGCCCCGCCATGCCCCCAACTCCCTCCCACAAACCCCACAACCAGCAGCCCTTGGTGTTCACCTTGGGCATCTCCCTCTGCAGGCACCTGCAAGAAGAACAGGGGCTGAGGTGCACAGGCCAAGGTGCTGCCCAGCCCTGGCTCCCATCTCAGGGCTGGGGGACGAAGGCTGAAGCTCCCCAGCTCCCTCAGCAGCCTCCCCATCTGGACTGCCCACAGCCATCACCCCCAGGCACTGTCTGCCCCACCTGTGCACACCCAGGTTCCCACCACCGCTTTTGCCTCTGCACCAGCCCCACAGCAGGACCCCCATGGCCTCAGCCTTCCCCCTGCCTTCACCCCACTCCCTCACCTTTCCTGATGGCAAACCAGCTGCCTGCAGTCAGGAGGATAAGACTGACGGCCGCCACTGCCAGTGCTGTGCCTGTGGGGAGGGCGTGCAGTATCCGGGCATGTGGAGCTGTGGGACAGAGGGTGTGAGGGCAGCGAAGTGTGATGGGGAGAGGCAGGGAGCAGGACGTGCCTGTGCAGCCGGCATACACATGAGGAATGTTTTAACAATTCCAATTCGTGTCCATAAATTCGTGTCCATAAATAATTCTGTTTGAATCCTGTCTGCCTCTGGGCCCTGCACTGGCAATTTAGTTCTTGAACCACAGATGCAGTGTGCCCCAGTCTCCCCCTCATTCTAGTCAATTTATCACGTCTTCAGAAAACACTCCTTAAATTTATGAACCTGTTTGCTTTTGTTATTCTGGACTTCTATTTCTAACAGTTACAGCCTTTTTTCCTGTCTTCTTCGAGATTAACTTAACACTGCTATAGATGTGTCTGTGAATGGCTGGGGAAGAATGTTTTAATTAATCGTGAAGCATCAAATAAGAAAGCTGTTTGTGTTTGATGTCTGGGAGTTTCAGAACAACTGATAACAACTAGTGACTGTTATGGGATACTATGAGGATCCTTGGTATCTGGCCAGGTGGCCAAGAGATTAAGAGGAAGAAAAAAGAAGCTGAAGGACAGTTGGGAGACAAGAACTGCAGAGAGTGTTCCATAAACTTGGAATGGTGCCAAGTGAGTACAAAGGGGGAGAGGAAGACTACGAGCCTTCAGCATGAAAGACCCCTAGAGACCCCCAGAGGAGACTGATGCGCATGCTCCAGTAGGAGGAACTGGACCCTGGAAGCTAATTATAATAATCTATTTTTTTTAGAAGTAGTAATGAATATGTATTAGTCTAGGTGCATAAAAATCAGCTGCTTGATGTAACTGGTGTGCGTCCTGGTGGAGCGGAGACTCCCGGTGCACCCAGCGCTGTTTGCTTACCTCTATTCCTTTATATTCTTTTAATAAATCCTATTTTTTTATTTAATCCTAATTTGAATCCTGAGCCATTTATAACACCCACATGGTGGTCCTCACCTGGGGAGCTGTGGATGTCCTGGGTGGTCATGGAAGCACTTGCACATTGGGGCACCCAGCAGTTTGCTTAGAGGGGTGAAGACCTCATGAACCTCCCTGACCATGTCCCCACTGTTGGTCCTTGCTAAACTACACTTTCCCACTGCTGTGTCCAAACAGCACCTACATGGTGTCCTCCCTGGAACCAATCCAAGACACTTTTTGTTGGTTTGCTATTGCAGAGAGATGTCCCCGGATCCCTAAGCACATAGGTAACTGCCCAGCTTATGACAATCCCCACTTTTCTCCTGCCATAGGCTTATCAATGCACAGGGCAGATGTTGAAGCATGACCCATGCTCTATATCTGCAGCAGAGGTGGTGCAGCAGGGACACGGGACCCCTTGAGAACAACTCTCTCTCTCTAGGGGCTGCCTTGGAGGAGAGGTGGTTTCCTGTGAGGGAACCACCCCAGAGCCTGCTGCAGCACACAGCTCCAGCCTCAGCACAGCCATGTGGTGGCAAGTGCCTCCATCGCTTCTCACCCCTCCAGCCTGGGGACATGTCTCACCAGGGACATTCAGGATGCAGCCAGCACTGAGGGAAGAGCTCCTCCTGTGTTTCATCTCATTCCACTCCTGGTACCCACTTGTATATCTTCCTGCGCTTCTTGATGTGATGTTCAGGACCATGGAGTATCTCAGCAGACTGCACAGCTCCTTCCCATCCTTGCAGAAGATGATTCATCTTACAGGTGACACCACAGGGAGAATACACTGGAGCACAACTGTTGTACCTGGCTGAGCAGACCTTGAGTTCATTTGGAGAGCAGGAGCCAGGAGATCCCCTGGAGGAGACACAGCAGTGAAGGGCTGTCATAGGGCAGAGCTCACAGTGGTTGGGCTTCCAAGTGCCCTGGGTCTGGGAGGGAAGGACTCACGAGTACCTGGGGAGCTGCAGATGTCCTGGGAGCTCATGCTGCCACCTGTACCAAGGGGCAGAGAGGGATTTGCTGAGAGGGGCAGTGTCCCGGCTCATCCTGATGCCCCTGCTCACATCCTCACTGTTAAGCAGCCACCATCATACCTGCATGTTCTCATGCTGTATCTCTTCAACAACCTCTTGAATAATGCCAATCATAATCCCATTTTGTGTGGATTTACTGTTCCAGGTAAGTCCCATAGCTCTGTAAAGAATCCAGCAGTCCTAGAGTCTCAGAGCAAACCTCCAGACAATTTATGGTGCTGGAGAAGTGTGCCCCTTGCTCAGACTTATATTATACTTGGAGGAAGCAATTGCCATCCTGCCTTCCACAAAACAGCTCTGACCCAGAGAGCTGTATGTCTGCCCACTCACACTGTCCCTATCGTACTGTGTGCCCAGCACAGGCCTGTCCTGCCCACAGAAGCAGCCCTCCAGCCCTCAGCCCCCACGCCCAGCAATTTCTCTGTTGTAGGAGGAACGGCTGAAAACATGACAGACACCAGTATGGTCAGATCATGCTCTCTCTTTATTACCCAAATAGCCTGACTTTTATAGCAAACTTAACAGGGGCGGAGAGTGTCTTACACAAGATTATTGGTCAAAAGCACTCAGACAAACAACTGCAAGAAAACAACCCCACCTGCAAGGAAACAACCCCATTGTGATTAGCAGTCACGTACATCCAGTCCTTGAAGCCAGCTGCTGGCGACAATATTTTTTAATTCCTCAATCGGGTTTGTTGGAACGTATATGATGGGAACTTCACCAAGTCGACCTGACAGATTGGTTTGCTCAGCTGCAGCAAGTCATGGCCTCCTTACTGTTTCAAGAAGGCCTAAACATGCCCCAACTCACAGAGTGCCAGCAGCAGGACAGCAGGGCCAGAAGGAGACAGCCTTGTCCATGGCGCGTGCTGTAGCACCTTTTGGGGCTCTGCTTTTGAGGAGCAGTATCTGTTTCAGGTGTCTGCTTTGCTGTGAGATGGGGATGGTGAGACAGAGGCTTGTAGTGCAGCTGGGATCTGTCCTGTGGGCTTTCTGTGACTGCCTTAGCCTGCCCACAGCCAGAAGCTCTAATTAGTGGGGCCCTACCTCAGACCCTTCTGTATCTGCTTAATTTTGAGAGCCCCCACTCTTATTCTCTCACATACCACAACACTCGCTGTTTTACTTCTATCTTAGCGATGGCATCCTCCTTGCAAAGCCCTTCTGCTCTTTATCCCAACTATTCTCACTGTTTTGCCCTCTTCTGAACACATCCTCTCCAACACCACAGTTTTAACAAGTGTCTTAAGGGCAGCATCCCCCCTGCAAAGCCCTCCTGCCCCTTGTCCACTCAGCTTTGCCCTCTTCTGACCGCATCATTCTGCTTTTCTTCAACATCTGTACAAAAGATGATGGCGACAGGGGAGTCCTGAACCAAGGTGAAGTCACCAAAGTAACTTCAGTGATCTGGGGAAGTTGCCAAGGCTGTGGGCAGATCCCTCCATCCTGTCAGTGAATCTGCTTATGAAGAACTCTCAGGGAGTCTCAGCTGGGGCCGTACTGCTGCCAGCACAGCACTGTGGGAGCCATCTGCACCCACACTTTGACCCTCATGCGACCACACAACAACCAGGAAAGGCAGAGGCTTCACCCTGAAGGCACCTGAGCTCCCCCATGCTGTTCTTTCAGATCCCTTCCTCAAAGGAATAGGTGAGAAACTCTAGTTGAAGAAGACTTGTGCACTGAGATTAAGGCAGGGAGATCACTCACCAGTGACCAGCACAGGCAAAAGAGACTCCGCATAAGGCAGATTAATGCAGTTCATTGCCTACTATTCATGGGCACTGCAGGGACTTTCATCCCACAGGAGGTAGGGCCTTTCTTTGGGTAGCACCACGCCACTTGCCAGATGCTCTGCTGTTAATCAGACAAGTGGCTTCTCAAAAATGTCCAGCCAAGTGCTCCCGTGCCTCTGCACCCAATGTCCTCAATACAGCCTTTAACACTCCATGATATGGCTCAATCTTTCCAGAGGTTGTTGCGTGACCTGGGACGTGCTAGACCAAGGAATGCTTTGTTTCTGGGCCCATGGCCCACCATTTTCCTTTGGGCATGACTCCCTGGCTCGCTTTTGGCACTTGGAGCATCATGGGCTTCTGATCCTCAACAGCCTAGCTCCAGAAGGCAGAGGACTACCTCAGCTTTCTCCTGCTTTTTTCTGCCGAAGGCTCCTGGCCAGGCCATTTTTCCCACCTGCAGTGTGAAGCACTAGCGGCACAGCTGGGCCTGTACACATAGGCCCAAGGGCTCCCATTGCAGCCTTTTGAACAACCACCTTCACCTCTTCCCACTTCAAAGTGCTCTTCTTTCAGGTTACTTCTTAGAGAGGGCTCAGAAGCTCCCCACAGCATGCAATATGCCTTCTCCAGAAACCCACAAGGCCTAGGAAACCTTGTGTTTCTTTCCTTTTAGCTGATGGGGACTCAGTTGTTACCTCACTGACCTCACCCACTGGGGTATAGCAACATCCACCTTGCCATTTTACACCCAAGTTTCACATTTCCTGTGCAGGTCCCTTGACTTCAGTCTGGTCAATGGCAAAACCAGCCTTCAGGAGAATTTGGATAATTTTCTTCCCTTTCTCAAAGACTTCCTCTGTTTTGCTGCCCCACATGAGGCTGCCATCAATGCACTGCAGGTGCTCAGGAGCTTGCCCTTGTTCCACAGCCATCTGCATTACTGCATGGCAAATGGCAGGGCTGTGTTTGCACCCCTGGCACCGTCCATTGCAGGTGTACTGGACGCCCCTCCAAGGGAAAGCAAACTCTGGCCTGCACTCTGCAGCTGTATTGGGGTTACGTGGGCAGGTAGGGGGGGTCTGCAGAGGTGTCCTCAGTTAGAAGCTGCCTCCTATTTGAAAAAGGCCAGTGTCAGACTGTGAAAAAGGGACCTGCTCCAGGCCAAAGACAAGCCAAAAATCAATGTTGTTTGTACATCTGTGAGAGCATATTTTAGCAGGGAAGGAAACCTGCTGCACAACAAGTGGTAGAGGGAGGAGTGAGAATCAGTCCTGCAGGCACCAAGGTCAGTGCAGCAGGAGGGCAGGAGGTACTCCAGGCATGCAGCAAAAGTTCCCCTGCAGCCTTTGGAGCGGCTCCTGGTGGAGCAGGCTGTCCCTCTGCACCCTTGGGTCCCACATGGAGCAGATCTCCACGCTCC
Source organism: Anas acuta (assembly GCF_963932015.1). Classification (NCBI taxonomy): domain Eukaryota; kingdom Metazoa; phylum Chordata; class Aves; order Anseriformes; family Anatidae; genus Anas; species Anas acuta. Next base: position 1,574,390 of record NC_089008.1, on the reverse strand, counting down.
AGCCCGTGGAGGTGCCACCGGTGAATCAGGTGGATGTGTCCTGGAGGAGGCTGAGGCCCATGGAGAGGCCCTGCAAGAGCATGTCCCAAGCCGGAGCTGCAGTCTTTACCAATTGCTGGACCATTCCTTTGTAAGATACAAGAACTATATGCATTAACCACCCTGTTTTTCTTAGACTTGTGGTTATACAAGGGTATGAAAGACAGAAGGTCACATTTCATCGTATCATGTGGCCCGAGGATTGTTCCATATTGACACAAATCAGATGAACACATTTCACACTATCATGGGTAGGAACAATGCATTCAAGTGCGATTTATTACAGCAACAGGTACACAGGTTCTTTGGATTGCCAGCCATAGTTACTGTCTGCAAAAGCAAGCTAGTATGCACGAAATACACAGGTGACACAGGTGCACAGCCTGGAAATTAAATGTGTTAAAAGGCTAAAAGACTCTATAGAGATTTCAAAGTTTCCGCAGAGACACACAGTATAGCCGTGTGTTCAAATCTCACCCAAAGGCATCCCAATGTGGGGAGAGGGTGGAAGAGAAGCACAGCCCGTCGACTGATCCCAGGAGTCAGGAGGTTGTAAGGATGGTATATTCCCTCGGGGTGGTATCTCCCCTGACAGTGGTATCTTCCAAAACATCCCCTCTCTCTTAGGCCAATTTATATTATTTTCTATCTTTTAGGTGGAGCTTGAGTGACTCTAGTCAAGCATATCTTAGTTATGATTGGTGAAAAGTTATCCCATCTCCGTTTAAAGTAATAGGCTCTGAGAAATTCAGAGTGCATGCTGAGTGAGGGGTGGTCGCACATTGGAGGCAGGTAGCTTTTAGGATGGAGGTGTGTTTTGGTATTATAATGATATTACAGTGAGGAAAAGTACACTAGGGTACAGCAGTTGTCAAAACATGACAGGTCCTTGTCTCAGGGTAGCAAAAAGTGCGGCTGAGAGACAGAAGACCCAGCAAAGGGATGGGTGGGTGTGGGGTGCAGAGTGCCAGGCATGGCCACCCCCTGGTCATCTGCATGGCCTCAGCCATCCTCACAATGGCACTTTTCCATGCCACATCTACCAGGGCAGTGGCAGTATGTAGGGGAACTCTTGGGTGTCAGGGCAAAGGGAACAGCAGGTCCCTCGCAGTCATGGGGCCAAGGAACATGGCCCCATATGGCAGTCATAGAGCAGCGCTCCAAGCTCTGCTCACTGGCTTCCCTCTCAAATACAGAGCAGCAACATCAGCTGGTGCATTCTGAGCCAATCCTTTATATTTTGCCTCCCACAGGACCTATACCCATCAAGGTGCCTCCACACAGGGCACTGTGACCACCTGGGGATGTGCCCATTGCAGCCGGCACCACCTTGGGCACAGGGAGGTGCTGGAGTGATGCAGGAGCTGCAGAGCATGGCTACCTGGGGGTGCAGACATGACTCCATCCCCTTGTGTTGTTCTGGTATTCAGAGGTGGATCACATGATGGAGATCCTATGACTAGGAGCGGCAGCAACGTGGGTGTTGTGGTTGAAGGCAGCCAGGAGAGTGCACGATCCCTCCTCAATGTGAGCAGAGAGCAGAGTCTGAGCCAAGGGAAGCAGAGCAGTGGCAGCACATCCCTTGGGCATGCTGCCACAGCTGCCTTGAACCCCACGGCAGCGGGAGTCTGGCAAATGTGTGGGGGTCATGTTCTGAGCATGAGGGAGCAGGCTGGGGACAGCATGGAGCTCAGGGGGACATCAGAGCTCCATGGGGACAGGGACGTCTCCAGGCTGCCTGGCCCTGCCAGCACCATGGCTCCATCTCTCCAGGAGGAGGGTGATGATGGGGGCAGACAGCAGCAGGAGTAGGCTGAGGGCAGAGCACAGGATCCAGACTTCCAGGGGCATGGCTGGCCCTGTGAGAGAACAGAGTCACAGTGTCACGAAGGCAAGCTACATAGGACAGCCGTGTTGGGAAGGGCTGATGAGCAATGTCTCACCTATGGAAGGTATCTGGGCCCTCTGTGAGAGGCTGCTGCCTGTGGGAGACATGAACATGCTTATGTCCCTTGAACTCTGTTTTGGGACAATCCCAGATGCTGAGGAGATGCTGAGCTCATGTCTTGCTTCCTTGAGCACACAGGGAACATGAGCAAGCCTTTTCATGTAAGTTCCCAAACACAGGTTTGTAAAGGTTAGAGGGACATCCTAGAGCGGTATTGGAACACCCCAGGGTTCACAGACAACCCCAGCCCCTGTTCTCTATTTCATTGCCCGATGCAGCCCAATCTCTGATGCAGAGGTGCTCCAGGAGGGACAGGGACATGTGTGAGATCAGCTCTTTTTCTAGCGGCTGCCTTACAGGAGAGGGAACATTCCCATTCGGGATCTACACGACAGCCATGCCCTACCTTCTGCAGCATACAGCTCCAGCCTCTGCAGTATCCCTGTCCCTTCTGTCCAAACCTTGGGCCATATCTCACCTGGCACAAACAGGCTGCCCAGCCCTGGCTCCCATCTCGGGGCTGGGGGATGAAGGCTGAAGCTCCCCAGCTCCCTCAGCAGCCTCCCCAGCTGGGCTGCCCACAGCCATCACCCCCAGGCACCGTCTGCCCCAGCTGTGCACCCCCAGGTTCCCCCCACCGCCATTCCCACTGCACCAGCCCCCAACAGGACCCCCATGTTCTCAGCCTTTCCCCCCTTCTTCCCCCACTCCCTCACCTTTCCTGATGGCAAACCAGCTGCCTGCAGCCAGGAGGACGAGGCCAACGGCCGCCACTGCCAGCACCATGGCTGTGGGGAGGGTGTGCGGGATCCGGGCATGTGGAGCTGGGGGACAGTGGGTGTGAGGGCATCACGGTGTGATGGGGAGAGGCATGGAGCAGGACGTGCCCGTGCAGCTGGCACACCTGCATGCTTGTCCTCACGTGGGGAGCTGTGGGTGTCCTGGGTGGTCTCACCAGCACTTAACTTGGGGCAAAGTGCATTTTTCTTTGTAGGGCCAAGACCTTGCACACCACCTCAACCGTGCCCATGTCCCCACTGTTTGTCCTTGCTGAGCAAGCACCTTCCCACCCTGGTGTCTCAAACCAGCACCACTGTGGTCTCCTCTCTGTTTACCAGAACTTACTTTTACTCACAAATATGCTGTAGCCCATTTCATGACAATCACATGAATTCCCTGGCCACAGGCTCATCAATGTAAAGGGCAGATCTCTCTGTGACTTCACCCAGCACATTCAGAAGTCTGCAGCAGAGGTGGACCTTTGAGAGCAGCTTTCTCTCAAGGGGCTCCCTTGGAGTAGTGGGAACACACCCATCAGGGAACCACCCCAGAGACATGCCCTGCCTACTGCAGCACACAGCTCCAGCCTCTGTGGTGTCTCTGTCCCTTCTGTCCCCACCACCCTGGGGCTGTGTCTCACCTGCCACAGACAGCGTCCAGGGAGCACTGAGAGCAGAGCTCCTCACCCAGTTGTTCTCGTTCCTCTGCTGGTATCCACATGTGTACGTCCCAGCCCTTCTCGAACTGATTTTCACTTCTACAGGGTAGATGACAGTTCCATGCTGGGCTTTCAGGCTGTGCTCCTCCAGCCCATTCTTGCAGAAGACAACTCGTGTAGCAGGAAAATGAGCATCAATGGTACATTGAAAGAAAACTATTTCCCCCTCCTGGGCACTGGAAGTTTTGAGGTACAGGACTGGAGTCTGGTTGTTACCTGGAGGGACGGCACAGGGATTCCCCAGGCAAGTGTTAGTGACTGCCTGGTGGCAAAACCAACTGCATGCCAAGGCTGAGAGACTCTTCTGTCCTGGGGCTTACAGGGGAAACTGTGGGGGAATAATCTCCTTCACCCTTCCCATCTCCTTCCCCAGGACACGTTCATTTTTGGGACTCACCTCCATGCTCCTGCAATCCTGGTAAGTTGCAGAAGTCCTGGGTGGTCACTCCAGCACCTGAAGCAAGGGGCAGAGTGGTCTTTGCTTAGAGGGTCAGTGATCTCCTGCCTTCCCCAAACCAACTCTGCCCCACAGTGCTGCACGCCTGTCCCACACATGTTTTCCACATCCTCCCGTGTGTCCACCACTGGCCTGTCCTACCCACAACAGCAGACCTCCAGCCCTCAGCCCCCACGCCCAGCAGTGCCCCAACTTACAGAGAGCCAGCAGCAGGACGGCAGGGCCAGAAGGAGACAGCCTTGCCCATGGCGCCTGCCCCAGCATCTTTTGGGGTGCTGCTTTTGGGGAGCAGCATCTGCTTCAGGTGTCTGCTTTGCTGTGAGCTGGGGATGGTGGGACAGCAGTGCAGCTGGGACCAGTCCTGTGGGCTTTCTGTGGCCGCCTGAGCCTGGCCCACAGACAGAGGCTCTCATCAGCAATGGCCCTGCCTCAGCCCCTGCTACATCCGCTGCTTTTATTTGAGCCCCCGCTGTTATTTCTGTCCGCTCACACACTGCAGCTCATGCTGTTTTTACGTGTATCTCAAGGGCAGTATTCTTCCAACAGAGGCCTCCTGCTCCTTTTCCTATTGCCATATTTGGTTCATTTTTTTACAGCTCTCCATCAGGCTAGCAAACTTCTGCAGCCTCTCCCAAGTTGATTTCTATCTCTTCCACACCCATGTGGGAAGAAGGGAGAGAGAAAAACAAATCATCCTCTACTTCCCATCAACAAGCAATGTTGGACCATGTGTGGGGAAGCAAGACCTCGATATGTGTAGCAGTTGTTTGGGAGGACAGACATATTTATAAGGAGAGACCCCACTCTCCTTCCCCTTTCCCACCTATTATTCCTGATTGTGACATCCTGTGCTATGGAAAACCCCTTTGGTCGGTTTAGGGCAGCTGCCCTGGTGATGTCCCCTCCCCACCTCTTGCCCACCCCCAGACCTACTGGGGCACTGCAGGGATAGTTATCTCCGTCCCAGCCAGACCCAGCACCCCTTAATATATCCTAGTATCATGGTTTAACCCGGCTGGCAACTAAACACCACACAGCCGTTCACTCACCCTCCCCCCTCCCTCTCTGGAATGGGGGAGAGAAACAGGAAAGTGAAGCCTGTGAGTTGAGATAAAGACAGTTTATTAGGACAGGAATATAATAATAACAATAATAATACTGACAATAATGATGATAATAGTGCTACTACTAATAATGTGTACAAAACAAGCAATGCACAATGCAATTGCTCATCACCCACTGATCGATGCCCAGCCTAACCCCGAGCAGTCCGGCCCTCCTCCCCTGGCTAGCCACCCTTATATATTGTTTAGCATTATGTCAGGTGGTATGGAATACCTCTTTGGCTAGTTTGGGTCACCTGTCCTGGGTCTGTCCCCTCCCAACTCCTGCTGCACCCCCAGCCTGCCCATTGGCAGGACAGAGCAAGAAGCTGAGACGTCCGTGGCTTGGTATAAGCACTGCTCTGCAACAATTAAAACATTGGGTGTTATCAGCACTCTTCTCATCCTAAGCCAAAACATAGCATTCTACCAGCCACTAGGAAGAAAATTAACTCTGTCCTAACTGAAACCAGGACACCTAGTTATATCAACCCATCTATTTCCTAACTTTTGTCCTCTTTGTTTTCTATCCTGATCCCATTGGGGCTTAAGTGGGCAAGCAGCTTTGTTCTGCTTGCCTGACCACTGGACGTAAACCTCAATTGCTATTTTTGGAACACTACTTGGGGCCACAAGGGTGGAGATAACCACAGATTTGGGCAGTAAATTTATGGAAGATTCCTGTTTGTTTCATTTGTTTAACAAATACTTCTTGGGATGCTGATGTATTTTCACTAGGTGATCTTTCAACATCCCTTCCAATCCAAAACACTGCGATTCTGTGATTCTGTGTGTCATAGAATATCCTGAGTTGGAAGGGACCCTTAAGGATCATCAAGACCATCGTGTCCAGAGCACTATCAGAGAAGCCCCCCTCCCTTTCCTCAGTAGTCTCTTTCCAGGTTTCCACAGTGCCTCAGGGCTACCAACAAGACAGCTTTCCCCACTCTTTTGCCAGTTGGGATCATTTCAGCCTCCAGTGCAGACAGCGGTTGGCATCCCCCTGACCCTACAGAAAAATACAGTGGGGTTCTGACCCCAATAACCTGATGGCAGTAGGGTCCCATCTTGTTCATCACTAGCCCTCCATTGCCTCTAGTGTTACTTTTATCTACTTGTATTTGTACAAGCCCTTTCATTTCTCCCTGACCCCTCTTGCAAGGTTTAATTCTAGGGAGGCCTTAGCTTTTCTAGTTCCCTTCCTACATCCTCTGACAACAGCCTTATATTCCTCCCAAGTGGCCTCCCAAGTGTAGACTCTCCTCTTCCACTTGAGTTTGCCCAGCAGTTTCCTCTTTAGCAGGTCTCCAGGCTCTCTTTCCTGACTTTCAACCTGTTGGGATGCTTGGATCTTGAGCTGGGACGAAGCAGTCCTTGAACACTAACCAACTGTCTTGGGACCCTTTTCTTTCAGGTACCTTGCCCCATGGGATTTCTCTTAGCAATTGTGTGAAAAGGCCAAAGTTGTCCCTACTGAAGTCCAGGGTTGCGATTCTGCTCGGTATTCTCTTCCTGCCCCATGAGATCCTGAACTGCACCATCCCAGGGTCGCTGCAACCAAGGTTGCCTTCAACCTTCAGCCTTGTGAAGAGGAGGCTGAGAGGGGACCTTATCAATGTATACAAATACCTTAAGTGTGGGAGACAGTGGGATTTGGCCAACCTCTTCTCAGTTGTTTGTGGGCATAGGAGAAGTGGCAAGTGTCAAAAAAATGGAGCACTGGAAGTTCTACACCAACATGTGAAAGAAGTTCTTCACAGTGAGGGTGACAGAGTACTGGAACATGCTGCCCAGGTAGCTTGTGGACTCTCCATCTCTGGAAATATTCAAGGCCCATCTGGACACCTACATAGGCAACCTGCTGTAGGTAAACTGCTTTGGCAGGGGGGTTGGACCCGATGATCTCTTGAGATCCCTTTCAACCCCTAAAATTTGTGCTTCTGTGATTCAGAATCAACCAACCCCTACTTGTTGGTGACGACAAGATCTAGCAGCACTCCTCTCCCAGCTGGCACATTCACCATTTCCATCAGGAAGTTATCATCAATGCACTGGAGGAACCAGTACTGGAGGAACTTCCTGGACTTCAGGTGACTGGCTGCGTAGGCCTGTCAGCAAATGTCAGGGTAGTTGAAATCCCCCATGATAACCAGGGGCTGTGATCAAGAGGCTGTTCTCAGATGCCTGTAGAAGGCCTCGTCAGCTTCCTCATCCTGGTCTAGTGGCCTGTAACAGACACGCACAACAGCATCCCCCATGCCAGCCTGCCCCTTAATTCTCACCGACAGACTCTCAACTCGCTCCTCATCTGCCCCTGGACAGTACTCGATACAATGGAGTTGCTCTCTCACTTGAAGAGCAGTTCCGCCACCTCACCTTGCTGGCCTGTCTTCCTGAGCAGGACATAGCCATCCACGACCACATTCCAGCCATGTGAGCTGTCCCACCATGTCTCTGTAACTGCCACCAGATCTCAGTCTTCTTGACCAAACACAGATTTCTAACTCCTCCTTCTTTAGTCCCCATGCTGCATGCATTGGTGCCCAGGCATTTCAGGGAAGAAGCTAAGAACGCTGATTTCACCCCATGAGGGGTGGGAGGCCTCCCGGTCTTCATCTCTGTGGGGGCACTGCCCCACTGTTACAAGCTCTGCAACACCCCATCCCCCTGTGGATATAGCTTAAAGCTCTCCAAAGGAGCCCTGCTAATTGCTGTCCCAGAACCCTCTGGACCCTGTGAGATAAACCTTTCCCAAGTATTCCTCTCAGGCCTGCTGTCTTATAACACCAGCCATTACCAAATAACCCAAAGCTGGGCCTGTAGCAACAGTCACGGAGCCAAGCATTTATGGACCAGATCCTTCTTTTCTATACAAAGTCACCACCCCAGAATGGATGGAGGGAAGAGAAAGGGACTTGTGCTCCAGACTCCTTCACCAACCATCCTAAGGCCTTGAAAGCTTTCTTCATTCCCCTCAGACTACAGGACGCAGCTTCCTCCAAAATTATCTGGAATATCTTCAGTGCGTGATCCACCTCTGCATACCCGGAGAATACAAGGGGAAAGAGTCATGGCTGCACCCCCAGGCAGCCATGCTCTGCAGCGCCTGCATCACTCCAGCACCTCCCTGTGCCCAAGGTGGTGCCGGCCGCAATGGGCTTATCCCCAGGTGGTTATGGTGCCCTGTGTGTAGGCACCCTGTGTGGTGGGTATTGGTCCTGTGGGAGGCGAGTTATAAAGGATTGGTTCAGAATGCACCAGCTGATGTTGCTGCTCTGTATTTGGGAGGGAAGCCAGCGAGCAGAGCTGGGAGAGCTCCTCTATAACTGTCATATGGGGCCATGTGTCCTGTGAGGGAGCTGCTGTTCCCTTTGCCCTGGCACACAAGATTTATCCCAACCTGCTGTCATTGTCCTGGCAGATGTGTCATGGAAAAGTACCGATCTGAGGATGGCTGAGGCCATACAGATGACCAGAGGGTGGCCACACCTGTTCTTCTGCATCACATGCCCACCCATCCCTGTGCCAAGACTGCCTGTC